>NC_134778.1:70403983-70441483 GCF_046742065.1 Oratosquilla oratoria
TGAGCACTTGCGTGCATTTGAGTGTGTGTATGCGACGTGTGCGTATGTGCGTGTGCATGACGTGTGCGTATATGCACGTATTCCGAGAACCCATAGAGGGGGAGAAATGACGAACAAGCAGGAAAAGAAGTCACAGCTGGGAAGCGAGTAGGTCAAAGGTCAAAAGAGCAGAATACAGTGACACATCAATGGTCCACTCAACAGAAGTCAACCTACACACACACACACACACACACGCTGTAAGTCAGTGTCCTCTTCGGGCCAATGCAAGGTACCCCAGGTCAGGTCAGGTCAGGGTATAACAGTTCACGGCAGGTCAATTACTGGGGCAGGTCAGGGTTAAGTTGTTGATTATGAAGGTTGTGCTGAAAGGGAGGGGGAGAGTAGGGGCGTGGCAAATGTGTGTGTGGCGGGCAACAAGTGGGACAGCAAAATCAATAACAATGTTGCAGGGCTCAGTGCAAGAAGGGCTTAACAGCTAGCTCCCACCCTCTCTCTCTCTTTCTGTCTCCTTCCTCCTCCCCCCCCTCTCTCTCTTTCTCACTCTATCAGTTTCGAGAGTTTCACAGTCCTCTGTTCATTTGATATAAGTTTGATCCTTGTGTTTCCGTTAATGAAGGCAGTTTCTTGGATCTAGGGAGAAGATAGTCCCAGAGACAATGAAAATGTCTATTAAGACGAAGAAGAAAAATATTATCTACATCATCTTCTTATATATATATATATATATATATATATATATATATATATATATATATATATATATACATTATATATATATATATATATATATATATATATATATATATATATTGAGATTAGGTTTTCATTTTCTTCTTGATTGGATGGTTTGGTCGATACCGTTTCATGTTTACCTCTCGACCTCTTGAGCAAACTCAGCCACCTCATTCCACCGACATGACGTCATATTTGCACGTCATCCAAGCTTCAACTTCCTCTTCGGTGCGCACATAAGCAACACGACATGAATTGTTTTCCTCGCGATGATGTCCTTCACACTTTTTGATCAACAAAGACTGCTCAAGTCTCGCGTTTTACCTAAGTCCAAGAAGTTTGTCGAGGTGCAGCAAAGATCCAGTTTTCTATTACTTCCGTTGCAAGAACGAGAAAGCTAAACATTTCTCATCTAGCGGGTGTAAATGAACAAAGTTGGACAAGTGTGTTTTCCTAAACTCTCGTTGGTTCTTTTTTCCTCTCGCAACCGTTTTTTCTCCGATGTGGCAAGATGAAGAACCAAGACACTCTAGCTTCCGCGTTGTGAATGAAGAAAGAGAAAGTGCTACGTATTCAGCGAATTCTTTCCCGCAGGTCCCTGGGCAGGTAGACGTTTTCCCCTTAACGCGTGGCCTGCGATCGTCTACTGCAATGATTCTCAGCCTGTTTTCTCATATAACCTATGCTTATGAATTGCTGTTGTTTAGCCTCTTGTAAACCACTTCACCACTGAATGAAATCGCTTGTCAGCCACGACCTACCACTAATTTTTTGCCTTGTTCAACGTGTAGACCACACTCTGTGATTGACAGCCTCTTTACTACTGCAATCAGAGTTCTGACATATCGTTCAGTATGGCGACCTTATCCGACGTTTCATCTTCAGATAATCCATACGCAATTCCTGCTCTTTTGTCAGAGTACCCAGTGAACGACCCTAAACAATGGTCGTATGAACGACGAAGAGAAAAGCAATCTGGAAACACGTAGGCGTATACCTTACCTCCTGATTTTAGTATTCAAATGGCAAAAATAACGAATTGGAAGGCACAGGGGAAGGGGAGGGGTGAGGGGGGAGGGGGAGGAGAGGGCGAGGCGAAGAGGGGAAAGGGAGAAGAAGGGGAAACCAATGCTAAAAGGAGGAGAAATATGTATTCGTCCCTCTGGGTAGGTACCTACAAATTAAACATGCTCCGTTCCAGCAAGTTCTTCTTTATTTTATCTATTTTCTTGTCGGGGGGGGGGGGAGGGATGATGGGAGGAAGGAGGGAAAGGAAGACTGAAAAGGGGAGAGAGAGAGAGAGTGAGAGCGAGTGAGAGAGAGAAAGAGAGGACTCCAAAGATCTTGTCGGGGAGTGCCGTGACAGCGTCTGTTATAAATGGAAACTAAAGGAGATAAGTGCCTTGCTTAAGGTCAAGGTCAATTTGGATTCTCGTTTCCCACCTCCTCCTCCTCCTCCACACACGAGAAACAAACTAACCCCAAGGCATAACCCATCTCCCCTACATCGTCCAGACGAGAGGATTAACAGCGAGACGTTGGGATTAAACGTGAAGCTTCAGGGGGAGGGGGGGGGGAAATACTGTAAGACCCACAACTCAGAACCAATGTCCCGGCATTGTTGCCACGCGCTTTCCAGGCCAACCCGGAAGTTGATCCTGACTTTTGCAAGGACCTCTCCGTGGGATTACTGGGAACGAGGTCATTTCCGACCAACTGCTACATTATCTCGTTGCTAGGAGGACTGACTGGAGAAGCCACTGTCTTAAGAAAAAAAAAAAAAAAAAAAAAAAAAAAATCGCCAGCTATGGTGAATGCCTTCTGCTATAAGAATGCGGAATTATCCTAACCTCATTGTCTATATCTATGATAATTACCTGCACGGTTCTTTAAGAACGCATTTTGTCCACATTTGATGAAAAACCTCCAGAGAGTCGACATGACGTCACTAACCTTCAGAACAAGACGACGTGACGTCAGAGATAAGTCCCGCCTACCTGCTTGTGGACATAAGACAGATTTATATTTCCTTCTTGATTAAACACAAACCCTGTGGCCACTAAACTTGTTCACTACTAAACCAGTTCTTTGCCCACATCTAAGCTCCTTTCTCTTCGCATCCAGTTGAATACTTTCGCTTAAACTTTATTTCTATTTTTTTGGGTGGGGGGGGGGAAAGGCGTCAGGTCAATCAGGCTTTCTCTTGAACGGGACCGCAAGACTCAGAATTGTTTGTATTCTAACTCCAGAAAAGCGTAGGCGGATGATCACTTTTCACTTAATTTAGCGTCTCTGTTTAAACACATTCCAACATCAGTGAATATGAAAAATATATATTCACCATTCCAACTAACGTGATATATATATATATATATATATATATATATACACACATATATATATATATATATAATATATATATATATATATATATATATATATATATATATATATATATATATATATATCTTGCCCTACAGGATTGACGTCGGAGAGAATCACCTCCCACTTCCCTCGTCATTAAATCCCATCAAAACACTACCATCTGGAGGTGCAGCCCCGAGGGCTGGTACTCAGTCTCCGGAACGGTCCCAAGATATTCTATAATTCTTGATTAATAATCTTCCTTCCACTTTTTCGCACATGGACTAATGGATCGTTGCATGATACAATGGGGCTTCGGGTGCCTATTCAATGAAACTTACGGTACCAATTACATGATGCACTCTGTGCCAGACAGGCGAAGACGCCTTTTTTTTTTTTTTTTTTTTTTTTTTGAGTTATCTCTGTCCAAAGTTTGACCAAATAAGGAGCTCAAAGCTCTCATATTTTTTAGGCTTTGGCGTCTTCGCCTGTCTGGTACGAAAGGCCTCATATAATCATCATTACGGCCTTGTTATGAACCAAACGGTCTCCTGTCTTAAATGTTCTACGAACATAAACGAAATATACAATCCAACATAATCGGATTTTCTCGCCTTTGTCAAGACATTGATAACATTCTAATTACCACATTTTTAATGTCTTCCCCTTCATTACGTACTGCAACGTATAATCCTGGCCATTATTCATTATCCACTTTTTTTCCTGTAAGCTGTTAATCGAGACAATCTATAGCACTTTTACCGAGGGAAAGCCACGGGAAAAGCCAGAATACATACATATATATATATACCAAAGGCTTTTTCCCCCTTACAAGGGAGGTAGCCCCCCCCAAAAAAAAACAAAGGCATAGAAACCACTCCCACCCATTCCATCCCCTACATATTCCACTCCCCTCTACCCTCTTCCCTCCCTCTCATATCGACACCTGCATAAAGCCAGATTAACAGGAAAATTTGATCTTTGATTTTTCCCACCCCAGGATTCGCACCCAACTGGACAAAGGATTACTAAGGAGCATGCCGACAAGAGACCTTTTGGTCCATAACCTTCAGGCAATCCGGAGCTGTTGGGAAGACAGGATTCGACCCTAGACAGTGTCAGGGACAGGAGAAGAAGGAGGCGCTTTAGGAAGCTGAGGATTCCTCCGGATGGGGGATATGGCGAGATGCATCGCCACTCCTTCCTGGGTGAGTGGTGGCCGGAAGTCTTGGCAACGAAGGATTACAAAGGATTACAAAGGAGGAGCATGCCGACAGGAGACCTTTTGGTCCATAACTAGGTCTGATGCGAAAATATTATAATAGTGATAAGTAAATAAATAAATACAACTTATAAATAATAATAATAAAATAAACAAATAAACAAATAGGTAAAGTTAAATAATAAATAAACAGCTAAATAGTACATAATGATAAATTGACAAATAATAATAAATGATAATCAAATAATAATAAAGACATAATAACAAAACAAATAAACAAATAATACAAAATCAATAGGGTTAAACAATAAACAAACTGAAATAGTAATCAATAATAAAGTGACATAAATAATAAATGATAATCAAATAATAACAAACAGACAAATAATAATAATAATAATAATAATAATAATAATAATAATAATAATAATAATAATAATACATACATACATATACCAAGGCTTTTTCCCCCTTCCAAGGGAGGTAGCCAAAAAGGGAAAGGCATAAAAACACTCCCACCCATTTCATCCCTAAATACACTCCACACCCCTCCCACCCTTCCTCTCATCTGAGCACCTCCTGGATGACGGGTCATCCCTGCACCCTGCCCACCGCCCTGGGTCAGAAGCAGTGTCGCAAGACACAGTACATCCACAGCAAGGCCGCTTCATTTAATCGGCGACCCCCCCTCTCCGTCCCCTTTGCATATAAGGCGAGGACGGGGAGAAATCCCTTCGGGCTGAGTCAAAATTTACTCACACATACTACCCCACCCCCACCCCCCCGCCCATTCCTCCTCATGCAGTCACAACATCATCCATATACAACCATTCTCCACTCACCTCTGTCTTCCGTCCTCTCCCTTCCTTCCTCAACAGACATTCCCCTCTTCCCCAAAGCCCCCTTCACCCCATCCATCCACCTCATCCTAGGACGTCCCCTCATGTTCACTCCCTCCACATCTGCCTTCCATACCTCTTTTACTAGTCTTTCTTCACTCATTCTTTCCATGTGTCCAAACCATCCTAATATTCTTTCATCAACCCTATCTCCCAAATCCTTTTTCACCCCTGTTCTCCTCCTCACCTCCTCGTTTCTCACTCTATCCAGCCTAGTAACCCCCACCATACTTCTCAGACACCTCATCTCAAACACATTCAAACTCCTTCTCTCTTCTTCTCTTATGTTCCACGTTTCTGCCCCATACAGTGCTGTTGGCACAATCACTCCTTCATACAGTCTCCTCTTCGCATCCATTCCCAAATGTCTATTCCTCATTACACTCTTTAAACCACCAAGGCATTTACTCGCTTCTCTCAATCTACATTCTACCTCCACCTTCACTCCCCCTTTTCCTGCTACACTTGCACCCAAGTATCTAAAACTATCCACTTCCTCCAGTCGCTCTCCCTTAATGTTCACTTCCAGTCTACTGCCACTTTCACCCCTTGTACATCTCATCACCTTACTTTTACCCACATTTATCTTTAGCTTTCTTCTATCACATACTCTCCCAAACTCTGCCACCAGCTTCCTCAATCCCTCCTCTGACCCTGCCACAAGCGCAGTGTCGTCCGCAAACAACAGCTGGCTCACCTCCCACTTTTCTCCATTTTCTTTAACCATCTCCAATCCCTGACTCACTACCCTAGCATTCACCTCTCGCACCACCCCATCCATGTATAAGTTGAACAGCCAGGGCGACATAACGCATCCTTGACGAAGTCCCACCTTTACTTCAAACCACTCACTCTCTCCATTTCTAATCCTAACACATGCTCTACTACTCTCATAAAAACTCTTGACAGCTCCCAAAAGCTTTCCTCCTATCCCATAAATCTGCATAACCTTCCACAGTGCCTTTCTGTCTACCCTATCATAAGCCTTTTCCAGATCCATGAAAGCCCAAAACACATCCTTCCCCTTTCCTATAGCTTTCTCACATATCTGTCTTACCACAAAGATCTGATCTACACAACCTCTACCCGTCCTAAATCCACACTGTTCCTCACCAATTACTCCCTCTGTTCCTCTCCTAATCCTCTCAATTAAGATCCTCCCATAAGCCTTCCCTACTACACTCAACAGGCTAATCCCTCTGAAATTACTACATTCACACTTGTCCCCTTTTCCCTTGTAAAGAGGAACTATACAGGCACTTCTCCAGTCCTCCGGTACTCTACCCTCTCTCCAGCAAACATTAAATAACCTCACCAACCAGTCCACCATCACTGAACCTCCCTTTTTCAGACATTCTGCATGACATCCATCCAGACCAGGTGCCTTACCTGCTTTCATCATCTTTACAACTGCCTTCACCTCATCCTTCCTTATTTCTCCTCCATTCTCCTCACTCATCACTCTCATTTTCTTCGTATTTCCCACTGCAGCTATCTTTCCTTCCCTATCCTCCTTCACATTCAGCAACTCCCTAAAATATTCTGCCCATCTTCCCCTCACTGCCATCTCTTCCATCTGTACCTTTTACCTTTTCTTCCCTACTTGATTCGCCTCCTCTTCCTCTCTTAATTTCTTTCCAAAACATCTTTTTATTACTTTCAAAATTTTCTGTCATACTCCTACCCCATTTCACATCTGCTCTCCTTTTTGCCTCCTTTACCTTTTGCTTTACTTCTCTTTTCTTTTCTTTGTACGTCTCATATGACTCCCCTGTCCTCTTTTGTAACCAATCTGTGAATGCTCGCTTCTTCTCTTCTACAACCTTCTTTGTTTCCTCATCCCACCATTCACTACCCTTTCTTCTATTTCCCCCTGTCCTTCTTGTTCCACACACCATCCTTGCACACTTTAGGACTCCCTCCTTGAACCATCCCCATTCCTCCTCCACACCCATCTCTGCTCTATCCTTTACTCCCTCCCACTCCTCCTTCAGCTTCTTTTCGTACTCCTTCTCCTTTTCCTTTTCATTCAAGGAGTTCACTCTAAGAACCTCCCTACCTTTTGTCCCTTTCCTCCTTCTCCATCTATCCTCCACTCTCAGCTTACCTTCCACCAAAAAATGATCTGATATTCCCCCACCCTCTCCCCTTAGCACATGTACATCCTTAACTCTTCCTATCATAATCCTATTTACCACTACATAATCCATTAGCGCTCTATCTACCACCCTTCCCTCCACCACCCTCTCCCATGTGTACTTATGCTTGACTTTCTTCCGAAACACTGTATTTGCTATCATCAACTCTCTTTCTAGACACATTTCCACCATCAACTCTCCACTACGATTCTTTCCTGGAACTCCACACTTCCCAACCACTCCATCGATTGGACCATTTCCCACCCTAGCATTAAGGTCTCCCAGTACTATTACATTGACATTTCTTCCTAAACCCTCTATGCACTCATTTAAATATATCCAAAAGGCCTCCCTTTCTTCCATGCTCTTCTCACTGCCAGGCCCATATGCACTTACAAAGACCCACATCTCCTTTCCCAGTTTCACCTTCATCCACATTATCCTTGAGGAAACCTCCTTCCACTCCACTACACGTTTACCTATCTCCTCACTTACTAGAATAGCCACCCCTTCCCTCCCTCGCCCTCTCTTCACTCCTGATAACCTCCCACTTACACTCCCAAACTTACACTCACCCTTCCCTTTCAACTTAGTTTCACTCAAAGCCAACACATCCATCTTTCTTCTCACAAACATACTACCTATCTCTTCCCTTTTACTCTCATCTGTACCACATCCACGCACATTAAAAGACCCAAACCTTATGGTGCTGGCCCGAGGCCCTCCAGCACCCCTTATGCCTTTCCTTTTCTTTTTAGGAATCTGCCCCTTGGGGCTACAGGGAGAAGGATGCCTAGTCCCTCTCCCCGTCCCTTTCTTCTCGCCTCTTACGATCCAAGTGGGAAACTTGGTGGCAGTATTCTTTTCCCCCACCACAGGGAATTCCCCCATCACAGAAAGAGAATACTCAGAGAAATGGTACAGGACAATATAAAACAATAATAAAAAACAATATAAAACAAATGAGGGACGCTCAGAGGGTCTGGATTCCAAGAGGTTGTGATACAGGGTTTGTTGTGACTCAAGCTCCACAAAGTCTACAGCATTTGGCTGTGATAAAGGGCTCGTTGTGCCTCAAGCCCCACATAGTCTGCAGCATTTGGCTGTCATACAGGGCTTGTTGTGTCTCAAGCCCCACATGGTCTACAGGATTTGGCTGTGATAAAGGGTTTGTTGTGCCTCAAGCCCCACATAGTCTGCAGTATTTGGCTGTCATACAGGGCTTGATGGGCCTCAGCCCCAACATAGTCTGCAGTGGTTGAATCTCCACCCTCAACCATATCCAAAACGGATCCTGTGGAAGACAGATTCCGTCCTTCTACCAGGAGGCAGGTGGACTGCCTCGTACCTAGTGACGAGGTAGTACCATCGCGTCGGCCCAGGCCATTAATCTGAATTTCTTGATGGTGATGCCTTTGATCTGTGTAATCGTGGGGGGCTAAGGACACTGTGATCCTGCCGAGCATCGTGGCTACCTTGGCATAATCACCCATAGGAGCGTTGCCTGGAAAGCTACTGTGACTGGGAATCCAGCGAATTATTTCAAACCTGTCTTGACGGTGTCAAAGGCTCAGGAAGTGTTGGATGGATGTCTTTAAGCAGACGTCATCCGCTGTCATCGTGGCTACCTTGGCATAATCACCCATAGGAGCGTTGCCTGGAAAGCTACTGTGACTGGGAATCCAGCGAATTATTTCAAACCTGTCTTGACGGTGTCAAAGGCTCAGGAAGTGTTGGATGGATGTCTTTAAGCAGACGTCATCCGCTGTCATCGTGGCTACCTTGGCATAATCACCCATAGGAGCGTTGCCTGGAAAGCTACTGTGACTGGGAATCCAGCGAATTATTTCAAACCTGTCTTGACGGTGTCAAAGGCTCAGGAAGTGTTGGATGGATGTCTTTAAGCAGACGTCATCCGCTGTCCTCCCCGATCGGATGACGTCAAATTCACCCGTTCAGTCTGTGTGGATTACGTCTGCAGTCTTAGACCCGTTTTATGTTCAACCTTCCTCCGAAACAAGGACTGGATCGGGTCGAGCCGGGCTATGACGTCACATGTAAACAAATGACGTCATATGTAAACAAACAAGGCACTGGGATCGAGGTACGGGTCTTGTTTTTATCGCTTCATCAGGACAGGAATACCACCACAACGTCCCCTACCGACTATAAAGTGCAGAACGAGGGGAACTAGGCCTTCCTGCATTCCTCCCACACTCAGGAGTATGTCTTGGTTCGGCCACCCCCTTTCCAGTGTGGAAAAAAGACCTTTGTATATGTCTCCATAGCAATTAAAGCGAGGTCATATTTGTTGAGTCTCGTCTTTGTTTATTAAGACAACACAATTCTCGGTTAAGATGTAACGCTAGCAAAAATGGCAGTTCCGTGTTCTGAATACTTCATGGGAACGGTAAGTGCCCGATATTATTTTTTTCTGCAACCCTAAAAAAAAAAAAAAAAAAAAAAAAAAAAATAATAATAATAATAATAATAATAATAATAATAATATTAATAATTCGTACCTGGTGATACTTTTCCTTTATTCTAGCTACCGCCAGGCGATTCTATTCACCTCCCGTGGTATCCACCCTCTCTCGGCGACAGACAAAAAAGGCAACCAAGACATGATCCAGACGACGCGAATGCAACGCGACAAACAATTCTGACCTCAAACTAAGGAGGATGCAAGGTCGCATATCTACTGATGTTCGTCCTTTTATTGTCATTCACGACTTGCATATTCGTTCTGGCTGCCGTCAGGTGATTTTATTCACGCACTGAATAGGTTAAAATGGGTGACAGACTATCCGTAAAGTCAAGTTGTAGTAAAGCAATATTAACAGATTGAAAAAAGGGAGAAAAAATATAAATACATACGTGTGTATATATATATATATATATATATACTGTATAAATATGTACATACATATACCAAGGCTTTTTCCCCCTTCCAAGGGAGGTAGCCAAAAAGGGAAAGGCATAAAAACACTCCCACCCATTTCATCCCAAGATACACTCCACACCCCTCCCACCCTCCCTCCCTCTCATCTGAGCACCTCCTGGATGACGGGTCATCCCTGCACCCTGCCAACCGCCCTGGGTCAGAAGCAGTGTCGCAAGACACAGTACATCCACAGCAAGGCCGCTTCATTTAATCGGCGCCCCCCCCTGGCATATAAGGCGAGGACGGGGAGAACTCCCTTCGGGCTGCGTCAAAGTTTACTCACACATACTACCCCAACACCCCCCACCCCCCCGCCCATTCCTCCTCATGCAGTCACAACATCATCCATATACAACCATTCTCCACTCACCTCTGTCTTCCGTCCTCTCCCTTCCTTCCTCAACAGACATTCCCCTCTTCCCCAAAGCCCCCTTCACCCCATCCATCCACCTCATCCTAGGACGTCCCCTCATGTTCACTCCCTCCACATCTGCCTTCCATACCTCTTTTACTAGTCTTTCTTCACTCATTCTTTCCATGTGTCCAAACCATCCTAATATTCTTTCATCAACCCTATCTCCCAGCTCCTTTTTCACCCCTGTTCTCCTCCTCACCTCCTCATTTCTCACTCTATCCAGCCTAGTAACCCCCACCATACTTCTCAGACACCTCATCTCAAACACATTCAAACTCCTTCTCTCTTCTTCTCTTATGTTCCACGTTTCTGCCCCATACAGTGCTGTTGGCACAATCACTCCTTCATACAGTCTCCTCTTCGCATCCATTCCCAAATGTCTATTCCTCATTACACTCTTTAAACCACCAAGGCATTTACTCGCTTCTCTCAATCTACATTCTACCTCCACCTTCACTCCCCCTTTTCCTGCTACACTTGCACCCAAGTATCTAAAACTATCCACTTCCTCCAGTCGCTCTCCCTTAATGTTCACTTCCAGTCTACTGCCACTTTCACCCCTTGTACATCTCATCACCTTACTTTTACCCACATTTATCTTTAGCACATACTCTCCCAAACTCTGCCACCAGCTTCCTCAATCCCTCCTCTGACCCTGCCACAAGCGCAGTGTCGTCCGCAAACAACAGCTGGCTCACCTCCCACTTTTCTCCATTTTCTTTAACCATCTCCAATCCCTGACCCACTACCCTAGCATTCACCTATGTATATATATATATATTTTTATATTATATAATATATATATATATAAATATACACATACATGCACGCACGCACGCACACACACACACACACACACACACACACATATATATATATATATATATATATATATATATATATATCAGCGAAAAAAATACACGGGAGTGACGAGCGATCTCGCTCGGGAAAGCTCCAATGTCGCTCTCGCAAATCCAATAGCGGGAGCGATCCCCCACAAAAAAATCGCTCCCGCGGCAAGATTCAACGTTTTTCATGCATTATCCATCATTTGGCAATCCCTGAATCCCATCACCATTGATGAAAAGATCAGAGCAAACACAACTTACCCGTGATCAATCATTGCATTATCAATCGATATCATAAACGCAACGCATCAATCAACTTTAATTTGTTGACATACGTACGTATTGACGAGTTAAACATGATCTTGTCGGCAACTGCCACTTTCAAGGAGGATACGTACGTATGTTTACGCGGTATAGCTGCTAGAGTTCAATGGCTTACCTAGCCTAGCTTCGTATCAGCTGCATGCGCGCGTATACTATAGTACATGTTGACTAGACTCTACACGACTATCGTGCTACATAATGTCGCTAGTTGCGAATTGCATGGTACCTGTATGCAGGGAAGTTCATTGGTTGCATGCAGCTAGCTGCCCAATCAACGCGCTGACTACATGTACAATGCACCATACCCAATACCACATCATCGCATGCATACGTACACTGTACATGCAAACTCGCTCGAGGCCTAGGAGGGAAACTGGGAAATCCCATTTATGACCTCGTTCGCGTATTTATGAGAAAACAAAATAGAATAAAATGTTTGGTTAGTAATTGAAAGTAAATAAATTTAACTATATGAACATTTGATAATGATATATTTAGTTCATAAATATGGATCTTTGGAGGAAGAATAAAAAATATAAAAATAAAAAATGATTCGTTAGCTAGCTTAGGTTTACGGTAGCTAGGTCAACGTTTGTACGTCACGTCCATGCCAAACTTTCGATGATCGTACATCATGAAGCGATTTCTAGTGAAGCGAATGAAGATGAGTGAAGATGGTTTGCCCTCAGATTCAGTCTTTTCAGAATCGAGGGAGAGTGTTTTGACGGCAGGAACCACTTCTGGACCAGTAAAGCCTAATTCAAACTCTACGGGCAAGGGCCAAGGAAAACGAAAACCAGTAAAGCATGAATCTACTATACGCTCGTGGAACCTAGATTGGCTTGAAGTGGATCGGGGCAGTGACGGTACTCTAACGGTGTATTGCAAGGCTTGTCGTGCATTTCCACCCCCAACCACTGCCAGTGGAAACAGAGGCACTTTGTCTGCCGATCAGTTTCACCCCTCCCCCTCCCCCCAAAATTAAAGGCTGATTTGTTAAAAAAAGAAAAAAAAGTTATTTTTCATGCACATGAGTAATGAGTTAGCCTTCCAATAGTTTGAAGGAAATCGAACCTGCAAAAACATGGCTCTGGAAGTATAAAAAATGGCTCTGGTAATAAAAAAAAATGGCTCTGGTGAAAAAAAAATGGCTCTGGAAAAAAAAAAAGTATTTTCTCCCTGATACTTACATACATACATATATATATATATATATATATATATATATATATATATATATATATATATATATATATATATACTGTATAAGTCAAGTCAGTCAAGAGAGCGAATTGGATGAGAGAATAGACTAGAGTGAAAGATATTGTAGAGGTGGTAAGAGAGAGGAAGTGGAATTGGGGAGGTAAGTTGGTGAGAACAACTGATGAGCGATGGAGCAAGTGTGTTATTGAGTGGACGCCGCGAGATGGGAAGCGTTGAAGAGGGAGACCACACAGAAGGTGAAGAGATGAGATACAGAAGTTTGCAGGAGTGACGTGGCAGAGGTTGGCGCGGTCGTGTGAATCATGGAATACTATGAAGGAGACCTTGTTCAGCAGTGGACTAAAATAAAAAGTGAAAATAGTAAATAAAAATTAAAACCAAATACTTCACAGAAACAAAATGAAGCAACATTAAGCACAGCAAATGAGTGAATCGATAAAAGATGAAAAGATATTCGATGTCATTATCATATAAATCCCTAACATGGCTGCAATGGTGGTTCAGGATCTATATTTTGCTCTCACACTTTTCTAAACTAATTCATCACATTTCTAGTCATACATGCCTAACCAAACTACAGTGTAACTGGGACTGTCGATCCAATAGCAGCAATGCACTGCCACAGTGTAAACAGTGCTTAGATCAAAAGCACTGCGATTTGTTTAAAAATATGCTGATAACAGTTTAATTGTTTGATTATTGATGTTCATTGTTATCAATTGCATCAACATTATTTTCTAACAATTTCATGCACAACAAATTGTTATACATGTGTATTGTGTACGTATACATGCACACGAACATGTGTGTGTGTGATTCACCATGGTCTTGTATCACGTGTTTGACTTGTGATCGACAAGTATTACCCTCTCGGATGAGAGCTCAGATCTCATATATACCCGATCTATGGTTTATGTTGTGACCTTACACACACTTACAACTCCTTGCCCATCAGGGTTGTAGTGCCGGCTTGCAGTGCAGCGATGCTGAAATAATTTCAACCCTGGGGGGGGGGGGAATCGAACTCGGACAGCTGTATTAACGGTTGCGAACACTACCACTGCGCCGTCGATCCGTGTGTATAGGTGGACATGTTTCTACTCTTATGCACACAAATCTCCTTTGAAACCACCAAATCAAGTTAACATTCCAAAGTCGAAAGACAAGTCTTTGACGTCACCCCCGTCCCCCAACCACACCGCCTCTCCCTGCTCCGTTTGTGACAAAACCCAAACGTTTAGAGTTTCGGGTCGAACAAGGCGTCAGCTGTGAGGAGCCAGCGGACGATGCCCATTCCAAACAAGATGACGCAATAGATCCAGTGGTTTGACGTCAGAGGAATGACAAGGCATATTTGTCCTCAGCTTGGTAAACACGTGTTGTATTGAGCTATTCCCCCGTGAGTACACAACAGTAGAGCGTGGAAAAATATACAAGATTAATTGAATAGAAAAATAAATTATGAAACAAGACAATACAGAAATGAATATTGATATTAAATATTCACTATTAAATAGCAAATATTAAATACAAAATATTAGATGCTGAATACTAAATATTGAATATAAAATATCCAATGTAAAATATTAAATATTAGATACTGTACTAAATATCAAATATAAAATGTAAATATACAATATATTAAATAAGTCAAATATTAGAAAGTATAATTAAACAAAATCTCAAATTAAAATATCAAACTAAATAAAATGAACTAGAATAAAGGAATTTAAGTCAGAAAATGAAACGAGACAAAGCAAATACAAAATGAAAACAAAATAAAATTAAAATAACAAATAGAATAAAATAAATGAAATTAAAAATAAGTAAACGAAACTCGTCAGATCAGACAGAGGCATAACAAAACGAAATACTGCAAAGTGACAAATTCAATCGAAAAAGAATCAAATGAATAATAATATGAAGCTTTCAACAAACGCACGTATCATTAGCGCTGCTGTTATGAATTATTTCAGTAACACTGTTATAGAACCATATACAAATCAGATAAATACACAAATAATAAATAAACCCATAACATAAATAATTACACAAATAGGCAGATAATTAACCAAAATGACCAGTTAGCATAAACACATGAAAAAATAAACACAAATAAATTCACAAAAAAATGCACAAATAAATGACAAATAAATACGTACAGCCACAAATGAAAAAGAAGATAAATGTAAGTAAATAGATAAATGCTCACATCGTATTTACACGAGAAAGACAGGAAAGCCTTCTGAGACCTGTTCTTCTCCCACAACCTGGAGGTCAACATTGTCTAGACAAAACGTGTTGCTTACATGCTGAGGTACGCGCGTTTACATATGTGTATGTCTGACAATACACATGCATACGCAGGTGTACGCACGCATGCGCGTACACATTGACGTCCACATACATACATATACATGCACAACTGCACATCTACACTTACAACCACACTACAAGCACACTTACACACACATACATATATGTATATCCACACACACACACACACACACACACACACACACACACACACACTGTGTGTGTGTGCGCGCGCGCGTGTGAGTGCGTGTGTGTAATTGAGTCCGTGAAGCATTTTTCTTTTTTTTTCGACTCGATCGCAGATCACTGGAGTTGTTTATCAGGTCTGTCGTGGCCAGAATGGGGGGCCAGAGCCCCCTCGGCCCCGCCCACCCCCCCTGCAGCTCCTGGCTCGATGCATTACCAAGTGCGGTACGCCCTCAGGGCACAGGGGTGTGGGCGCGCGTGCGTGTACATGTGTGTGTGTGTTTACGAGAGTGCGTGCGTGCGCGTGTGTGCATGTCCGTGGGTGGGTATGAGCGAGAGAAAGAGAGGCAGATATATAGATAGGAAGGGAGGGAGAGAGAAAGGCAAAGAGGGAGGGAGGGAGGGAGGGAGGGAAGGAGAGGGAGGGAGGAAGGGAAGGAGAGGGAGGGAGGAAGGGAGGGAGAGAGAGAAAGAGAGAGAGCGAGCGAAAGACAAAGAGAGAGATAGGGAGAAAGAGATAGAGCCAGAGAAAGAGAGAAGGAGAGAGATAGAGAAAGAGAGAGCGAGAGAGAGAGACACAGAGAGGGGTGGAGGTAAGAACGAGAGAAAAGAAGAGCAATGTAGGGCAACCTCTCACGCAAGGATGGAAAGATTTCTTGAAGTGTCGAGGAAATCAAAAAACCACGAGGAGGAAAGTGTGAGGTGACGGGATCTCCCAAGCGTCACCCTTTCTCACGTCACGCAACAATCCACGTGACACTTTCCTTCCGTGGCGTGCGGTCATGTGCGTCACCTCCCTTCCTGTGTTCTCCTTGACAGCTTTTCTTCTGGCTAAATGGTAAACGATTTTATTCAACAAAAGGGGGGGGAAGTTTAAGAAATGTGTTAAATACAGCGAGTCCCAAATTAGGGTTAACTCCTGATTTAAGTTAAGTTTAATCGATATCGCGATGGAGATTAACCCGACGGGTTTAACCCCCTCCCTTTCTTGGTTAACTCTTTCTGACGTCAAAAGATTTAATTCAATTCAGATGAATCTTACACCAACTAGATGACTCCTTTCAGAGTTGAATGAAGAGATGGAAGGGAAGGGGAGAGGGGAGAAGAGGGGATGAGAAAGGAAGGAAGGGGAGAGGAGGGGAGGGAAGAGGAGGGGAGGGGAGAGGAGGGAAGGGGAGAGGAGAGGAGAGGAGAGGAGGGGAGGGAAGGGGAGAGGAGAGGAGAGGAGAGGAGGGGAGGGGAGAAGAGGGGAGGGAAGGGGAGAAGAGAGGAGAGGAGGGTAATTACATTACCAATGTGAAAATTAAAACAAAACCAAATATTCATGTGTATGATTATCAGTAACGACTTAATCTTTACATTAGAATTGTACATTTCTGTCTGACCATATGACTTTATACACAGTCGTCCCTTTAAAGAGCAGATGTTCGTGAAGCTGAGAGAATAGATATTAGCACTCTGTAGAAGACCTCAGTTCTCTCTCTCTCTCTCTACCTCTCTCTCGACCATTATGGATTGAAGAGAAAATTTCGATTTAATTTGTCAACGTGTCTGCTCCCGACCAGGATTTCTTTTTAGGAGTTACAATTTGAACTGCACCTCATTTATACTACATCTACATACACACATACACACACACACACACACACACACACACACACACACACACACACACACACACACATATATATATATATATATATATATATTTCCAACAAGAACCCACTGTGTTGGATAAGAAGAAATGAAATAGATGATATCCATATATTTCGATCACTGACTGTGATCCTCTTCAGTGGAATACAGAGTAGTGGAGCAAAAAGAAGGAACATGGGTAGGACTCAGGTAGCTTCTAATGCTTTGCGGGGCAAGTCACCCGCCTTCACCAAAGATGGTAATGATTTATTGACTGCCCAGGTAGTAATGCAGTCTGGTAACCATTGTCCATTTGAAATATTAAAATTAGGAAATCTATTTATCAAGGATGATTCTATTATTTTCCTGTCAAAACTGCACTTTGAATTAAAAATATTTTTTGCCTCGTTCCAGAGAGAGAAAATTGTAACAACTTAAAATATGATTTATTTTTTACACCATTGTGGTGAACATTAAAACAAAGAGGAATAATATTTCCAACAATACTCACTTGCTTTTTCATGTAATGGTGTAGAACTAGCCACGTGTATTGACAACACTTTCACACGATACTTAGAACGCATTGTTTTTGTTCAACAAAAACAAAACAAAAAAGGTGGGCCACGTAGACCTATTCTTAGAGTAAATTATATCTAAAATAAAACAAAGACACTGGCGACTTCGCCATGAACGAATATTGCAATACTATGCGCTTACATCTTATTTTCTTTTCGTTCAAAATACTTGCAACCCGGTATAATTTTCTAATATCAGGCCACTCTATTTTACACATTGTATTTCGTTTCATGCACTTACCAGCGTTTCTATCCTTGAGGGCGACTCTTGTTTGCATAAAATAACCACAATTATCTGTGAAAAACGCAAACCGACATGACGTCACGAGTAAGTCGACTTTTGAATCTATGACGTCATATATTTTGTTCTCTCTCAGCGCGAACGCGCCTTTTTATATTTTGTAGCTTTTGTAGATAAAATAAAATCTAAGGACGATGTATCGCTTCCTGAACTTCATGCACAGACTCAAAGCTGACTCATCGTACACTAAAGCTATGCAAATACATTTTGTTGTATTAACATTTTTCAACAAAAAAATAAATTTCATCATACTATATACAGAAACATAATAAATACTCAACAAAGAAATATATATTTGGATATGGTCAGGGTATGCATGTTCGTAATGGCATATTGAATTCTTTCCTCTAGGTCCTTTCCCCAACCATGACAAGCCCACCAATCATGCACTCACAACACTTTAAGTACCTTTGGACTCCTTTCTGTTTCCAATACAATGCAAACAATCAGGACCTGCATGAAGGACCCCTGTGACAGTTGGGGGTCCACGGGTGAAGGGTGGGGACCTGAAGAGTAACATTACAGGACTCGAACATCACGGTCTCACTCAATCCTTCCCTCCTCCTTGTACACCCGCCATCTTTTCATTAAGCTTGTGTACTCTCCCACCCATGCCATCTTGTTCACCCAGCCAATCCTGTTGCCATGGTAACAACAACGCCTCCTCCTCCTCCTCTCCTCTTCCTCCTTCACAGACTTCATGCAAGCAAGCCATTATGTTTGAAACCATTACACCCAAAAACACATACGCTAGGAAAAGCAAACTTTTAAGTTATCATTATATTCATACGCTCTTAAAAATACATCATTCCATTCACAATATTTCTTGTATAACGTCAATTCATACATTTGCAAGGTCAAAGCACCTTTGGAGGTTGCTACGAGAGTATATGATTGCGTACACTCATACCCATTTAGTACATATACATGTCACACATGAGGACCGTATACAAAAACACTATATTATATATATATACAGTATATATATACATATATATATACATATATATATATACATATATATATATACATATATATATACATATATATATATACATATATATATACATATATATATATATATACATATATATATATACATATATATATATATACTGTATATATACATACATCTATCAACCACAATTCACTTTAATTTTACGCCATCAACATCGAGGAACTCGATGGAGGCATATGTGCAGAAACTGGTACGTGGTCAAGCGAAGGAGTCGAACCCCCGCTCACACGTAACAAGTGACCATATATATATATATATATATATATATATATATATAAGCATGCACGTAGTAGCCCCTTCCTTTCACCTACAAATGCCTCAATCCACCGCCCAGACCAGCATGTTACCAATAGTCATGCAATTGAAGTTGGAGATTTATTAGTTATTATTATTTGTTTGTTTATTCATTCTTTTGTGAACTTTGGGTTTCGCGTGCCGAGAAAAAGTTGTTGTTGTGACATGCATGGGTGCCAAAGGTTGCTCACCTCTGATTCGGTTGTCGTGCTCCAATTCCAATCAGTGGATGAGAGTGAAATCTGTATAAACGTCATATGTGCTTCAAACACACACACACACACACACACACAAACACAGTGGTAGCGTTCGCAACTGCTACTACAGCGGTCCGAGTTTGAATCCCGTCCAGGGCTGAAATAATTTCAGTATCGCTGCGCTGCGAGTCGTTACTCCAACTCTCGTGGGCGGGGAGTTGGTTGTGTGTATGTGTGCGTGTAAGGTCACAGCATTGCCCATAGATTGGTCATATATGAGCTCTCATGCGGAAGGGTAATAGCTGTCGATCACGAGTTCAATACGTGATCCAAGACCACGGTGAATCACACGCACACAATATATATAAAACATTTACGGTAATCTACATTCCTCTGCCCGCCTCCGTTAGATGTCTTCATCCGGGATGCAGCCCGCGCGCTCGTCCGTCCAAATCCTATTCTCAATGCAAAGAAGTTCCGCAGAGCCTAATATCCTTCACGCCCACACCCGCGCCATTTTCCCACGTCCGCCCACGTCCAGCTCACGCCTACCACATCCGCCTGCCCACCACAGCCGTGCCACAAAGCACCAGCGAGTCCTTTGTGTTGCCATACAACAGAAACGTACGTTTTTATATCACTAAATGTATTTCTTGTGGCGGTCCTTCTGTGAGCGACGACGACGGCATTGATACGGTGAAGTGTGATGAAGTGAGTGAAGCTGGGTGGTGATACACTTGGTCACATACACCCCTTCGTTAAATGTGTGAATAGAATCACCTGACAACAGTCTAAACTAAGGAAGAAAGTGCCACTCAGTAAGTTTTCTTCCTTGGTTTAATAAAATCACCTGACGTCATCAAGAAATAAATATGTGAGAGGAAGAATATGCGGAGTTTACAATGACTATCAAATCGGTTCCGGGAGGGGAGGGTAAATTGGTTTAATAAATTTGTTTAATCAGTGCGGCTGTGTGTATGTGTACGTGCGTTTGTGTGTGTGTACGTGTGTGTGTGTGTGTGTGTGTGTGTGTGTGTGTGTGTGTGTGTGTTTGCGAGGTGTTCAGGTGCGGGAACAATTGAGCAAGCCCTTTGATGCTTTGCCTCTGACCTTCCTCTTCCCTCGCTACTCCGACCTGAGCTGACCCAAGCTGACCCGAGCCGACGCCTCACGAACTTGACCCTGTTCGTTCGGTTCCTATCCGAGCTTCGTATCCCCTTTAATCCGTAGACGAACCCGGAAGGAATCAATCCCTTTAACTTGGTCATGTTAACAATATCCGAAGCTATTATTCTCCTTGCCGTGAGATGATTTGCTAATGAGAGGCACTTTAATAAAAAGGGAGATTGCATACAGACTACTTCTGGTTTAACAATCACTCTACGATTGAGTAAAGCCGTTTGTGTTGGCTGGAGCGACATCTGTCAAGTACACAAGGTCTATTTATGGACCATGAAAGCCTGTTACATGATTCAAAGGAACAGTCACTGTTCTTGAGGCTTTTCCAGTTGATGCTGGAAACGACGGGAGAGACTTCTCTCTTTGGTCAAGTTTCCAGTTGATGCCGGAAACTATGTAACAGATATATATATATATATATATATATATATATATATATATATATATATATATATATATATATATATATATATTGTCAAACCCAACGAATGTATTGGCGTTTCTTTATTCATAATTTCAGGAATCCACGATGAAAAAAGGTCACAGAGGAAGAAATTTTAACCCGAGCTGACCTGATCTGACCTATGCTTTTCAATCTTTATTTATTATTTTTTTTTTAACTCACGGATCTCTGGGACGTTTCTCTTGGCAACAAGCCACCACCAGGAGAGAATATTTTTATTTTAACTGACAAAATATTTTCTTTTTATGATGTATCCACGTGACACACTAGTAACCCAATTTGATGATGAGATACAATACATTTGGGATCCTTAAATAGTGTTATATGGCAATCCATTGTCGTTAAACATTAATGATAATAAATAAATAAATATAATAGATAAATAAAACTGTATCAGGTATCCCATTCCTTTTCTTTTTAGACTGCCTCCAGATGATTTAATTCACGTTCGTGACATATCGGTAGCCAGGCGGATAGACAAAGCCAACTGTCATCTTTATGTCTTCTTATTATCAGAAAACATTTTGACAGAGCTGTCTGAATTGTCATGCAATTCACTCACGATCTGTTATTGGGGTAAGAATTCATATACATTGTGTAGCAGGAAAAGGTGGAGTGAAGGTGGAGGTAGAATGTAGATTGAGAGAAGCGAGTAAATGCCTTGGTGGTTTAAAGAGTGTAATGAGAAATAGACATTTGGGAATGGATGCGAAGAGGAGACTGTATGAAGGAGTGATTGTGCCAACAGCATTGTATGGGGCAGAAACGTGGAACATAAGAGAAGAAGAGAGAAGGAGTTTGAATGTGTTTGAGATGAGGTGTCTGAGAAGTATGGTGGGGGTTACTAGGCTAGATAGAGTGAGAAATGAGGAGGTGAGGAGGAGAACAGGGGTGAAAAAGGATTTGGGAGATAGGGTTGATGAAAGAATATTAGGATGGTTTGGACACATGGAAAGAATGAGTGAAGAAAGACTAGTAAAAGAGGTATGGAAGGCAGATGTGGAGGGAGTGAACATGAGGGGACGTCCTAGGATGAGGTGGATGGATGGGGTGAAGGGGGCGTTTGGGGAAGAGGGGAATGTCTGTTGAGGAAGGAAGGGAGAGGACGGAAGACAGAGGTGAGTGGAGAATGGTTGTATATGGATGATGTTTTGACTGCATGAGGAGGAATGGGCGGGGGGGTGGGGGGTGGGGTAGTATGTGTGAGTAAATTTTTGACGCAGCCCGAAGGGATTTCTCCCCGTCATCTCCTTATATGCAAAGGGGGACGGAGAGGGGGGGTCGCCGATCGCCGATTAAATGAAGCGGCCTTGCTGTGGATGTACTGTGTCTTGCGACACTGCTTCTGACCCAGGGCGGTGGGCAGGGTGCAGGGATGACCCGTCATCCAGGAGGTGCTCAGATGAGAGGAAGGGTGGGAGGGGTGTGGAGTGTATTTAGGGATGAAATGGGTGGGAGTGTTTTTATGCCTTTCCCTTTTTGGCTACCTCCCTTGGAAGGGGGAAAAAGCCTTGGTATATGTATGTATGTGTTTGTGTGTGTGTGTGTGTGTGTGAGATTCACCATGGTCTTGGATCACGTGTTGGACTCGTGATCGACAGTTATTAACCCTCCGGATGAGAGCTCAGAGCTCGTATGACCGATATATGGGTAATACTGTGACCTTACACGCACACACACACACACCAAACTCCCGGCCCACCAGAGTTGGAGTAACAACCCGCAGCGCAGCGATACTGAAATTATTTCAGCTCTGGGCGGGATTCGAACCCGGACCGCCGTAGTGGCAGGCGAGAACTCTAACCACTACGCCACGAGGTTGTGTATACGTGTGTTTCCGCGTGTATGTTTGTATGTGTTCCTGTATACATGTACGTATCTTTGTGCACATGTGTCTATGTAAATCACAGTATTCTTGGATCAGTCCTGGACTCGTGATCGACTGTTGTTACTCTCTTGGATGAGAGCTCAGAGTTCATCGTAACCGAACAATGAGAAAATCTGTTATCTTTTACACAAACATATGCCCTTTGCTCAAGGAGGGCAGTAACGACCTACAGTATTAGAAAAATCTTCCACGACGTGAGCGAGGCCAGAACTCTTTGCAATAGAAAAAAATAAAAACAAACAAGTAAAGTAAAAATAAATAAATAAATCACTGCATCAACATGCACATGTATGCATGCGTTTGTACATATGCATGTGAGTACGTGTACGTATGTGTGCGTACATGTGCGCATGGATCCACATGTCGATGCGTTTTTGTTTACAAACGGCATAACGGTCCACACGTCATCCTCTCAGAATGTAAACAAATAAACGAAAACAAAACAAACAACGAAAAGCCTAATTCGGCGAAAAGCAAGTAAACACTAATTTCATCCAATGGGTCGCAAATGCCAAGGATCTTCCCTTACCTCCCCGTTGGTACTTTTCACCACTGCCGCCAAGTGGTTTAATTACGTCTACGGGGTAAGCGCCCTAGGGACGTCTGATAAAA
Source organism: Oratosquilla oratoria (assembly GCF_046742065.1). NCBI lineage: Eukaryota > Metazoa > Arthropoda > Malacostraca > Stomatopoda > Squillidae > Oratosquilla > Oratosquilla oratoria. The sequence continues at coordinate 70,427,761 of NC_134778.1, forward strand.
AAAAAAAAAAAAAAAAAAAGTCTTACCGATGACGCAATCTTTCTTGAAGAGACAATGAGGTCACAGGTTCCTCAAGAACGTTTCCAGCATCTCTGGGCTTCCATGATTCCAGGAAAAAAAATATTGCATGACGAGGTTATGAAGATTTTTTTTTTATATAATATTTAATTTATGATATTTTCTTATTGGGATGACGTCACCTTTCATTGAGTCACCTCATATGACGTCACACTTTACATTATATTTTATGATAGAGATAAATAATGGTGCCATGAACAACTGATAGCATCATCAATGGAAGACCTTACCAGGACCTTCGCAAAAAAAAAAAAAAAAATAAATAAATAAATAAATAAATAAAATCCAGAAGACCTCCATAGGAAAAAAAAAATTGTCATATTTTGTTCGTCTTGCCTAACGCCATATCATTCCATCATCTCGCATAATCCTTCCCATACAATCGACATCTCTTCTGGCGATTACATACATCTTTCTGTATGTGTATGTGTGTGTGTGTGTGTGTGTGTGTGTGTGTGTGTGTGTGTGTGTGTGTGTGTGTGTGTGTGTGTGTGTACGTGTATGATCCCCTGGGAGCATCGCAGCATCTCGGAAAGTCCCAGGAGTCCTTCCTCAAGGGTCTGTCCGGAGTCTCCCTCCGTGGGGGGAGGCGTGAGCCGGGAGTCCTTGACATCGGTTCGCTCGAGCAAACAGCCATACTTTACGTGATTGAGTGCCGAGGTAACGAGGAAGAAGAGGAAGAGGATGAAGGGAGGGAGGTGGGAGGGGGAGGGAGGAGGAGGGGAAAGGAAGAAGGGGAAGAGGAGGCTGGGAAGAAGAGGAAGGGCAGGCGTGAGGAAAGTGGGAGTGGGGTGGAGGAGGAGGGGAAAGGAAAAAGGGGAACAGGAGACTGGGAGGAGGGAAGAAGAGGAGGGGGATGGGGGGAGGGAGGTGGCAGGAGATATGGAGGAGGAGGGGAAGGGAAGAAGGGGAAGGGAAGATTGAGAAGAGGGAAGAAGATGAGGGGAGGGAGGTGGCAGGAGGGATGGAGGAGGAGACTGGGAAGAGGGAAGAAGAGGAAGGGGATGAGGGGAGGAAGGTGGGAGGGGGATGAGGGGAGGAAGGTGGGAGGGGGATGAGGGGAGGAAGGTGGGAGGGGGATGGGGGGAGGAAGGTGGGAGGGGGATGAGGGGAGGAAGGTGGGAGGGGGATGAGGGGAGGAAGGTGGGAGGGGGGATGGAGGAGGAATGGAAAGGAAGAACGGGAAGAGGAGAATGGGAAAAGGGAAGAAGAGGAAGGGAAAGAGTGAGGGAGAGAGAGAGGAAGGAAAGGGTGAAGGAGAGGAGGAGCGTGAGGAGGGATGAGAGGAGTAGGGAGAGAGGAAGAGAAGGGAAAGGAGGAGAGGGGGAAGGAATAGGGACAGAAAGAGAGGGGGAGGGGGGAGGAAAGTGGGAGAAAAGAGGGGTAAGATGAGGGGAAGAAGGATGGGGAGGAGGAGGGAGGGAGGGGAAAGAGGAAGGAGGGATGGAGAGAGTGTAGGGACGAGGAGGAGGGGGGATGGAAGGAGAGAGAGAGAGAGAGAGAGAGAGAGAGAGAGAGAGAGAGAGAGAGAGAGAGAGAGAGAGAGAAAGAAAGAGAGAGAGAGAGAGAGGATAGGTAGCAGAATAGAAGTAATGAGAGCGAAGATGTGGGTTGGAACTGAGGAGCGGCAGCGAGAAGAGTATATCGAGGGAAAACCCAAAATACACACACACACACACACACACACAGACATGTATACACGTACATACGTACACACACCCGCACGTCTCCACAACAAAGACAAACAAAAAACAGTTAATCAAACAAGACACACACACACACACTGAGAAGGACACAGAGACACTACAAGCTTCACTCCCTCCCTCTCTCTCTCTAAGAACTGCGGCTGAGTAATTCGCCAGCCGACCGCAGAGGAGACCGAACACCAACTTGTGTAACGATATCGGAAATGCCGAGAGAGTCGAGCCGTCGACAACATGTGTAATCGTCCCACGGAGCTGCGGGAGAGGCTGCCCGGGAAGGCCGGACTCCTGTCCTCCTCCTCCTCCTCCTCCTCCTCACTCTATCTCTCTCGCATCTACACACAGAATGCATACAGTAGGATCAACGACAGAATCGAGAGAGCTTTGATATGCAAACATAGTGTATGTAGATACATAAGATGCGCGCGCACACACACACACACACACACACACACACACACACACACACACACACACACACACACACACACACACACACAGTGTGCAAATACTATTCAAGAACAGTGTGTGCAAACACTATTCAAGATTTTAAGAAAAAACTTGATGCTGAAAGATACAAAGACGGGTCACCACGATCATAGCTCCCTTCCCGTATAACACAACTAGGTAAATACACACACACACACACACACAGTGTTGATTAAAAATATCTTAATTTCTGTGGAAGACGGTGATTAAAGCGTTAGAGAAACAATACTTGTTTCTTGTTCTTCTCAACAGTAATGGCTGTGAAGAGAGTTAATTCACGAACTCATAATTCCTCTCTAACCACAGAGTCTTGCCCTCAACTGAATAAAGTCGCCTGACGTTTGTTACAACACAAATTGTATAGAACGTCATCACTGCAAAGGGATTAAGCAAGGCATCCTTAATCCCTACGGATCAGAGGCGCGCATCCCTCTTTTATGAATGGGGACTAATGTCCGCTCAAAGATGAATGGTGATCACTTTCAGCTTCTTCCGTCACCTCTTAAATCTTTCCCTAAGTACCAATGCAACTCAACATCAACGGCGTGGTAGTGGCCTTCCAGGGATAGAATTGATATTTATAGCCTACAAAAGAAATCCTTTTTTATTAAAAAAAAATAACAAATAAAAATAAGTAAATAAATAATAATAATAATAATAAAATAAAATAAATAAAATAATAATAACAATTAAATTATACAAAAAACTGAAAATATATACAAACAAATAAATTAACAAACAATTAAACATTAAACAAACAAATAGATAAACGAGTAAATTACAACGACCTACTGGAACATGAGTCCCCTTCTTTGCTACCCACCATCTCCTTCTTGCCGAAGGCACTCAATACAGAGTCATCCAGTGCCACCCATCTCCCTGACTCCTTCGCGGCTCTCCCCCCTCTACCCCCCCCCCCCACACCTGCAGGCTTTTCTATTCAACTCTATGGCCACATCCTCGCTAGTGACAAGGCTAACGCACGTTGGTGCGTGTTCCTGGCTGCGCTACTCAATTCTGACACATATCAATACTCGGACATCTCACGCCTCAGGCCCGTGAGAACCAGGCTCAGGTGGCCTCGTCATGGACGCGGCCACGTGAGATGTCGGAGTGTGACCAGCTGGAGGGAAGGATGCTCCGGGTGGGGATGGATGCGTTTAATAGAAAGGGAAGTCGGGGAAAGGGGGGGGGGTTGCTGGCATCGCAACACAATGTCCCTGGGTCTAGGAATGTTATCTATGGGCGATTTGTGTGTGTGTGTGTGCGCGCGTGTTTCACCATGGTCTTGGATCACATGTTGGACTCGTGATCGACAGCTACTACCCTCCCGAAAGAGAACTCAGAGCTCATATATGACCGATCTATGGATAATGCTGTGACCTTACACGCGCACACACCCCAAACTCCCCGCCCACGAGTTGGAGTAACGACTCGCAGCGCAGCGATACTGAAATTACTTCAGCCCAGGGAGGGATTCGAACCAGGACCTTCGTAGTGGCGGCCGGGAACTCTACCAACCGCACCATCGTGTGTGTACACTGTATGTAGACACAAAGTGTGAGATGGAGGAATTGATACAAGCCTTCAGAATGTGTAAAACAAACGTTAGGGATGAAAATCTTTTTCCACAGTAAATACTAAGCACCCGATGGACAAATGGCCCCAAGTTGCCAAAAGGCAAATTTGATCTGGATGTAGGTAGAAACTATTTTGCCAAATGTACAAAATTTCAAAACCCGGTGTGATACACACTTGAAGAAAACACCAAAACGTCAATTTTTTTTTTTTTGGGGGGGGGGGGTTTATATCTTATCTTTTCTGTATCAGACCTCGTTGCGGGCCGAAAGTTCTCCGAGCGATATTGGTAATGACACTGACAAACACAGCTTGCTGTTTTAGTGGTTAGCGTCGTGTCCTCCAACGTATGAAGTCCTAAGTTCGCACCATATTTGTCAAAAAAAAAACATACTACAAACCGTTAATGTCTCCTTTGATCAAGGAGATGGTTGTGTGATGTGTATACAAGGTCACAACATTACCTATATATTAGTTCGAGCTATCTCATCGAAGAGAGTAACAGCAGTCGATCACGAGTCCAGCACGTGATTCAAGACAATGATGAATCAAATATGCTTCCAGTGATTGGGGTTCACGTTACATCACGTGATTCAAGACTGAATACTTGTATGTATGCACACTGGAATGCATATTATTATTTGAAAATCCATACACGTAGAACTTTTTGCCCTACAAGATTAGGTTACTGTACCAAATCACAGTAAAAAACCCAGTAACATAAAACACTATTCCGACTTTTACATGCGTGGTAAAAAAAAAAAAAAGAAAAAAGAAAAAAAGAAAAAAGAAATCAATCTGGAAAAAAAAATGTCGGGTTCTCTTATAAAAATCTTTTGCAAAAAATTTCCTACATCATCGTCTGAAGAGACCTGAGGGCGTTCACACATCAAACGAACCTACGCGCAACTCTACTGCGCAGATAGAACTCGTGACGTCATGTCGCTTATGACCACGACACACAGATCACTTGTAACCCAGGTCAAGCTCTGGTAATCAATCAGTAAAACCAATCCCTCTGATCTCGTTGTTCAGATATTCTCGATATCAACTTACTAGTTAATGTTTCATGTTTGTTACTGTGGAACAATACAGAAAGTTCATTTAGAACGCTGTTTGTGATCTACAAAAGGGCACTGAATCTCCTTAGGTCACCCATCCTCGACGTTAAAGTGGGAACGAGTTTTCGAAGTCCCTCCTTAATACTTCCATTTCCCACATATACCCCACCACCTCCACTACCACCACCAAAACGAAGGCATTTACACAAGTCTACGGCGATTCAACACCACCTTTCGACGGGATTGCATGTTCTCTTGTGTATTATTCAATTTTGTTTTCAATTAAAAAGTTGTCGGTTAAGATTTTGCTGATGTATTTGAAAACTAGCAGCCCCAATCATAATGTAGCTACGAATATGTGACTACCTTCCTTGCAGGTCTCAGTAAAGTGAAAACAGTTCTGGCCAATAAGCTGTTGAAGATGTTGCCATAAAGGCGAATCCCACATTTCTCCGATCTGCTAAATGTAAACACCACAATCAACGTCTTTGTTATTTGACTAAAAATAAAGGCGGTCTCATGGCAATGGAGTGTACGAACCAGAAATAATTATTATTTTTTTTCTGTTACTATTCTTCCCACCCACGTTTGTCCTGAGAGAGAGAGAGAGAGAGAGAGAGAGAGAGAGAGAGAGAGAGACCAAATTCTCCCAAATGACAAACTTATTCTTACGAATAACTAAACATTATTGAGGCTTTCTTTAATTTACAATAAGTAAATAATAAAATAAATAGAAAAAATAAAAGAATGGCATTAAAAATTAATCAGAAGAATTACAATTTCACAAGTGTACTTGAATTATTTACGAACTGAGAGCTTTCATACCACCCTGAGATCGATCAGGATTCTGTGACCACCAATGAAGTTACCATGAAGTTTGGAAACTCTGCTTACTTCAGTTACAAAGACCAAAGACCCAAAAGGCAATTCACTTTATTTGGTATACGTAAGGCTTATTTCACTCGTATCGCCTTTCCGCCGTGCGCCGTCCACGACACGACGTCGTGTTCTCAAATGACCATGGGTGTCTATGAACGCTTTCACACGTGGTCATGACATGTGAAAGCATCCATAGGTACCCATGGTTATTTGAGAGCACGACGTCGTGTCGTGGACGGCGCACGGCGGAAAGGCGATACGTGTGAAACGAGTCTAATATAGTCCTTTGCCCGTCTACTGGGTCTGGCTTAAGCATTCTTGTTTTCTTATACGAGTTTCTCTGCACGTTTAGACCACTTTAGGTTGCCCTGTTCAACCATATTTTAAAGATTTGTGAACAAAATCCGATTCTTTTATTGTCTATAAGGATAAATTTAACATTTCTAAAAACCATGTAACTGAGGTCTACGACTTTGATATTTACATCTGGTTAGCTGCCAAGCAGTTTTATTCAGTTAAAGTCCCCCTTCGTAGCAAATGGGTTGGGGATTTTATCTTGGTTATTATCACAAGATTCTATTCAGTTTAGAGAAATCGCTGAAGGGTCATATACTCTTGACAGCTGTGCTTGTTTGTCCTCCCCGATCTGCCTCGCCGTTGGACAGACCCTCCTCTCGTCTCTCCCTCCGCTCAGCTTCTCATAGCAGACTCTTCTTCACAATTCTTGTTCACAACATCCTCAACACGGTGACACAACAAACACATTTTCCTCTGACCAAGAACACCCGATTTTATTCACCCGACGAAAGGTCTCTTCCCCCTTCCTGACGAAGGAGGAGGACCTGGGTCGGTAAGGACGCCCTTAGAACCGAAGTTCGATCTTTTCAATCGCTTGGAGTTCTTCTGTTCCAGCAGAGAAGAACATCTACAGAAAACGACACCGTGTTGAAGAGGGAAAGCGAAGTTCAACGCTTGTGTTTTGTTGCCAGCTGGCTTTGTTATGGTCCTTTTTATGATCTGTGGCTTTGGCGCTTTGCAGGTCCTCGTCGCTGTTGTGTACAACACATCAGTACCAAATATACCTTTTAAAGCGATGATTCTTAACCTGGGATCCCTTTACCCTGGGGTACGAGACACGATAGCCAGTGTAATGGTATTATATATTTACCATGAGAAAGCATAACGTGCATTAATTGTATCCTACTAATTGACATTTTTAATGTTAAACAAAAAATTACTTTTGTTCAGTTACTGAATATATCTTATAATCTATCAACAATGTTTGTATCACTAATCCTTTTCATATGTTTGCATTGTATTGATATTGGATGGGGGTACGATAATTTTTTAGATAATCAAGGAATCTATCCTAGCTAATGCCAGACAGTTCTATACAGTTAACAGGGTCACCCTTTAGGCGCCAAAGGATTAAAACAGCTTTGATTAGCCTACCAAGGCCCAGTGCCGTCCTTCAAGAACTTTGTTCTGTCTGACGCCAAACAATTTTATTAATTTTTAAGGGCCACATCTGGGGCTTGCGAGCTTAAACCACGTTAATGTAAACCCTTCTGCAAAGACGTTTAGCGTGTTGGCAAGGAACTTCTCTATTGTGGTTTTCCGGAAGAACGAGTCTTTTGTATTCACTCGATTGAAACTCGGGTCTCCCTGGCACTGCAAGGGCCAAGCGGTCTCGTGTTGACCCTCTTACGTTTTCTGTTGATCGGTATTCATTTGGGTCAAGGGCTTTATCAAGGGCGATGCAAGCAAGGTCATCATATTAAGGTAACAGGGCAGGACTCGCAGTAATGGATTTACTCGTAAATTGGACAAATTTAGGTTGAAAAAGGAAATAGGAAAGACCTGGGTTACCAATAGAGTGGTGAACGAATAGACTTAGTAACCATAAAGTGAGCGATGAATCTATTGGTTTTTTTTTTAAGAGGAGATTAGATATCTTCAAGGCTACGGATGACAGGTGGTAGGGAACTACCTAGCAGAGCTGGGCGCGTTACCGTCAATGCGTTACCAAATTTAATTTCCTTTAGAATGATTTTGATAAAAATAGAAAATATACAAATAAATGGAGAAGTATTTACTTCTTACGAATATTTTCAATAAAATAATACCTAAACTACAACATTAATATTCCCTATTCTAAAACATGATAACCAGAGCTGGGCATTTGCGTTACTGCGTTACAAACGCACTTCCTGTCCGGCGGTAACGCGGCCAACTCTACTACCAAGTGTAGGCCTTATGGTCTCTTGGAGTCTCCCCCTATTCTTATGTCTTTCCGTAACCCATGGTACATACATATACCAAAGGCTTCCCCCCCCCATAAGGGAGATAAAACAAAACAAAACAAAAAAAACACTCCCACCCATTCCATCCCCTACATACTTCACTCCCCTCCACCCTCTTCCCTCCCGCTTATCTTGGCACCTCCTGGATGACGGGTCATCCCTGCATCTCGCCCACTGCCCTGGGTCAGAAACAGTGTCACTATTTCTATTCAATCTGCTGCCAGGCCATTCTATTCATCTCTGTGTCACTCCTGAACTGACGAAGGGAAGATGAAAGTGAATGACTTAAACATCAAAATTCCCGGGCCAAGTATCAAAGACGACGGGACCCTCAGGAGGAGGTCGCAAGGAGTGATAGATGATAGACTAATGAAACGTGGAAGCAATGAGAGAAACGGTTAGAAATTAAACCAGGTCCTTCCTCAGACGAGGCTAGTTTTGAGTTTCTAAAATAATTTTGTGTGACTCTGGGCCGTTTATTTATTTATCTATTTATTTATATTATTTATTTATTTTTGTAAAAGGTCCTTCTGTGGGCAACTGTTTCTCCCTAAAAATAAAAAATAAAAGAAATATATAATATATATATATATATATATATAAATATACATATATATATATATATATATATATATATATATATATATATATATATATCATGTGACCAACGTTAGTAAGCGCAGAAACCAAAGCATCGGCAACTGTGAAATCCAGTGTAAGTCTTCCGAAAGGTTTGTAGGCCTGCCAGCCAAAGTTTGGTGTCCCTGTGTAGGTGTTCGTATTCGTTCGGGCGAACCCCAACAACGACTGTGAAAATGGATCCTTAACACCCCGCCCTCCCCTCCCCCCTGCTTCTTCGTAAACCTTTCTTTCTTTTGTCTTCAAACCCAAGTTTCCCATTTTCCTTTCCTTGTTCCGTTTTCCATTCACGCTCCCTCATCTCGTCTCCATTTTCTGTTCACCTTTTGCGGCTTCTCCTTGTATTGAACTTCCGTTTCCCCATTTTCTATTGCTGTCCCTCCCTCCCTCCCTCCTCCACTCACCACCCTCGCTTTCTCCTTCCTCTGTCCTACTTTTCCATCCTCCATTTTCTTTTCCATTCTCCGTTTTCTTTAAACCATACACAGCAGGTCTCATTCTGGTTGCCGCTACGCGATTTTATTAAACTGAAGGAAACCATTCACCCTTCAGTGGTTAGTGTCTCGGGGTTTCGCGCTTAAGAGCCAGAGTTCGAGATTCGTTACTTCCACCCTTGGGCAAGGGGAAGGTGTGTGTGTGTGTGTGTGTATGTGTGTGTATGTGTGTAAGGTCCCAAAATTACCCATAGTTCATCAATATATAAACTCTGAACTCTCATCCGGGATGGTAACAACTATTGATCACGAGTCCAGCATGTGATCCAGGACCGTGGTGAATCATATGACCCCCGACATTCTTGCCATGAGTTACCTGCTGTCATGCAGGTCTCTTGTAGCAGGTCATGCAGGTCAGGTCATGAATTTCCGACCTTACGTGAAGATGACTTGAACATTTTATTTCTACTGAAAATTGTACACTAAACTGACATATTCGAACTGAGCCGGACCTAATCTAACCCAACTTTACCGAACTGTTGCATAGTTTACTTGCCCGACGAGTCCCCATTCTTACTACAGTTGGGAAGTTTGCGGTATCAGTCCGGACCGCAATCGCAATGGTGTTTTTCGTAGGTAATATATATATATATATATATTTTGTTTTTAAGGCAATATAGAGGGTGTTTTTGATTTTCATACACAAATTGTAATAACCTAATCTAACCTAATTTTACCGAACTGTTGCATAGTTTACTCATCCAACGAGTCGCCATCCTTACTACAGTTGGGAAGTTTGCGGTTTCGGTCCGTACCGCAATCGCATATTTGTTTTTCGTAGGTAATAAAGATTTTTTTTAGGCAATACTGAAGGTGTTTTTGTTTTTCATAGATAATTGAAAGACAATGTGAAGCATGTTTTTCCTATGCAATAAAGAGCAATACCCTTTTTTCGTACGCAATAAAGAGAAATATTCTTTATTTTCGTACGCAATAAAGATCAATATTCTCTTTTTCTGGCTTATAAAAACCTCCTATGGGCATTCTTACCCCTCCAATACAGGATTCGAACCCGGGCAGGAGACACCACAAAACACGATCGCAACCAACCGTGCACTGGGCAGTCACACTTAGGTCAAGGTCAAGCTCCAACTGTTTTGAACTCCGGGATGCTTTGAAAGATAAGCAAATATCAGCGGGACGGAGGGAGTGGGAGGGAGGGAGGGAGGGATGTAGGAGCTGGGTATTTCAATCAGCACGCCAGAGTTGCCAGCTCCCACAAACGAGTGAGATTTTTCCCACAAAATTCCCACAAGGAAAATCCGGATTCCCACATTTCTACCCACAAAAACAAGGAATTATTATATACACAAATAAGTTCATTGCAAACATATAATTTGCTCACAAAACATCCCTTGTGAGCAAATTTCTCAGACACAAATTTGTGGAAAATTCACACAAAATGGCATCCCTGCAACACTCCATTTGATAAAAGATACGACGAAACCAAACAAGAAAGGGGTGAGGTTTAGATTAACGTATTTTTGGGTTAATAAAGGTGAAAATATATAAAATATGATCAAATAAAACAAAACTGACATAATAAACAAATAGATTAATAGATTACATAGAAGTAACGAACACACAAACAAATAATTACATAAAACGAGAGAAAGAGAGAGAGAGAGAGAGTGTGTGTGTGTGTGTGTGTGTGTGTGTGTGTGTGTGTGTGTGTGAGAGAGAGAGAGAGAGAGAGAGAGAGAGAGAGAGAGAGAGAGAGATAGAGGGAGGGGAGGGATCAACACTGTCAGACATATCGACACTGAGCCATCTTCATCTCCTTTCGTACCGTGCGTCACTTTTCTTTCCATTCTGGCTGCCATCGCGTGATTTTATTACATAACTAATACCTAGCCCCACCATCATAGAAACAAATTCTAGACATTCAGGTCAACAAAACCTAGGACCAACAAACTTTCATGCATCGATGAAGTAATTCAAAGTCTCCAACGCAAATTTATTCTATTAATTTCAGAGAAGGGGAGAATCTTGTTCAAGTGATCAAGAACACTTGAAACCCAAATGGGCTCAAATTACAACTATTTCTAAATCTGAATCGCTTTTGAAATATTTACCTGGAGTTCTGTTTCCGACACGTTGGACATAGTTTACCTCGACGGCAAGGTTTGGTCCACCACGGTTCGTGATAACGATAAAGAATACGATAATCGACTGATATGACGTCATGAGAGGACTTCAGCTATTGTGTTCAAGTAAAACGAAAGACTAGAGCCTCTCTTCACTACTGAGAATTAAACCAGACAAATGATCATAAATACTCTTGATGTCATGTCAGTCTACGAGGTGTATATAGAAATCTTGAGTAAACGAATGAATGACTAGCAAATCTAGCTTCACAACAAGTGCCGCCAGAAGCAACAAGTTTATCCTAGAAATATTCACTATAGTGACAGCCCCTACGGACCAGAGCCACGTAAAACATATTCATGCCACTGGGAGAGTAACGCTGATCACTATGAACATCCTTCCTTCTTGCCGTCATCCTAAAAATCTCTCCTTTACTTTCTCCATGATTACTGTACATTTCTCAAGACGGCTTTGTCGTGGATAGAAGCGCTGGTTATTGGCGATGACATACAATGATGAATCGCTCTATTGAGACACAGACTCAAATGGTGCCAAGTGCAGCGTTGTGTTCAGTAATGTTAGTAAACATCTAACTATAATTGTTTTCTATGTACAGAACGCTTAAGAACCAGACCTTGAATTTGGCTTCTCAAGGTCATTCAGTTTGAAAGTTTATTATGGTATTTGGAATTCCATATGTGACCTTCTGTTTGCCATCTTTGATTCAAGGACTTCCAAAACAGTGCGACCTTGATTCTGATCTTTCAAAATCACTTAAAGTATTTTTTTCACTGTTGTAATATAAAGAAAATAACTTTGGTGAAAGACATTGGACAATGAAGGAGGAGGAGAAGAAGAAGGAGGAGAAGAAGAACGATGACCTTAACACTGACCTTGATTTCAAGATTGACCTTGCCCCTATTACTTAAGAAACTTTATTATGCTATTTGGAAGTCCGTATGTGACCTACTTACCATCTTTGACTTAAGGACTTCCAAAACAGTGTGACCTTGACTCTGACCTTTCACAATCACTTCAGGTCAAACATTTCTATTTTTCACTATTGTGGTATAAAGAAAGTAACGAGGAAGTTAAAGAAAAAAGGTGACCTTAACACTGACCTTGCCCAAATTACTCCCAGAATTCATTAAACTCATATCGTGACCACCGTCTTCCTTTCCTGAACTCCTTCGTTACAAAGGGTTAATTTGTTTTGATGTAATGTTGCTCACAAACACAGGGGCGAACAAAAATAAGCAAACTTGACGAAAAATAAATTCTTGCCCCGGACTTCGTCCGAATATGAATCATGTTGATGTGTATATAAATCTCGACAATATTTCCTGTGTTCACAATGCATGTAAAGGCGGCTGAAGGTAACAAAACAATAACAGATAACAATGGATAAAACAAAACTAAGAAAACAAAAAAAGTACTCAACAAAATATTGTCATTATCATACTTGAAGCTTTGCCAGGACATTGCCATGCAAGGTAAAAAAAAAAGGCTTGATAAACACTTTGGTCTTAATACGCTACACTACCTACTCGCTTCCACTCGTGTATCTATTCATAAATTCATCTATATTTCATTTATCTATATCGTTCCCTCGGTTGACTTAACCCATTCAACTCCGATGACAGGATGTCTTGTCATTTGGTCAAATAAAACAAAAAATCATAAAACACCAAAATGTTTGATCAAACACCAGAAAAATATGACGTCAATCCTCGCTTCGCTCGCAGCGAAGCGAGGACTGACGTCATATTTTTCTGGTGTTTGATCAAACATTTTGGTGTTTTATGATTTTTTGTTTTATTTGACCAAATGACAAGACATCTTGTCATCGGAGTTGAATGGGTTAACCGCAGACAGCCAGAGAACTACACAAAGACAATAACCTTCGCCAACGCGTTAAGATCGAGTTTTTGATGGAGGAAGAAATTTACAGGATCAAGACAAATCAGTGTCATGGACCTTAGCCGGGATTGATTACTTATTGATTGGCTAACCGCGCGCGCACGCACACACACACACACACACAGTCTATTCTGGAGACGCGCCAGCTTCGCAAGAACCACCTGCCGCATGTGGTCCCCTTCCGCTGTGAGAGGGATGAGCGGGATTATTCGCTAAATGCAGATGCAGAGGCAGAGGCACAGGGGCAAACACACGCACACACACACACACACACACACACACACACACACACACACACACAGAGAGAGAGAGAGAGAGAGAGAGAGAGAGAGAGAGAGAGAGAGAGAGAGAGAGAGAGAGAGAGAGAGAGAGAGGGAGGGAGAGAGAGAGAGAGGGGGAGGGGGGAGGGAGGGAGGGAGGGAGGGAGGGCGAGGGAGAGAGGGATAGAGCGAGAAAAGTGAGAAAGAGAGCAAGAAAAATGAGAGAGAGAG
>NC_134778.1:70443983-70451483 GCF_046742065.1 Oratosquilla oratoria
AATCTATGGGTAATGCCGTGACCTCACACGCACACACCCAACTCCCCGGCCACGAGAGTTCGAGTGACGACTCGCAGCGGAGCGATACTGAAATTACTTCAGCCCTGGGCGGGATTCGAACCCGGACCGCTGTAGCAGCAGTTGAGAATGCTACCACTGCGCCGTCGTGTGTGTGTGTGTGTGTGTGTGTGTGTGTGTGTGTGTGTGTGTGTGTGTGTGTGTATGTATGTACACATGCAATCACGGGTAAGTAAACTCTTGAAAGACTAAGCGAGGGTAACCAAGCGAATAAATGGACACTTAAAAAGAACAAAGAACGAACCCGCAAGAGGATGAACGAGCAACTGAACGGCAGAACGTGAGTTTACTGAACGTACGGGTACATGAGAACGTCTGTAAGCGCATACGAGTAAAGCGAGGCTGGAAGGAAAGGTGTCAAGTGAACGTGTGGAGTGAACGTGAGAACGTGTGTAGTGAACGTGCGTGCGAACGTGTGGGTGAGGGAAAGCTCAGAGAGCAAGCCAAGAACTCAGTCAGTGAAATTAAAGAGAAGGTGTGATTGGTTGATTGCCGTGTGCCAGTGATTGAGTGAACGAGGAAAGGATAAAGGGGAACGGGGTAGATGGAAGGTAAGGGGGGGGAAGAGGAATGGAGGTGGGAGGGAAGGGAAGGAAAGGGAAGGAAAGGAAGAAGATGGGAAGGGAGGGGAGGAGCGGAGGGGTGGGAGAGGGGAGGGGGAGGTGAGGGGTCAGCGGAAGGGGAGGGGAAAGGGAAGGAAGGGGGAAGGGAGGAGGGGAGAAGAGGGGGAAAGGAGATGAGAAAGTAAAAGGGGAAGGGAGGTGAGGTGAGGGGGAGGGGTAGGGGAGATGAGAGGTAAGAGGGGGAGGGGGAGGGGTATGGGAGGTGAGGGTGAGGGGGGAGGTGTGGGGTCATGGGGAGAGGAGGGGAGAGGAAGGGGAGGGGGAAGGGACGGGGGAAAAGAGGTGAAGGGTGAGGAGGAGGTGAGGGGTGAAGGGGGAGGGGAGAAGAGGGGGAAGGGAGGAGAAAGTTGAGGGTGAGGGGGGAAGAGAGGGGTCATGGGGAAGGGAAGGGAGAGGTAGGGGAGGGGAAAAGGGATGGAGGAAAAGAGGTGAAGGGGGTGAGGGGGAAGGGAAGGAGGTGGGGGAGGAAGAGGGAAGGGGGAAGGGAGGTGAGGGGGAGGGGGAGGGGGGAGAAAGGGGAAGGGAAGGGAGAAGGGATATGAGGGGTCAGAGGGAAAGGAAGGAGAGGGATAATAGGGAGAGAGGGACGAGTCTGTGACCAAGAATTCACTAATAAAGTAACCAGGCGGTAACCCGAATGGGGTTGTAACGAGTTACAATGATAAATCACACCGAGAAAAGACCTTTAAGTCTACAAGAAGGTCGAAAAAAAAATAAAAAATAGGTTTGTGGTGTACACATGTACCCCACACATGGTTGTAGGTGTTAGAGTTAAAGTTAGAGTTGGATGGTAGTTTGACCTGACTCGACGCTCGAAGGCTGTCCTAACACTTTATCACCAGTGGCTGCTCCCCCACATCCCGCGACTATATAAATATGCCTCAAAACGTTCCTGTGGTACTCTGTTCACCACAAGTCGACAAGATTTCCGAGTGTAACACTTGATTGTGGCATGTGGAGCTGAACATGTGAACATATCATACTGTTCATCTTGTTCTTTATCTTTTATCAGTGAGAATAGAAAGTAGATCCTAATGTGATCTGCACTATCTGCTTATCAACTCCTTCCCTACCAGGTGGTCCTCTACCTTCTCTTCATTCTGCCGTCAGGCGATTTTATTCATCTCTCGGATAGCCATTGATTTACGTAAACATTTCAATACATTTCTTCTTTACCCTTTCCATTCGGTGTTAAACTGTTAAGATTCTTCTGTGAAAAAAATATGAAAATTTCTATTCAAAAAGACGCAGAAGATTTTGGCGCGAAAAGGAAACATATACAAATGAATGTCTATTTACGACGCCATTTTCTTCCCAATCATTTTCTCTTTCGACATTCTCAGGTTCCTCTCAGTCCTCGGCACCGATATTTTCCAGTCATGATTTCATAATAAAGAGTCAATAATTTTTCTTTTCCTTTCTTTTTATTTGCAAATATTCTTTGACACGTTTCGTTTTTTTTCTTTGAAAGTCGAACACAGATGAAGGAAAACGTGAATAATTCGAGACACTATATCAACTGATTGTTCCTTTCAGCCTTGAGGGTTTCTTTCGACTGAATAAAGTCTTCTGGCATCTGAAAATATGAAATGTGTGAAGTAGCTGCCAGCGCCCTTTCAGACTGTCGAAACAATCATCACCGTCATCATCATCATCATCATTATCACTAGTCCTTTGTGCTAATGTGACTTAAAAAATATATATATTTTTCGGTTTTACTTCTAGCGGGCCAGAAACAGAAAATAAATAAAAATGAGGATACCATCATACCTAGAATAAATGCAGTAATAAATCAGCCTTAACCATCTATTTTTTTTTTTTACTCAGAAATAAAATTTCTTGAGCGCAGTTCTATGCTTCAGACTCGGGTGATTCACTTTGTTGACTTTCCTCTGGTCAGCGCTTGAGGATGTCATTCATCTCTTTGTATATTTTATTCTGAGTGTCGTCATATGACTTCATCTCCATGGACTAATTGGGTAAAAATAAAAAAAAGAAGAAGAAGAAGAGGAAAGAATAGAAGTCCTGCTGGATCAAAATTCCCATTTTCTGTCACAAAGATTTTAACAATCTAAGTCTTACATCCTTCTTTATAATTCATACTTTTTGCGGCAGTCTTCCAATGCTTCAGAACATAAAAGCCAAACCTCTTTATTTCTCAACAGAAAAAAAAGAAAGAAGAAAAGAAAAACACACAGGAATGATTGAAACTCGTATGAATATATATATATTTTTTTCATTTTTTTTATACTCCTGCCATGTCAAACGGTATTTTGCTCCCAAACACTTCCGGGCGATTAAATCTCACTGTTCACCACCTTCTCTAAGTCTATGAAGAACATGTCCTGTACTCGATCCTCCTAGGTACCTTACCCACGCAATGCCTTCCAGTTCGTAATGCTTTGCAAATTGAACCACAACAATGTTATGACACGATGTCGTTATAATACGATGTTATTATACGATAAAGAATGATTTACGTCGTACTAAAATCCCCCCACCTCTTCGCTACGCTGAGTTACTCTAAATGTTTCGCTCTGTAGCCAGATGATTTAATTCATCTTAGGAAACTTTACCATAGCGGACGGAGTGAAACGGATCTTGACTGAAAATCTGTTACCTTCTGTGTGACCAATATCTTAACGTTTTTTCAAATATGAGAAACGTTAATCTCCCAAGGAACGACAGAAAGACAATAACACTTATAATAGTAGTAATAGTAACAGTAGTAGTAACAACAACAAGTAAGATTCAGTAAGTACTCCCAACCAGCCAGATACTCGAAAACAGTTGGACGTCACTAGACATGACGTCAGTTATCGAGTTACCGAAACTCATTTACACTTATTTTAGTGCAAACCCGTTAATAAACTCATGAATTCTTACGATATGAAGAAACCAATTTTAGTGTTTTCGGTGAGTATCTAATTTTATGGTGAATATTTAATTCAACGGTGAACGTTTAACTTTATTGTAATTAAAGAAAAGAATTATAATTTGGATTTATTCTTTAATTGCTCCTCCTTACCCAGAATTTAGTTACACTCATGCAATCCAGCGTTGAATTCGTGACCCTCTTTCTTCCCTCTCCAAATTCTTCCCCTTTACTTGTGCTCTTCCGCGTGTAAACACACACACACACACACCTACATACACACACAGTCCAATTCCAAACACGTTACTTGACCTTTGTCAGCGGTTGTACTGTGACCACAGTTTCCATGGTTCCAACCATTACCTTCAGTTGCCCTACCACCACCACCATAAAAAAGAAGAAGAAGAAGAAAAAAAAAATCTCCCCAAGACGCAGTTGTTCCCTAGTTTGTTTAAACCAGCGTTTCCCAACCTTTTCCGAACATAGCACCCCCTGTTGTCATGTCTAAGCAGTCCAGCACATCTATCTTGTTATTAGAAGGATAAAAGAAAGTGAAGTGTACTGCTTGATGATTTACTTTCTTGATTCCTTAGAACTGACACAAATTGACAATATTGTTTGTAGAAGAAATAAGAACACCCTAGAAAAATAAAATAGCATGGAGAAAGTCAAATATGCACAACTAGGTAATCAATGATACATGTACCAATGTGATTTTTGTGTGCATCACTTCCCAGCACCCCCTATAATTGATTTCAGCACCTCCAGGTTGGGAAACGCTGATTTAACCCATTAAACTCCGATGACAAGATGTCTTGTCATTTGGTCAAATAAAACAAAAAATCATAAAACACCAAAATGTTTGATCAAACACCAGAAAAATATGACGTCAATCCTCGCTTCGCTGCGAGCGAAGCGAGGACTGACGTCATATTTTTCTGGTGTTTGATCAAACATTTTGGTGTTTTATGATTTTTTGTTTAATTTGACCAAATGACAAGACATCTTGTCATCGGAGTTTAATGGGTTAAACCCTTCATTGACCAAGAAGAAATATTCCTCACTTTAAAGGCTTTGTTTTGGTTGGCACCAGAAGTCTTTTAACCGAGAAGGCGTCTGTCCATTATATAACACCGTATGGGGTTATTGACTGTATGTTTTATCCCCCAACAGATTAGTGGCTTTAGTGATACTCAACGTTCTTTAATGGTTGGAGATTAGTGTAAAAGAAAGAAAGAAAAAAAAGTATAGCAGCTAAAATAAATACACGATGCTATGTCATTCTCACTGTGTCAACCAAGAGGTTTCAAGACGCTATACCAATGGTCCTTTCTCTCTCTCTTCCCCCCTCTCTATCTCTCTCTCGCCCTCTTTCTTTCTCTCCCCATCACACTCCTTTCGCTCTTTCACACCCTCTCTCTCTCTCTCTCTGTCTATTTCTCTCTCCCTCTATCTATCTCTCTCCATCACTCTCCTTCCGCTCTTTCACACCCCCTCTCTCTGTCTATTTCTCTCTCCCTCTCTCGATCTCTCCCCCTCTTTCTCTCTCTATCACTCTCCTTCCGCTCTCTCACACCCTCTCTCTCTCTCTCTCTCCCTCCGCTCTTTCACACCTTCTCTCTCTCTCTCTTTCTCTCTCTCTCACACACACACCAGCTTTCTATAATTTTTTCTTCAATGTCTTACTCAGCACCTCATCTTTATCGGTTCCAGACCCCTCCTGAAGGCGCGAATGTGAAATCGACCACGACGCCTGCGCGTGGGGCTGTGTTCTCGAGGAACATCAATTATCCGGGGCCGCGGGATAAGAGGGCCGGGTGTCAATTTCCATCGCACGCCGTGATGTATCGAGTTTAGGCTTCCTAACGCTAGGCCATGAGCCATAAAGCAGACCCCTACACGATCACGATTATCGACAGAATATACCAATTCCAAACCAAACGTGATCTATATCCCGAACGCTGCTTGTTTATTTAACTTCGTTTGTTTATCAAGTTTGGGACGGAGTCCACATGCACCCAAGAGGAGAACACAGGCCTCCATCTGGGATAATGAGTGTGAGATATCTATAGGCATCCGGGGGCTCTCAAGTTGGTTTTGAACAACGCCACCGTTTCTCTAACAACGTTTCTCTAGGAACGTTTACCAAGTTTGGCACAGTGATCCACATGCACCTCAGAGTAATGCATTAAGAAGACCGAAGCTACTCCTTCTTCCGGCGTAATACCAGAATAAAGTATCTGTCTGGCTCTCAGGTAACGCTGGAAACCTCTTCTAGTGTGGTAACCATCAACTGTATAGATTTAAGACTTCTCACCTACTGACCATACTCTAGGTAGAGCAGTTGCCCTGTCAGTTGTGATGTCTCCTCGCAAAGTTTCTCCATTGGGTTCGATCTCTGTATCTCTCTTCATCTCCTTCTATCGTCTCCATTGTCTCTCTTCTCGATTCTATTGGTTCCCTGATTCCGTCCTTCCACCTTTTCCTGGGTCACCCTCTTGGCCTTGTCCCTCTCAGTGCCCAAAGGCATCAAAGCATGTCTCAAGGAACCCCTACCAAATAAAAAAACCGTATCTTTCTCATTTGATTTTCATCGTAATAATAGGTTAGATAGGATGATGTCTATATTACATTATTACAATAACCAAGAATATGTCGTGCGTGTTTAATTATATTACGTATATGAAATTAAATAAAAAAAAATCAAAAGTGCATTAGCTTATCTCACTTGTTCTCGCGGAACCCTTAGGGACCTTTTGCGGAACCTTAGGGTTCCTGGGAACCCCGGTTGAGAAACGGTGCCTTAGAGGGAACCTTTCTAGGTCCACCCTCATCACGTGTCCATACCATCTCAATTGACTTCTCTCCACAAATGATCTATTTAGTGTAAAGAAAACCAAATCTTTACCCAGAATAATCCCAGAAATTATATAAACTAAATGTTCCTCTTAGTATTGGAGGTTTTCTTGAGGCTGAATCAAATCTCCTGAGAAATAATCTTACTGGGCAAAACAGTATATTCAACCTGAGCATCATAGGATGGTGCAAAAACTTCTGACACTGACTGTAGGTACACACAAGACGTTGTCTCTCAGCGCTGGTGAACCCTTAAAATTGACATGAGAACAGACATTTGACAGAAATTACTTCAGAAGGTTGCACGGGGTATGAAAACGAGATAGAAGTGGGGGAAGGTTTGGGGAATGAAGGAGGGTAAAGGAGGGGAAGGAAAGGGAATGGAGGAAAGGGGAGGAAAGGGAAAGGAAGGGGAAGGGATGGAAGGAAAGGAAAAGGAAGGAGAAGATGGGAAGGGGAAGACAGGAGAGAGGAGTGGAAGGGGGGAAGGGGAGAGAAAGGAAGTGAGAAGGAAGTGAAGGAAAAGGAAGGGAAGGGCATAAGAAGAGAAGGGAGGGAAATGTACAGAAACGGAAGGGAACAGAAAGAAGGAGAAGGCAGGGAAGGGGAGGAAGGAGAAGGGGAGGAAGGAGAAGGGGAGGAAGGAGAAGGGGGAGGAAGGAGAAGGGGAGGAAGGAGAAGGGGAGGAAGGGGAAGGGGAGGAAGGGGAAGGGAGGGAAGAGGAGGGGAGGGAAGGGGAAGGGATGGAAGGGGAGGGAAGGGGAAGGGATGGAAGGGGAGGGAAGGGGAAGGGATGGAAGGGGAGGAAGGGGAAGGGATGGAAGGGGGGGGAAGGGGAGGAAGGGGAATGGAGGGAAGGGGAGGGAAAGGAAGGGGAGGGGAAGGAAGGGGAGGGAAATGTTTAAGAGAGAAGGGGAGGGGATGAGGAGTAAGGAGAGGGTAGGGAAGAGGAGGGGAAGGAAGGAAGGGGAGAGAAATGTATAGAGAAGGGGAGGGGAGGGGGAGGAAGGGGAAGGGAAGGAAGGAAAGAGAGGGAAATGTATAGGAGAGAAGGGGAGGGGAGGGGAG
>NC_134778.1:70453983-70521483 GCF_046742065.1 Oratosquilla oratoria
GATGTAACATACGAAAGATCTTACTGTCATTTTTTTATCGTTTCTCCTGTGGTTTTGTAGCATATATAGTCATATATTTATTGATGTATGGAAGACAGACGAGTGGCAACGTGGTTAGCCAAACACAGAAAAGGGTTGAAATTTTATTCACTGACGTTTCGTCATTACCAGGAACTTCTTGAGAGTACTTGAAAAAGTTCTGGTATAGAAGAAACGTCAGTAAATAAAACTCAAACTCTCTTCTATGTCTACCTCACTACTCTGCACTTATATATCTATATATAAATACATATCCATATACATAAACAAACACATACATGCTCTCTTCATTCAGCAAACCTTACCCTAGCTTTCCCGTCATGATGCAAACAGGACCACATAAGGAGGAGAACAAAGGCGAGACTAGATCACCAGGACGAACTTTCATCTCTTTGTTCATAATGAAGGAACACGAAGTCTAATGGAGAGAGAGAGAGAGAGAGAAAAAAAAAAATCTTCGCGCGGCCCTCGGATCACGCCTGGCTTGCAACAGCGGCACCTATGACCCGAGTCAGGAGGCATTTTGGTTCCCTTTCTCGTTTCCTGAAGGTTCTGAAATGTGCCACCGCATTGTTTGTGGGTGTGAGCGTTATCTTGATGATTTCCTTCTGTGCTGGTGGTACTTTAATTCCTCTTCTGTCTAACATCATGGGATTTTATTCATATACTTTGTGGCACTGTCTCTTAGTAACAGGTGGCACTCATGGCCTGGATATTTCTGTTCAATTCCAGGGCATCTTTAAGACAGGTCTCCAGCATCCAAGTAAAAGTGGCTGGCGGGAAGCCTGAATGCATGACGTGCATGACGCAAATTGCAATGAAGAAAAGTCGATCGAGGGAAGTATTTGACAAGCTAGCCACGGAGCAGTAAAAAAAAAAAAAAAAAAAAAAAAAAAAAAACTGACAGGTGGGATGAAATGCGTTTGACCTCAATCCAAGTGCAGTGAAAGGGTCAAAGGGGCGCGGGAACTGGACGATCGGACAAGGAACGAATGTCCGGTACAACTGCCCTGGGAGAGAGAGAAAGAGAGAGAAAGAGAGAGGAGAGAGAGAGGAGAGGAGAGAGAGAGAGAGAGAGAAGAGAGAGAGAAAAACTCGCTTTCGACTGTGCAGTCTTGTTATCTGGTAACTGACACGTATTGTACTAATCTACCGTGAATATAATAAACAAACGAATAGATAATAAAGAAAATACATACAAATAAATACATGAAAAAATCATTCAAAGTCTTTTGCTTTCTTGCATACTATCCAAATAAACAAGCAATCAAATATATAAACAAATATATGAAAAAATTAATAAATCGATGGCTCTTATTTTCTTGTATTACCAAGCCAATCACTAACTGACACTCTTTCATCTATATGTGACTTCAACCCTTTCTAATACCAATATGTGGCAACAAAACGAGGAAGAACTCTTTTCTCTAACTATACTCCCGTGTGCCGTGCAATTAACTAAACCGGATAATCATGTCCTTATCGGAGAGCCTATTACCGCTTCCACCCAAGTCGCCAGCGTCTGTGGTAGAAAATGGGCGAAGCGTCATGAAAGTGAGGTGACGACGCACCTCCTCTCTCTCTCTCTCTCTCTCTCTCTCTCTCTCTTTTCAGTGGTTTCCGGGGCTGGTACTCGCCCGGACCTCAACCTTGTCCGTGGTCCGGAACAGTTAATGCATGAACGCAGGAGACAGTGTATCCACAGTATGCCACTGCGTGACCATACCCTAAGGCAGTGTTGTCCAAACTGGGATCCGAGTACCCCTGGTGGTACGCGGGTTAAATCATAAGGTTATGTGAACAAACAAGGAACACACACACACACACATGCACACAATGGATGAGGCAACAGTGTGTGCAAAAACTACACAAAAAATTAAGAACAAACTTTATGCTGAAAGATACAAAGATGGGTCACAACGAGCATAGTTCCCTTCCCGTATAATACAACCAGGTAAAATACACACACACACACACACACACAACAGAAACATTCCATGTTCTATGACGGCAAAGACAGGGGAAGCGGAGGGATGGGTACGTGAACAAACAAGGAACACACACACACACACACACATACACATGATTATTATATTATTTGAATTACCTTCAATAAAACTGGGTTTGTTCAGCCATGTAACAGTAGAAGATAATAAAGGGTACAACAGACGAAAATGTTTGGACAACAATGCCCTAAGGAAACTGATGTACGAGTGATGCCTAGGTCACCTCAGGTGGGCATTGGTTGGAAGCCATTACTCAAAGTAGATGCCTTTCCTAGCCTCTGCGCCGTGAACAGGATTCGAACGTATGCCAGAAACCCCCACGCGGTTACCAGACACGCGCGTTACCAATGAGCCGTAGTAAACGCCCCTTTTCGTCCTGTTTACGACACATGTTGGCGGTTTGTGTGTGAACGACCTTGTTGTGAACAGACTCAACAGGTGTCACGACGGAATTCGATGAATATTACATGTGACCTGGGAGTATGATCAACGTTAAAATAAAATAAATCTTTCCATTTCGTGACGCTTCTTCGGTAGCGTGGAAGTTGAACTGAGGGCAAAGAACCTTTCACATGACATGCAAATAATTTCATTTAAATTGTATCATATCCTTTTCAGAGAATTTAGATATATGTATATACATACATACATAAATACATACACACACACACACACACACACATATATATATATATATATATATATATATATATATATATGTGTGTGTGTGTGTGTGTGTGTATACACATTTATCAACCACAGTTCACTTTTATTCTAAGCCATCACCATCGAGAGGCTCGAGGAGCCATACATGCAGAAATTGAAACGTGCTAGCGGAGGCTCGAGTCCTTGGCTGTACCACGTTTCAATTTCTTCATGTATGCCTCCTCCAGCTTCTCGATGTTGATGGTTTAGAATTAAAGTGAATTGTGGTTGATAAATATAAATCTGTTCACTGGGACCCATTCAGTGTTATATACTGTGTGTGTGTATATGTATGTATGTATATATATATATATATACAGTATATATATGTATATATATATAAATAATATTTATTTTTTTACTGTGAAAAAGAAATGGTAATGGGATTGACGGAACTCTGAACATGTTATCTAAAAAAAAAAAAAAAAAAAAAAAAAAAAAAAAAAAAAAAAAAAAAAAAAAAAAAAAAAAAAAAAACCGCGAGAATTGAAATTCTTCCACTTTGTAACAAATCATATTTCTTAGAAGCCATGACCAACACGACCATCGGTCCTGCTTCCCCAAATATTCTTTAAATTTTGGTTCTGACTTAGAACTTCAGACAGTCCACTTAAAAAAATCTAACTTTTAGGTACAGCGGGAATTTATCATAGGAAAGCTTGCTTTTAAAATACTTTTTATAAAAAAAAATCTAACTTTTCAACACCATGGAAATCTATTAAAGAAACGTTTGTCAAGACAGTGAGAATGAATTTTTAAGATAATTATTTCAGTTGTACGGTTTCACTAGACAGACAGTTGCCAAGAATGATATATTTTGCAATATATTTCAAGACCAATGACACTTACACGTAGTCACCTTTAGTGACAGACGTCAGACAGAAGCATCTCCCCAAAACTCATCTCCAAATCCCAATAACATCCGCACCTCTATCTGAAGATGCAGCCTTGAGAGGCTGTCACTCGTT
Organism: Oratosquilla oratoria; assembly: GCF_046742065.1. Classification (NCBI taxonomy): domain Eukaryota; kingdom Metazoa; phylum Arthropoda; class Malacostraca; order Stomatopoda; family Squillidae; genus Oratosquilla; species Oratosquilla oratoria. The sequence continues at coordinate 70,457,702 of NC_134778.1, forward strand.
CTACGGACCGGACATAAGATATCTCTATCAGTTTTGGGTAATTTTCCTCCATTTTCTTTTTACACAAAGAAGAACTGATAAGAGGCGACTGCTCCCTAATTTTTCCTCCTTCCGTCTGGGGACACAGAAACACTCGCACTGTAATACAACACAGATAAGAACCCAACGTTTCTTATTAGATGTATGTGAAGGCTTCAGGATCGTTGCTGGTTACTGTAGGGTTCCGGGTTTTCTAGTCAGAGATACTCGAGACCAGAGTTATTTGATCATGATGTTCTCTAATAGAAAAATCTCCGTATCCATTGCATGTGGCTCAGGTTCCTTTCGGCTCTCTACGCCTGCCTGGTAGTGGAAGTCTCTAATTTTTTGTCACTTCCACATCTAAGTGACACACAGACACAGACACACACACACACACACACACACACACACACACATACTCCAACTCTCGTGAGCGGGGAGTTGGGTGTGTGTGTGCGTGTAAGGTCACAGCATTACCCATAGATAGGTCATATGAGCTCTGAGCTCTCTTCCAGGAGGGAAATAGCTGTCGATCACGAGTCCAACACGTGATCCAAAGACCACGGTGAATACACACACTTGCATATGTGTCATTGGAAGGACAGTGCCCTAGGATCCACAATTATTCACAGTATGTAACTGGATTTCCCTCGACACTATCCAAGACTTTTTGCTCCGGACAGACCTCTCGTGAGGGTCGAAGTTAAAGGCCTTGGTCGCAAGAAGAGCTTTTCTCTCCCACCGGGTCCCTTCCCAGACTTCAGATGCTTTCAGGTTTCAGGACAATTGCACTGATCTCGCCTAACTTAACCTTCTTTGACATGTACGTCCAAATCATCATGACACGTTGACTACATGGAAACCCACAGGATATCGCGTCGGAAAACATGACGTCACCCGAAGTGAAGTTCGAGGAAGGGATAAAAAAATTCCGAAGTCGAGGGAAGAGCCCTACTAGGAAAGAAGTCTATTTTTGAACTCTCCTCTGCTACTCCGTCTAACCTGTCAACATTCTGTTTTCATCTATCGCTCGCCCTGTTTTTGTTTATCGTAGCCTTCCTTCAGCAATGAAGCTTACGTTCTCATTTTTTTTTTACTTTTTTTCCGTAGGCTTCCTTCAGCAACTTCATTGAACTTTACGCCCTTTCCCATTCATGGCAGGATTTTTTTTTTGTCACCATCGTTGTGATGAGTTTCTGTCCCCCTGAACAAAACCATCTGGTCGGAGCAGGACATGAATAATGAATAAAAATTCATTATCACAACTAGAATAAATACATAAAACGAGAACACTCGATCCGATGAATCGAGACAAGTTCTGACCATCTAGCTAGTGAGGGTGTGTGTGTCGGGGGGGGGGGGGGATGTAGCTGCGTGATAAATAAGGTCGACCAGTAGTCAGATGTAGAGTGTAGATATCTCCTGTGGATTTCTTACCTAAAGGATAGTTCCAAAAAGTCCGAGGATCACTTTATAAGAAAGACCCAAATGAATATGAAGGGAGGAGAGGGGAGGGAAAGGGAGGCGAGGGAAGGGGACGGAAAGGGAGGCGAGGGAAGGAGAGGGAAAGGGAGGCGAGGGGAGGGGAGGAGAGGGGAGGTGTGGGGAGGAGAGGGGAGTTGTGGGGAGGAGAGGGGAGGTGTGGGAAGGAGAGGGGAGGTGTGGGAAGGAGAGGGGAGGTGTAGGGAGGAGAGGGGAGGTGTGGGGAGGAGAGAGGTGTGGGGAGGAGAGAGGAGGTGTGGGGAGGAGAGGGGAGGTGTGGGGAGGAGAGGGTAAAGAAAAGAAGTGGAACAGAGGAAAGGGTGAGGGAAAGGAAGTGGAACAGAGTGGAGTGGATGGGACGGGAGGGGCTCTAGAAGAGGGGAAGGGAAAAGAGGGAAAAGGGGAAGGGAAAAGAGGGGAAAGGGGAAGGGAAAAGAGGGGAAAGGGGAAGGGAAAAGAGGGGAAAGGGGAAGGGAAAAGAGGGGAAAGGGGAAGGGAAAAGAGGGGAAAGGGGGGGGAATGGAGGGTACGTGGGTGCCTCCTGACGAGAATCATTGTATATTATCGGGCACTGCTGCCTCCTCGCAGGCAGTGTTTCCACATTCAAGGAAACTTCCTGGTTTTAAGGAAATTTTACCCCTTCAAGGAAAGTTTCAAAGAAACTTGGTTTTTAAGGAAATTTTACCCCTCCAAGGAAAGTTTCAAGGAAACTTGGTTTTTAAGGAAATTTTACCCCTCCAAGGAAAGTTTCAAGGAAACTTGGTTTTTAAGGAAATTCTGAGGATATCGACAGATAGAAAAGAAATTCCACAGAAACTGGCATAAAACCATCTAAGGAGTAATATTAAATTCAGAATAAAAATGATCAAAGAAAGAGATAAACGAGAAATATGACTACATTCAGACAACAGTGATATGGTACAGAGTACAACCCCGGTGCCTTGTGCTATTTGGCCCCGCCGTCAGTCCCGGCCGGGATTGTCGCTGACCGAATCGTAATAACCGCGACGAGGCTATGTCCAATTGTCATAGCATACTGAACCTAGGCTATATTAATTTTGTATTACAGATTAACAGATATCGGTATATTTTAAAGGTGCACACCACGCACACCCAGGTCCAGTGATTGCCTTTTTGAAGTATGTCCTATTATTAGGTTAATATAATGACATTTTTTGGCAATAATAGTGACACTGATAGTGACAGTAGTGATGAATATGACAAAAAAAAAAAAAAAAATAAAATAAGATGACTAAGTGTTCCTCAATATAAATCCTGGTTATCAATCAAATCTATAAATGGCCAGGATACACAATTTTGCAAGGTGAAAATGACATGTGCAAGATCTGCAATTACACGCCATGGAAAGAGTAATTTTCACATAAATGCATCAAGTCCTATCCCAGTATTCGGGAAATTATTGGGTCATCATCCTAGGACGTTCCAAAAAATGGAAATAAAGATTTGTAGCTTCATCACTGAAAACAATCCAGTGATATAAAATACTTTTAACAATCACTTTTATAACTGTAAAATATGAGGAAATTTTCAAAGAAATTTAATGACATGTCTAAAGACATTTAAGGAAATTTGGCTATTCCAACAAGGAAATCCATTTATGAGATTTGGAAACCCAGCCCGCAGGTGGCTGGTCAGGTCATATTATCGTGTTGCCGCTTGCTTAGTGAGTTCTTTCGTTGTGAGGACAAACACTAACAAATATTAGGCTTAGAACTTCAAGCAATTAGTTTTTAACACTTGTTTGTATTTATAAATTGAATGTTACTGCTTGAAAAAAAAAAAAAAAAAAAAAAAAAAATTATATATATATATATATATATATATATATATATATATATATATATATATATATATATATATATATATATATATATATATATATATATAAGCCTAGAACTAAACCAAACTACCGAGCTCCTTGGAGTAGTTGTGACCAGATCCATTTCTCTCTCTGCTCCGTAACTCTTGACAGAATTTAAGGCTAGTACAGCCACCTCCCATATGGACGGGACTTGATATTCCATGTGTTTTGATGTATACAATGGCACAGAACATCGTAGCAAGACACGCTTCTCGGGGTACGCCTCCGTACTTGATACAAAGTCATCTTAGATCAACGTAAATGATTACGACCCATGAACACACAAAGATGTGATTATACAGACCCAAAGATTGATAGGTGGAGAACCTACGATGGTGGATTGACGGCGTGGACGCAGTGGTAATGGATAAGAATAATGGTAATAGTAATGGGCGTGGTAATTTTGTTAACACAGATTCCAAAAACCCATTGCCCATTCCTCTACCTCATTTGTTCTTTAAATGTCGTTCTCTGGCCACAGTTGCTTCTGCCCAAACATTAGTGATGGCGATTCCCGCTTAGTTGGTGGAACACGACAGCAGAGGCAGGAAATGTCAAATTTGATCTTCGTATTTTCTTGGTCCGGCCAGGCCGCGTACATAAACATACCTAGAAAAAAAAAAAAAAAAAAAAAAAAAAAAAAAAAAAAAAAAAAAAAAAAAACGGTCTTCGTTTTTTTCCTAAGAAAATTATTTAAATTTGCATATATATATATATGAAAAGAAGCGTTCGATACTGATAGTTTTGGTAAAATATGTATACAAAGATTTTTTTTCGTGATGATATAATACAACTTTATATATTTTTGTCACAAAGTCTTGCTAACTTTATTCTCCTAACTGTAACTCACAAGAGACATAAGAACATAAGAATGGAGGAGATTGCAGGAGACCATAAGGCCTACACTACTCAGTCCCTCCCTTACCACCTGTCATCTCTACCCATAAAGTTATCTAATCTATTAAAATAACCAAATGTTTCAGCGCTCACTACATGGTTACTAAGTCTATTCCATCTGTTCATCAATCATAACCAGTTCTTGCCTATTTTCTTCTTAAACCTAAATTTGTCAAATTTAAATCCATTACTAGGCTGACCTTAGGATACGTGTCTAAAATAAGGTATATCTATTTACTTCAAATGTGTTGACAAGATATAAATACCATTATCATAACCATGTTATGGTTTGAGTGTTGACACGCTTGTAGGCAAGAACTAAGAAATCGAGAGTACGTTAAAGTTGATCCTGAATCTTCTCAAAATCCTTTATCCTACACCCCCCATCCGGTCCTCCCCCTCCCCCACCTCCCTAACCCCCAAAACTTTCTCTAAACTCACATCCTGAAATGACACACACACACACAGACACACATGCACACACACACACACACACATAGACACCCCACCACACGACTCGATGGCGCGGTGGTGGAATTCCCCACCGCCACTACGGGGGTCCAGGTTCGAATCCCGCCCAGGGCTGAATTTTCAGTACCGCTGCGCTACGAGTCGTTACTCCAACACTCGTGGGCGGGAGTTGGGTGTGTGTGCGCGCTTGCCCATAGATTGGGCATATACGAGCTCTCTTCCGGGAGGGAAATAGCTGTCAATCACGAGTCCAACCCACGAACACATATATTGAAAATTACTTTCCTAGTATAACATGTACACTCTTACAACAAAATCGGGGGTAGTTCACACTATTTTCATAAATATATCACAATAATTGTGAAGCTTTATAGATATTCAAATACAATTAATGGATGTGTGAAGTAATTGTAAAAATGTCCCTATGACCTTTGGTAGAAACATTCTTATTTAACTTTTTTCAGTGACATTCACTGCGTATTCAATTCGGCTGACGCCGGGTGATTTTATTCAGCCAAGGGAGAAATCTCTGTGGCGCCAGAGTCAAATTTAAGTTCTAATACCAACGCCCAAAACTGATACAAAATTTTATTCGATTTCATCCATTTCCTCTAGAGAATATAGTTTGATAAGGCGTTTCCTATTTCATCGTTCAGATTGTCGTCATTTCGTTCGATCACGAACAACGTGAAAACATCGTGCAACACGAAAAAAAAAACAAAAAAAAAAAAAAAAAAATATATATATATATATATATATATATATATATATAAAAATAAATATATATATATATGTATTAGATATAAATATACATACATATATATATATATATATATATATATATATATATATATATATATATATATATATATACATAAAATAAATCCAATATTTTCCCGTTTTTTATATTTTACTTTAATATATTTTCATTTTCTTTGTGTTGTTGTTCGGGAGGCATCGCTGGTGTCCTTATAAATATTTTGTTTTATGTTAAATTAATCACGCAGTTTAATCCTGCAGAGACATAGATCCGGGCTTAAAGAGATTGTTTGCCCCCTTTCCTACCGCAGATTTATATGCACTTTCATTTCTCTCTTAAATTTTCAATACAAATATATATAATACATACACACACATGGAAAAAGCACGTGGATGCACGCCCATACACGTGTACATGTACGTGATTGCCGAAACACACACATTGATCACATAGTAGAGACCTATCTGCGAATAACGAGGCTGGATGAAAAAATAACAATAATGATAATATTAGTAATAATAATATAAAATAATAATAGTAATAATGATACTAATAAAAATATTATAAAAAATAATAGTATAAAAAATTATCATAATAATAATAACAATAACAATAATAATTATATAATTACAGTAATTATAAATAACATAAAAAAGTAAACAATTCCACGTGATTTGGCGAAAAAATTTCTACGGTTTGGCTAAAATATTTTCACACAGTTTTACATGTAATCTACGTCCTGACAGCGATGGGCCACTTATTTCCCGTCTGGGTAGAATTTCATACTAAAATATTCTCATTTCTGACGTTATCCATTAATCTAAAAATCTGTAAAATCTGCAGAATACCTCCTAAGTCTCTCTCTCTTTTTAAAGAAATAGATTTACATAATTCACAAATTTTTTCTGATAATTCGTATTGATTTTTCGTCTCACCGTTTTACTCCTTCCTCTCTGTCAAAGACTTTGACGATAAAACTCGGGAACCAGAGGGAACGTAGCGCAGTCCAAACGTTTGCATAAATCAGAGCGTCCTCACTCGATTCCTGTTTATGGATGAGGTCGTGGCCCTGTTCTTCATATTAATGAGGGGTCGTTGGGTCTCTTGGCGATAACGCCGGGTGACGTAACTGCCTCGCCATTATCAGGCCTGCCTCTCTCTCTCTCACACTGCTGGGAATCGGAGAGAGTGCGGGACTCGAACCCACGATTAGGAAGATGCGAGCCCAGCAAGCTTAATGGTTTTCTTGTCTTTTGAAATGCACTTTGAGAAACTGATTTACTCTGTCATTCTCAGTGTCAAAGCGATTCCCTATTACCATTTTGACAGGCAACTCTGAGGTTGGATAAAGCGGCAAGGGTCTTTAGCAAGGTAATCTGCAGCATCTCCAAGAACTACGTAATGATTAATAAGCAGCTAATCACAGGCCAAGAATGGGTAAAGGTGCGGGGCCAACTTGGCATTATTAGAATAAATAAGGTATAAATGCTATCTAAAATAAATAAAATAGATAAAAATAAACAAATAAAATGAATGAAAATAAATATATATATAATAAAAATAAATGAATGAATGAAGATTAAAATGAAATAAAACAAATATGTAAATAAACGGATAAATAATGAACACATACAGATGAGCTAAATATGATAATATAAATGAATGAACAAAGATTAAACTGAAATAAAACAAACAAATATGTAAATAAATAGATAAATAATGAACACATACAGATGAGCTAAACAGAAGATTAAGATGCAACGGTATTTTTCAGACTCGTTCTCTCTCTCTCATCGAGACATCTGATTTGCAAAGTCTATATCCAACGACACCGCGAGACCCGAGTTGCAGTAGATCAATTCGGCCGAAGCCACCAGCTCCTGTGGCGCCAACTTACGCAACATCATGGAGCCAAAAGGCGGGGCAAGGCAACGGACTCTTCGCCAAGTTCGATAATCGCTCCGAAGTTGTAATTCTTCGGCAAGTTTTAATGTCAACCACGTCTTCAATTCTGACTTGCTCCGATGACCATTCTCTTACGCTGCACGGAGTGTGTGCGCGTTTGTGTGCGCGGGTTTGTGTGTGTATGTGTGTGCGTTTGTGCGGGTGAGTGTGTATGTGTGTATGCATTTGTGTGTGAGTTTGTGTGTGTGTGTGTGTGTGTGTGTGCGTGTGTGTGTGTGTGTGTACGCGCGCGCGTATATGTGCATGAGGGTTCAAGTGTTAATATGCGCACACACACACACACACACATATATATATAAATATATATATTACATACATACATATATATATATACATACACACACACACACACACATATATATATATATATATATATATATATATATATATATATATATATACACATACATATATATATATATATATATATATATATATACATACATAAACCTAAGATATACTATGAGAAAGTGAGCGTAAATTGAAAATACAAAAACAAACTAATGACGTCCGGAAATTGAGAGACAGGCATCTGGACAGGGTTGGAAATATCCTAAAGAACACATATAATATCTTGTCCTGCCCTCTTTCGACACATCCGCTCCACATCAAGAGTACATGGCGCCGCTAAGCACATTCTGTGTGTGTGTGTGTGTGTGTGTGTGTGTGTGTGTGTGTGTGTGTGTGTGTGTGTGTGTGTGTGTGTGTGTGTGTGTGTTCACTAATACACGTTCCTGTCGGCACTGTAGGTTCTGAATTTCTGTACAATTTGTTGGGACTTTAGGAGAATATTCTTTTTGTAAATTCCAGAACCAGGGATAAGGTCACAAAAGGTGTTAAAGCTAGACCCAACATATCTAAGTTAAAGGGTAGCGCCATTATAAAGCAAATATCTATTATATTACGTTACTTTATATTCATGAAGATTTCAAATTTTCCGTCTCCCTCGTATGTTTTTGTCAGAATTTGTAAAAGAAGAATAAGAAAAAGATGGTGAAAAAGAAGAAAAAAGATTATGAAGAAGAAAAAAGGTGAAGAAGAAAAAAGACTGGATACTGACGTACGATATTTTTGCTTTTTCGAAGAACTCTTAGGTTAAAGAAAAATCCTTCAGAAAAATTCTTTGTCCGGAAGGAAGAAGGTTTTGCATGAAAAAATTTCCTGTGTGTGTGTGTTGGATCCATCATATAAGGAGGGTCACCAGTCCAACCAGACAGGCAAGTGTAGTTTTTCTCCAGAATCAAATTATAGGTTTAACTAGTCTTCATTAATATATATATATATATTGGAAGTAGGTCATTAATAATGCATGCGTTGTCAAAGTCAACAGCTGTGATAGCACATTATTGTTTATAGAATTTCTTTTCTATGTTGCGTCATCCAGACGACCGCACATTGGTGCGTAACATAGAAAAGAAATTCTATAAACAGAATAATGCTATCACAGCTGTTGACTTTAACAACGCATATATATATATATATATATATATATATATATATATATATATATATATATATATATTGGAAAACTGTAAACAGATTCAATTGAAGGGTTTATTTCCCCGACGTTTCGATTCCCGTCCAGGATTCGTTTTCAGGGGGTATAATGGTTACAAGATTGTAAACTCCTTATAAATCGTCAAAGTGGTAAACCTTGGGAAGGTTCACCCTCTCAATCACATGTACAAAGCATACCTATTTACAATATTAAATACACTACAATTGAAATTAAATATTGGTACAAAATAAAATGAATTACAAATAAAAATTTGCATGGGTGTGAACATAAAACAAGCGTAGCAAGAGTAAAAATACGTAACACTACCGTAAAAACATCAGCACATAGGACAGATGCAAATGGAGGTGGACCAAATGTCCGAAATGAAATGTCAAGAACAAACGACTAAATTACAATCAAACAAAATACACTACAAAAACATAAATACAATAAGTTACATGGGTGTAAACATAAAACAAGTAGCAAAAAAGCCTCAAACGTAACACTAACGTAGAAACATCAGAACATAGGACAGAGATGCAAATGGAGGTGGACCAAATGTCCGGAAAGAAGTGTCAAGAACAAACGACTAAATTACAATCAGACAAATAAAAACCAAACATAAAACAAGTGTGGCAAAAATACACCAAAACGTAACCTAAATGTAAAAACAGATCATAATCCAAAGACACAAATGAAAGTGGACCAAATGTCCGCAAAGGAGGAAAGGAGGACAGGAGGAACAGGTCTCGATAACAAACGACATTACAATCAGGCAAATAAAAGATACAAAGATGAAAAGAAAGATATAACCGAAGAGAAAAAGGAAGTAGACTAAAACTGAAAAAGGAGGACAAAAGTCACGGGGAGTTGAAAAGGTGCACTGGGAGACCGCCTTCGAGAAAGGAGGTCGGCCAAAAGCCAACTGGTGAACAAACGACAGGTCGTAAAGAAGCAGAAACCAGAAAACAGAACAAAGGAATTAGACTGCGTTACTCCTCGTTCCTAGATAAATAGGATTGAGATCAATGCACCTGTTTATGCAGTTGCTCTTAGTTCCCATGCTTCCAAAAATAGTCTCTTCTTTTTGTTATTTTCTTTGTGTAGATTTCTCACTCCATCCCAATCAATCCTGTGTTGGTGTTCTATAGCGTGTTTGTACAGGGCCGATTTCGGATCTTCTCGCCTAACTGCACGTTGGTGTTCTTGTACTCTAGTAGCTAATTTCTTTTGTGTTTCTCCTACATATTCCGTGCAGCCTATGCGGTAAACTACGCCGGCCAGTTGTGTAGGTTCCTCGGTGTCTTTGACTTTGGTGAGATTTCGGGGTTTGTGTGCCACTTATACTCCGCTGTCTCGTAAGACTCTTGCAGTAACCTCAGATGCTCCTTTGATATAGGGGATAGTGACTCTGGGTGTGATGTGTGGTCTCTGTTCTGGGGTGTCGGTGGGTTGTGCTTTTGTCCATTTCCGTATAGTTTGATGAGATAGCCGTTGTTCCGGAAGACCTGTAAAAGGTGTTTTCTTTCGGCCTTCTTAGATTCCACAGAAGAACAGACTTTATCTGCTCTATTCCATGAAGTCCTGATCACACTCCTTTTGTGGCAATCTGGATGGTAGTTATCAAAATCCAAAAGTCTATCTGTGTGTGTGGGGTTTCTGTACACTTGTGCAAAGGGTGTCACTTTCGCGCTTGACGCAGACGTCCAGTAACAGCAGTTGGAAATCTTTCTTCAGTTCCATTGAAAAATGAATGGCCGGTTCAATACTGTTGATGTGACTGAAGAAAGGTTCTACGTCCTTGCTGTCCAAAATGGCGAACATAACATCGACGTATCTAGTCCACAGTTTAAGCGAAGAAGGTGCAGCACTTAGAAGTTGAGCTTCTAGTCGTTGCATCACTACTTCAGCCACCACAACTGAAATAGGCGATCCCATAGGTGTGCCCTTACGTTGGTGATAGGTGTGATCCCTGAAGCGGAAGTATGTAGAGTCAAGGCACAGGGAGATGAGTCCCATGAGTTCTGACAAGGAAAGTTTCTGATTATCCAAGAATCCCCGGTTCTCCTCCATGGCCGACTTCAGCGCTCTTTTTGCCAATTCTCGTGGGATGGACGTAAACATGGATTGAACATCGAAGGAAACCAAGACATCTCCTCTCCTTAGGTTAAGTCCTTTGATTCTTTCAATGAAGTCAGTTGAATTCTGAAGCATGTGTGGTGAGTTGGTCACTAGAGGTCTGAGAAGTTTAGCCAAGTACGAAGCAAGATGGTAAGTCGGTGAATCTCTAAAAGCCACTATGGGTCGAAGGGGAATATTTTCTTTGTGGACTTTTGGTAACCCATAGAACTTAGGGATGGTAGAATCTCCTGGCCTCATTTTCTTCCACTCGTCATCATTTATAACCCGTTTATATATATATATATATATATATATATATATATATATATATATATATATATATATATATATATATATAAGAAATAGAAAAACTGGAAACTTGTGTTCAAGAATCCAAAGGCAACCATTTGGAGAGAAAACCTAAAATAGATAAATAAATAAATAAACAAAATAAATGGAGGGGGTCACACGATGTCTGTGTGGTACTGGTGTCAGAGGTTACCTACTGTCTGGACAATTTAGATATTTGCTTACACATATAGTTAGCCATTTAATTTACATAAACCTTTGTGAATATTTACATTTACATTTTCATCTTGGGTAGTGTATATATATATATATATATATATATATATATATATATATATATATACACGTGTGTGTGTGTGTGTGTGTGTGTGTGTGTGTGTGTGTGTGTGTGTGTGTGTGTGTCGAATCATTCTGACAAGTTGACGAGGGCGGGAAGAAGGAGGACGCAACTTAGTCCGAATTTATTCCTTACTAATTTCGCAGAAAGGGCTTTGGAATCCAGGAACATTATGGTGGAATAAGAAATACTTTCTTCTCCCTACTGCCAGACGATACCATTCAGTTTTAAGGAATCCCTGTTTATCAACGATATATACATACACAAGTACTCGATACTATTATATACTGTATCTGCACCTATTTCATTAATGGTATCTCTTTGCTTTAGTCGGCGTTGTTAGGGTAGCATTAAGCCATAAATGCAAAGGAAATGCTTATTTCTTTTATCATTTCTTTCAGACAGCTCGTTGTGGTGCCGAACCGGGGCTCAAGCAGCGCTGACCTCCACGTTCCGAGAAACTCCTGAGCACATCCTCAGGACGTAGAACTCCGCGCCGACAGCACAGCGCTCAAGGTATTCTCGTAAAAACCCAACGCTCGGATCTCGCTGGGGAGAAGGGACTGGCTAGCGCTCGCACACAAACATTGGGGACGAAAGTGGGCGGGGACTATGGAGCCGTTCAACCATTGCGTCATTTCAAGGAACCAAACGCCAGCGGGTAACTTCTCTTTGACCCGCTCCCCACTGACCTGTGACCATTTTCCTTCTATCTTGGCTGTCGCCAAGCTATCTCATTCATTATCGCACGGGCTCAAACAAAGCCAGTGGGAGTGACATAAAAAAAAAAAAAAAAAAAAAAAAAAATCTCATTCATCTCCGTGGCACTTCTGTAGGGATACGGGGCTGTAACTTCGACCTCTTCCGTGCTAAGTGGCACTTTCTCTTTTATTCTACCTGCAGCACCTCCGACGTCAACAAAGAAGATAAATTCCCTTACGCTGATGTCACACTACGCGGCGGGGCCGGATGCGTCCAGATGATGGTCATGTTCATTTATCTTAATAAAATCACCTGGCGACAAACACTCCTTTATATAACGACCACCCTCTCCCCCTGGTTAAAATACCTAAACCTACACCCCTATACAATCGTAATATTCCGAGTCTGACTTACCAAGGAAAATTTGCTACAGCCAACAACAAACCTCAACGGAAGCGGTGGACAGTAAGACATTGACCTTACATGGAACAAACGATGAGCACTTGCCAATGTCGTTCATGAGAGATGGACGTCCGAGAGAATCGTCTCCCCACTGTATTACCCATCGATAACCTCACCTCTCAGGTGCAGCCCGAGAGGCCGGTTCATAGTCTCCGGAACGAGTACAAGAGATCAATCAATTCTATTTTCTCTTCTCACTTTTTCAAACAGGAATGTAGACACAACCGGCGACGACTCCTTCTAGAGTGACATAAAAGCAGATCTATACCAACAAGACACAGAACACGGTCCAACATTTTCTCCCAGAAAGATCTACCGAAAGGCCCGAGAACCGTTGCCGGTTTGTATGGGGGCTGGGGGTTTCCCTGTGAGTAAAACGTCCGAGGGTGGTTAACGAATGGAATAAGCTTAGTAACCATGTAGTGAGCGCTGAAACAATGGGTTGTTTTAAGAAGAGGTTAGATAACATTATAGAGAGGGATGGCAGGTAGTAAGGGACACAGAACTGCCTAATGTAGGCCTTATGGTCTCTTGATGTCCCTTCCATTCTTTGGTAAGGGACATGGAACTGCCTAATATAGGCCTTATGGTCTCTTGATGTCCCTTCCATTCTTTGGTAAGGGACACAGAACTGCCTAATGTAGGCCTTATGGTCTCTTGATGTCCCTTCCATTCTTTGGTAAGGGACATGGAACTGCCTAATATAGGCCTTATGGTCTCTTGATGTCCCTTCCATTCTTTGGTAAGGGACATGGAATTGCCTAATGTAGGCCTTATGGTCTCGAAGTCTCTTCCATTCTTATGTTCTCAAGAGCACGAATAGACTATTTATTCCCTAAACCCCTTCCATGCCTGTTGGCACTTTTCTAATTATCCTGGCTGTCTCCAGGCGATTTCATTCAATCCCATGGCAACCTTCAATAGCACTGAGTCTTCTTTATAAAAAAAAAAAAAAAAAAAAAAAAAATCAATCTAGGTCGGGATCTGCTCGAGTCCTTTAAGGATCTGTCGGATTTGACAGCAATCTGCTTCCAGCACTGGAAGAGTTCTTCTTCCAGAACGATCACAGATCCTCCCATGGGGATCTTACATAACCGATGCTGGTCTCCTCCTAAGCCTCTTTGACATCACGACACACTTTGCTGCATTTTTTCTGGCCAACGTCAGGCGAATTTATTCAGTTTTAGGAGAGATACTGCATCGCGCTGGGGGATGTCTTCCGCAAATTTTATTTTTGGTTAACGTTTGACAACTCCATTGGGCATAAGAAACGTTCTTGTGGACTTCGAGAGAGAAAAAAAAAAAAAAAATCAAGCAAGCACGCACAATCCCGTACCTGCATGCACAAACACGCCACAAAGCATACGCCTACTTGGTTGCAGAAACCTTGACCTAGGATACTTGGGTTCCATTCCCCCGACACTTCTTTTTCCTGCTGAGTATTCCATATATTTTTCATCACTGCATTTACTTGAGAGTTTATGGCAATTCCTGATATGCACAACTTACTCGTGAATAAAATCTAAATTGGTGAAAACCAAAGTATGTTTTAACATTTTTACAACTAACTACAGGCCTACTTTATTTATTCATACAACTTCACACATTCGTCCACTCTTTTGCTTTCATCATTTGGTTTCTTTCAGTAAAATCGCTTGTGAATCAAACAGAATAAAAACATACACAGACAACAGACGCACTTGTGTGTGTGTGTGTGTGTGTGTGTGTGTGTGTGTGTGTGTGCGCGCGCTCGTGTAGGTACATGTGTGTGTGTGTGTGTGTGTGTGTATGTCTGTGTGTGTGGATGTTTATGTACATGTGTGTGTGTGTGTGTGTGTATGCGCGCGTGTGCATGATTAGTCCATACACATGCTTTCGTATTTCATTCATCCATTCACAGAATGTATTCGTTTCTTCAGTAGCTATGCAACACCATAAAATTGAATAAAATCGCCTGACGTCAGGCAGGATAAAATAAATCATCCCATTACGGAATGGACACTTCTAGGTTTCAACTCATGACAAAAATAATCTATTTTGTCGTATCATTAACGTTGAATAAAATCGCCTGACAAGAATATTCAAGTACCTATAAATCCTTTGGTTACGATGGCAAACTTTATAGATTCTATTTTGTCCTTAATTCAGACGATTTTATTTAGATGAGGTCGGTAGTGTTGTCATTTGACACAGTTTTCATAATTAATTAGAATCGCCTCGAAATGAACATGTTTTGTTTTAGTCGAGGAAGGTCAGACAAAAATAAATAAAATAAAATAAGATAAGAAAAAATAAAATAAAATAAATTAAAATAAAAGAATAAATAAATGAATAAAAAATAAAAAGGCTTGTCTGGGATAAAACCCAATGCGAGGGAATTATCGATCACCGGTAACAACAGTTGACCTTGAGGTTCATCCAATGTCACCACGAAAGTCACAAACGTTTCCCACTGACCCACACGAATGTACACACACCTCCTCTTCCCCGTCCCCTTCCCCTCACCCGACGGGCAAGAAAACGTTTCCTCCCCCACTCACTCCTTCCGTTATTCCCTCTTCCCCTTCTGGGAGGATAAACGTTCTTCTCCCGGTCACACCTCCGCGAAAAAAAACGTTTCTAAACGTTATTCCCTTGACCTTGATATTTTTTGTTCTTCAGAAGCCTATGTAGAAAATACCCTTCCACCTAAGATTTACAAGACTGTACATCTTAAGCGATATGATGCAACGTTGCCTTTTTATACAAAAGTTCGTGCAATTACATCTCATTTTGGTGCGTCACCCCATGTTTTTATAGTATCACACACACACACACACACACACACACACACACACACACACACACACACACACACACACATACACGCACGCGCGCGGGGAGGGGGTTGGGAGTCGCCCACACAAACACACACAAACCGCAGTTGGTCCCACCCCCTCCAATCCCGAGGCAAAGGCGAGGCACGGTCTCAAACTCTCGTCCACTCGTCTCACCCACATCCAAATTGAACCCAATGTGTCATTCACAAGAGAATAACCAACTGCCGACAACGTCGCGCAAGTGACGGTGTCACTTCATGTGTGGCGTGGCAACTGTTGCACGCTAAACTCAGAGGCCAGGATGCATTTGGTCATAGGATGATAACAGGACACACACGACGACGGCACCGCTTGACATTGCAACTGTAATGGCTTATCTTTCTACTCACCATTTCTCAATTCGTGGTAGACAAGATCCGTGTCCGCCACGGGATTGGCAGCGGACGTTGAAGGGTTCATTTTCAATTGATGTGGCCCCTCTCCTGCTCACTTCTACCCCGTCCACCTTCTCAAATCCACTTGCCCCTTGCTCTAGTACGTGCGCTGCCGAACATAGCATTAAACTGTCGTACAATGGCATACATTCTAACTCTAAGCTTTAATCTACTGATGGTGCAATAAATATACATTCTCATGATTATAAGAATATCTGTGAATGAATACTGACTCAGGACCTTTTTGCGAAAAGTTTTGTTTGTTTGCATACAAGTGAATTTTGTCGTACGTCTGACAACTACGACTCTACTCAGCTGATCGTCATCCGTAGCCTTGACAGCGTTCGTCGTTAACATTCTTAAATACGCTGTGTGCAATGCAGCGGTGTATCAAGTCTGTACAAAGTCTTATCTAATTATTTTCACACCCATGACCTTGGTAGTAGTAATAGTAGTAATCGTAGTAGTGCCATGTATCTCTTAATATTATTTGTAGACAATCCCATGATCTCAACACCACGAAAACATACACTACTAAACAGATAAACAAGACTTCAAGTAACATAATTGCCTCTCTCCCTTGTAAACAACCCTGACTGATATCCCCACCAACCACGGGGGAGTTGTCAAGCTTCTGTTCCCTGAAAGACGACCGTAAAACTTTGTCTTGGATGACAAAATAACAATCTAACAAGGTGGATCCTAGACGCACGTGCATCACCATTATCATCCACGCCGCCTCCCCCCCCTTACCTATCGACGCCACGCCTCTCTCTACCCACCCGTTTTCGTCTCAGTGTCCCGCGTGCCTAACGACAACAAACATCGCGGTGAGGTGCCGACGGCTTGGCTACAACTTGCCAAAGAAGGACTAAAGTTCGCATGACCTACTTGCACCTGTTCCAAGCTGGCGTTGGGTTCAGAAATCTCAGCTTTCTCTGGATTATGTCAGAAACTGAAGGAAAGGGGGAGGGATTAGGGCAATGAGGAAACTTGTACATGTGCAATATGATCGTTATCCTTGATAGAGAAGATGAAAAAAAACTTTTATGCCTCCAAGGAAAGGCAGGAAAGAGAAAGGCAAACACATGAATACACACACGCACATCTATACACACGAGAATGCACGCGCACACATTGTACATACATGCATATATAAATGCAAGTATACATGCACGACTGAATGCACGAGTGCATGCATGCACGGTTCCTTGCCTGTATGCATGAATGTATGCGTACACGGATGCATGTATACACATTCCCACATACATACGTACATGGCCGTGCATGCATTAATGCATGGAAACATGCACTCAACATGTGTTTATACATAGACACATACACGCATTCATATATGCTCGTACGCACCATGCCTTCACACACTATCCAATTATCCTGAGTAGGATGGAACTCCTTATCAGTCTATAATAAACTGCTTCAGATAAGGCAAATTCTTAGTAAAGTGGACACATTATTACAGAAATAAAAATATTATTTCGAAGAATTGTAGTCTTCAGAGAGAGATCAATAAAAGAGCATCAGGAGCAAATAAAATCGCCTGGCGACGATTAGAAATAGAAAAAAATAAATTATTATTATTCTATTTATTTATTATTATTATTATTTTATCTATTTATTATTATTATTTTATCTATTCATTATCATTTTATTTTTACATTTCGTATCCTCTCAAACCTTCATTCCTCTTGCGGATTCTTAATTTGTGCAAAATGTAATTTTGTGTTGTTTTATATATTGCTTGGTCCAGCGACAGGTACCAACTGATGTTGGTCTTGAGAGATGGACGTGGGAGAGAACCATCTCCCCACGGTCACCCGCTCTTCAAAATCTGCCAACACACTTAACTCTGCCTGGAGAGACAGAGAGAGAGGGAGAGACAAAGGAGAGAGGAAGAGATAAAGGAGAGAGAAAGGACAAGAGATAAGGAGAGAGAGGAAGAGATAAAGAGAAAGAAGAAGAGATAAAGAAAGAGAAAAAGAGAAAGAAGAAGAGAGAGACAGGAAGAGATAAAGAAGATAGAAAGAACAAAGAGAGAAGAAGAGATAAAGAGATAAAGAAGGAGAAAGAACAAGAGATAGAAAGATAGTAAGACAGAGAAAGAACAACAGAGAGAGAGATAAAGAACAACACAGAGAGGGAGAGAGAGAGAGAGCAAGAGATAAAGGGAGAGAAAGAACAACAGAGAGAGAGAGAGAGCAAACCAATCCTTCAAGGCGTCGTCGTTGGGCAGTAAAAACCGGGCTATCTGGGTGCTGCATGAGGAGGAGACAGCAGCGCTGATAACTCGACAATCGCTCACTCACCACTCCCTCGTTCTTCGAAGAAACGAAGAACACTCAGAGCACTGATAACACTTTCTCTCAGCGGCGTCCTTCAGACGAATAAAATCGCCTGGCGCCAAGGGCAGGAAAATATGTAATGCGGGACTTTCTTCACTTTTGGCGACAGACTAACATTAGCAAAGGTGTTGTTACGTAACAGGACCTGAGGAGAGCGACTGAGAATGAGAGTGAGAGCGAGACTGAGACAGACAAAACAGACAACGGACAGAGAAAATAGAGAAGAGAAAAAATATATAGATATAGACAGACAGACAGACAGAGAGAGAGAGAGAGAGAAGGAAAGAGGGAGAGATGAGAGAGAGAGATGGAGGGAAAGAGAGAAAGAGAGGATGAGATGTATTTAAGAGGAAACCTAAGTGGACTTTACTTCCCACCTACTCCCTTCCGTACCGTGTGGCACTCTTCCCTTCCTCTACCTGCCGTCAGGCTATTTTATTATCATCCCTATGGCTCCTTTTCGCTGGCGAAGGATCGAAGGACTCGCGTATGCCTGTTCTTCTTATCCTGGTCAGTGCCAGACTGTTGTCTTCGTTTCCATGGCACTCTGGCACCGACTTAAGGGCCATTTACAAGTTTGACAAACACGTTTGACAACCAAATACCCCATTCACACGGTCAAACATCACTTCAAAAACTTGTTTGACAGTTTGACAAACCGTCTGTCCGTGTAAATGGCCCTTTAGCCAAGGGTTTCAAGGTCATGAAGATGAAATCAATATCGGAAACTTACCTGGTAGAGAAGTTTTTTGGTCATTTGCCCTCAAAGTGTCTGTCGGTTGAGCGATGTAAAGTTGACACTCGAAAGCAGGGCAGAGCCTTAGGAGGAATTGAAAGAAAAAAAAAATTAGAATTGATCGAAAAAAAAGACCTCTTTGTCGAACTAAACACCAATTAGGCTAATGGGCATCACGTGACCCATTACATTAGTGCTTCGCTATAAACAAAAGCAGTGATATCTCGTACCCTCTCGAATGTAATTTTGATTTCACGAGGAGTGCTCACACCGGAAGGCGCTTCGCTTTAGCAGATAGTTGCCCTGGGCAAGCAAAGCTCCTCTCAGGGATACGTGCCGACCTTCAGGGTGTCAGGGTCTTCTTGTGACGATTTGGCCCTCAACCTCTTCTGAGGTTTGGGGTTGTGGGGGGGGGCAGGGAGGGAGGTCCCATGACGTAGACGCAGCCACATTAGGATTTTTTTAATTGTACACAATAACAAAGGATTACAAAGGTGGAACATGCCGACAGGAGACCTTTTGGTCCATAAGTAGGTCGGATGCGGAAAAAATATATACCCACACCAACAACCCGTATACTCTAAGAGTTTTACGGGGAAAATCCCGTTCTAGTCATGGCGTTCTTCAGGGAGACGGGCTATGTCAGACAGCCAAGAGAACGTCATCACTGTCATCATCATCATCATCTTTATTATCGTCATCATCGGCAGAAGTCGTCATCTTTATCCTATATGTTTGAACAGCCGGAACAAGTAGCCATTAAGACTCGAACCCAGAAGTAGGGAGTGAAGTAATCGGCGTACATACTGTATGTAAGAGCCATGTTAGGCTTAAAACACATTGCGAATTTCAGAAACGAGCAAAAATTCCAATTTTTGGAATATCCGGATAAGTGAAACACTTTCGATGTTGTGAAGACTTTCGAAAGGAGTTATGTTCCGAATAATGGAAAGTGTCAGAACTGTCCCTATCAGGAGGCTAGGGCGGTGCCCCTTACAGAGGATTTTGTAGCGAATAATTTAATAAACCATACCCTTGGTCCAACTCGCTGGTGGCAAAGTTCGAACCGCCGTCACCTCGACCTTCACAATAACTAGCGCCGCTCTAACCCCCTTCCGTACCTGGTGGTACTTTCTCCTTAATTTCTGCTACCGCCTTGCGATTTTATTCATTTCTACGACCCCTCCCCCTTCCTCCTCGGTTGCCACAGGGCCAAAGGAAAAAATTAAGATAAATAAATGAGTGAGCGTTATAGCAATAAAGATACAAGTGTTTCATGTCATGATTGTGGACTGGACATTTGAAACTGAGAGTGAGAGAGAGAGAGAGAGATAGAGAGAGAGAGGGAGACTGACTAAAATTGAGAGAGAAATTGAGGTTGAGACATACAACCACACGGACACAGGGACTGAGACAGAGACAGAGAGAGTGAAAGTGAGACTGAGACATCCAATCAGAGAGACAGACGGGAGAGAGAGAAAGCTAAAGAAAAAAGAGAAAGAATGAGAGAGCGAGAGAGAGAGAGAAATAAAGATGCATCTGTAAGAGAAATCTCTTCAATTTCCTGCATCCGGACAAAATACAAATTCCCAGAAAGCCATTGATGAAGCCTTTGCACATTTCTATCCCTCATTCTACGAGTATTTCATTTTATTTTCTTGCTTTCAGTGTATCCTTAGGACTGCCCTCTGATGTACACAGTAATACTAGTATTCCTTTTTCATCATAAATTAAGATATGGGTTCTTACGACCGGGAAAACAACATTCAATACACTCGTATGCGCAGCCTATTCAGATGGATCTTTTGAAAAAAAAAAGAGAAAAAAAAAAAAAAAAGGTTATTTGGAATTTTCACGATAGCTTCATACGTAAAGGAAACACAAAATCAGACAATCTCGTTTGGAAGGTGATGGTGAAGAGCATACTACGCCAGGAGCCGCTGAGTAGCTACGGCCAAAGATGTCACCAAGTAAGAGTCATTGCTGGGGAATTGGAGCAAAGTGCGGGAATCGAACCCACGACTAAGTGAGTGCGAGATTATCACGCTCCCGATTACGCCTAAAATTTGTTTCAAATGCTTGTTTGGTGGACTATGGACTATGGATTACCTAGGACAGATTACCCACTCGCACAAGATCGGTGGTTGTAGGAGGGGAAGAGTTGTTTGTATGAAAATGAAAAGATAGTTGTGTATGAAAGAGGGTTTATTGCCACCGGACGATTTTAGGGATAATTATTTCGTGGTGTCATGGCTTAGGAGGGGTGGGCAGGAGACTTGGAGTTGGAGGCTGAAATCAATGCATATAACCGTGAGGTTACTTTGGGTACCTTT
The DNA here is from genome assembly GCF_046742065.1 of Oratosquilla oratoria. Classification (NCBI taxonomy): domain Eukaryota; kingdom Metazoa; phylum Arthropoda; class Malacostraca; order Stomatopoda; family Squillidae; genus Oratosquilla; species Oratosquilla oratoria. The sequence continues at coordinate 70,479,291 of NC_134778.1, forward strand.
GGTTCCTATTGGCGCCAACCGTAGAAGCATCTCTAAGCTTAGCCATAAGGAACAAAGCGCTGAAACTATCAGTTGTTTTAAAAAACGATTAGACAACTTTATGGATGGGGATGACAGGTGGTGATGGATACGGAGCTGCCTAGTGTAGGCCTTGTGGTCTTTTGCAGTCTCCACTACTCGTCTGCCCGGGGGAGTTCTATTAACACGACCAGTTAAAGGGCATCGTACATATGTCAGCCCGTAAGGAAAAAGTAGTTGACGTTATTGTGACATATTTCTAAATACTTTGCAAACCACTGAACGTTTCTTTGTTTTTATGATGGACTCTTGGAAGAGTTTGTATAATTTCGGAGTCTTTGAATAGCTTAATCAATGTCGTTCAATATCTCGAAAGTATTCAATTCAGTTTTCATAAGATTTATCAAACCACATCAATTACACCTTTTTGATAAAATTCAGTCAGATATCATACTAATCGTAATATAAAGACCAACGAATGAAGGCTAACAATAACAATAACCAATAATTATGTCAATGACAACATTCAGGACGACGACAACAATAACAACAGTTACAACAATAGCAACAATATCAATGTAATAGCTTTTTATTACTATAATCATTATCATCATTACATCAACGGAGAAGTGGCTTCTGAATTTGCCACACACCTGGACCAGCCACTTTCATACAGAGACATACCTGAAACCTGACGTACAGTCAGATTCAAAAGTTTTCGTCCACTCAGGATTTCATTACATAAATATAAAAATATTCCTGTTGGTTATAAATATATATATATTCTATGTATCTTTTGCCTTCTGTTACGGAGTGTCTTAATGGACTGGGGGTATACCAAATAGTCAACGACAAACGTTCGATGTGTACAAAGGACTTCGTAGTGTGGTTCAAGAATTTTGTCCAGTCTTCGCTAATTGACCGTGACCGTCCAAGACCCGTTAGGACTCCCAACACCTCCCTTCCCCCTCCTCCACCCACTTTCGTCTGTTCCTTAATCTGATTGAGATCAAAAGTTCAATTAACAATTTCACTAACAATTTTGGTGAAATACATTCACTCAAAAGAAGAAAAAGAAGTAGAAGTAGAAGAGGAAGAAGACAAAGAGAAAGAGGAAGTAGAACAAGAAGAAAAAGAAGAGGAAGAAGAAAAAGAGGAGGAAGAAGAGGAAGAAAAAGAAGAGGACGAAGGAAAAAGAATAAGAATAAGAAAAAAAGATGAACAAGAAGAAAAAGAAAAGTCCGTTGCTTCGAATCTCTCTTGGAATGCATCCGCGGCCCTTGGTTGTACGGTCACGGCCACCTGGTGTAGCCTGGAGGTCATTCAGTGAACAAAATTTTCCGGAGCAGTCTGGAGTATGTGTAGGATTGAGTGAGGTGTCACAGTCTGTGTCTTCGACGTGGTGTCTGCATTTGGGGCACTTGGTGTCTGATGTTAAGCCACTTCAGTAAGATTCAATAGTTCACTCTAATCCCACCCCCTAAAATAAACAAACAAATCAAATAAATAAATAAATAAATAAAAAACGGAGTCACTGAAATGCCTGTTGTTGTTGTTGTTAATGACTGCAGTTTCACCAGCGCTTCTGTCTTGAATGTATTACCGGTCGGCCAGAGTCTCCTACTCCCACTCCTACTCCATCTCACACACTTCAGACGCGAATATCTCATCCTCCACCTTCGTGATCTCAAGTGCCTCCTCTTCCCACTTGCGGAAGAACACTGCCCGGTCATAGCAGGGTGGTCTCCATTACGGGAACTCTCCTCATAAGGAAGAACTTTGGAGTTTCTGTTGAGGGAGGGGGTGAGGGGTGGAGGGGGTGAGGGGTGAAGGGGGTGAGGGAGGGGGTGATGGGTTGAGGGGGTGGGGCGTTGGGTATTGCCGGGACCACGCATGAAATTCAAACTGTCGGAATTTTGGTGTCCATCAAAGATACAGTTCTATAGGTACTACTATTTACATAATCTATGGGATGTCATACTTTTTCAAATGACAAGTCAAATTGGTAATAGATAATTATGTTTCATCTTGTGATTCAAACTTGCTGACCGGGGCAGGAGGGGGGGAGAGAAGGTGGGGTAAGAGGAAAGAGAAGGATGGGTGGGGGAAGACGAAGGGGAGGGGAGGGGAGGGGAGGAAGAGGAAAGGAAGGAGGAATAGGACGAGGGAATAGGGGAAGGGGGAAGGGGGAAGGAGGAGGATGGGCACAGGATGAGAAGGTGGAAGAGGAGGGGGGGAGAGTGGAGAGTAGGAGGGAGTAAGGGGAGGAAGGAGGAGGAAGAGGAGTAGGAAAAGGGAGAGGGAGAGGAGAGGGGGTTAGGAGGAGAATGAGGGGAAGGGAGAGGGTGTTAGGAGGAGGAGGAGGGGGAAGGGAGAGGGGGGCTTATGACATAATGATGAAAAATGTGCACGGGAACAACCAAATAACAATTAGTGCACATCTCAACCGACACAAATGTCACCAAAGCTTAGAAAATCAAGCTGGGGCTATTCAGACTGTACCTGGTAAACAACAACAAAAACAACAACAACAATTCATTAATTATTTTTCTAGAAATCATTACATCAGTCAACTTTGTAGGCATTCAAAGCATCCACAGTATTGCCCTGTCTCACAATGTTTGAAAACAAGTAAATGAATAAACAAATAAATGGATGAATAGATATGTAGATTAGTAACCAAATGAATATACAATTTATAAACATGTATAGCGATGCTACTGCGAGAAGAGAAAGAGGTTTTGGTGAGTTCGTCTCCTTTATTGTAAGGTAAAAGCGAACTCCTATCCGACAGTTGACACATGAATAAAAGCAGCAACGACTGCAACAGCACTGTAGGAAAGAGGCCAAACGCAGAGTATGGGATCCAATATATTTAACGTTTCGCCCAGCAGGGCTTCTTCAGAAAAAAAAAAAAATATATATATATATTGGATCCCCTATTCTGCGTTTGGCCTCTTTCCTACAGAGTTGACACCTTGACATGGTGGACAGGCTCGAGAATTTTAATGATTACAAGAGCTATGTCGATAGAGAGGAAATCTCTGCAGGGTCACCCATATCGAACGGGTTTTGTAAGAAAGATCAGACAAAGAGCAGCTCACACACACAGTCGCAGGATTATTATTTCATAAAAAGCAGAAGACCTGCAAGATATGCTGAGTGATCTGAACAAGGAAAATCCAAAGTAGGTTTGAAGATGAATAAAACCAAAGTAATGTTCAACACGAAAGTTCAAAGTGAAGAGATTATAGTCGATGGTGAGAGTCTTGAAGAAGTTGAGGAGTATGATTATTTAGGCCAGATGGTGAAAGTGACGAAATATCATGATAATGAAATAAAAAGACGTATTACAATTGGTTGGGAAGTGTTTGGTAAGTATAATAAAATCCTGAGAGGCTCTCTACCTTTATGTTTGAAACGTAAAGTTTACAATCAATGCATTCTGCCAGCAATAATCCACGGGTGTGAGACTTGGAAACTAATGAAGGCAACGGAAACAAAACTCAGGACTGCAGAGCGGAGAATGGAGAGATCAATGATGGGAATAACGCTGAGAGCAGAAAGAGAGCAAGTTGGGTGAGAGAGCAGACTAGAGTAAAAGATATTGTGGAGACGGTAAAAGAGAGGAAGTGGAATTGCGCAGGTAAGTTAGTGCGAGCGACTGATGAGTGATGGAGCAAGTGTGTTACCGAGTGGACGCCGCGAGATGGGAAGCGTGAAAGAGGGAGACCAGAGGGTGGAGAGACGAGATAGAGAAGTTCGCAGGAGTGACGAGGCAGAGATTGGCGCGGTCGTGTGAACCATGGAATACTACGAAGGAGGCCTTTGTTCAGCAGTGAATTCGGGATAGCTGATTTGATTTGATGAAGAATGAACTGACTGTAAATGCGGCCAGGAGCCGATATATATATATATATATATATATATATTATATATATATATATATATATTTATACGGCGCGGGTAGTGGCCCGTAGTGCGTAATTACATAACTGCACTGGATTAGGTTAGGTCGGGTCAAGCAGGGTCGCACTGTCAAAGGAACGTCAGGTCTAGCCATGTGGGCAACAGAGTGTGCTCCACGCCACGAGGTTGTCGCGGCTGTACACCTGGCTTCACGTCCCGATTCGGACCAACTTTGTTATTCAAAAAGATTTTCTTGTTTATTTGTGTCTGTTACTCCAAAACATTTCACTAAAATTCGAAAGCAACTTGGAGAACACACCTGGACCAACGCTCATTTCGGAAAAAAAAAGACATGAGGCAGAGCGGCCACACTAATATCATATCCATCAACCAATAATAGTACATTATTTTCCGCGACAATACCGTGGGTCATTATCGTCTTATACAACGGAACACACAGGTATACGAATATGCGCATCGATCCGATTAGTCTTCCCAAGGTAATGATTAAAAGGTGGGGATTGGCAGAACAGCAGTCTTTGATCCACATTGTCTGCGGAATACCCAGTCACCCCTACACCACTTCTGCTTAGGTTTCTTTCTCTCTCTTTGTTCCGTGCACGAGTGCGTGAGTGTGTGTGTGTGTGTGTGTGTGTGTGTGTGTGTGTGTGTGTGTGTGTGTGTGTGTGTGTGTGTGTGTTTATGCATACGTGTGTGTGTGTGTTTATGCATGCGTACGTGCGTATGTGTGTGCAAATGCACATGTGTGTGATAAGTGTGCGTGCAAATACATATGTCCGTATAATACGTGTGCGTGCGTGGAAATGCATAGAATCCATACATGCTTGTGATGCTAGTACATACGTGCCTACACGCGCGAATGTGTGCTTTCACCCATTTCTCTTTATTGTGGATCACCTAGGATACATAACCTGATTGCAACAATGGTCCTCTACCTGTTGTACGCACCCCCACACACAGTGGATCACAAAGGGGGGGGGGTTCCATCTATCTGTGCCTCCCCCCCTCCCACACACCTTTTCAGTGGTCAATGGGGCGTCCCAAATGGGACTACGATCCCAAAACTAGTGGAGTTAGTGGATGCTTAGTGATTTGATTCGGCGTTGAAGCGATCTCCATGAGATTAGATAACAGCAATACATAAGTGGGGAGATACGTGAAAGAACGTGTCGAGAACCTCTTCCGTGGGGTGACTGTTCCCAATGCCAACGACCCATTCCAGTGCCGGATACAAAACCTTCCGGCGGTCGCCGCTTGAGCTAGTTATATCCGGCGCCGGCGACGTCTTCGGCTGTTATATGACCGTCAACCTTTACTTTAACCCTAGCAACATTGTGGCGTGCCTCAGAGATTTAATTCTGCTTCTCACAATGTATATATATATATATATATACATATATATATATATATGTGTGTGTGTGTGTGTGTATTTACCTAATTGTACCTATTTGTATTATACGGGAAGGGAGCTATGCTCGTAGTGACCCGTCTTTGTATCTTTCAGCATCAAGTTTGTTCTTAAATTCTTGTATAGTTTTTGCACACACTGTTGCCTCATCCAATTTGTTCCAAATATCCACCACTCTGTGTGTGTGTGTGTGTGTGTGTGTGTGTGTGTGTGTGTGTGTGTGTGTGTGTGTGTGTGTGTGTGTGTGTGTGTGTGTGTGTGTGTGTGTGTGTGTGTGTGTGTGTGTGTGTGTGTGTGTGTGTGTGTGTGTGTGTGTGTGTGTGTGTGTGTGTGTGTGTGTGTGTGTGTGTGTGTGTGTGTGTGTGTGTGTGTGTGTGCGTGTACAGAGCCACGGAGGAAAGTATTGTACTTTTTTCCAGCGTGAGGAAATCATTTATGTTTTGGCTGTGAATATTCGACCGAACATAATAAATGAAATTTAGATATTTTTCAGGCTTATTAAATTTTTACCTCAGATTACCCAAGATTATGTATTAATTCTATTCTTAATGTTATAATACCTATACTAAAGCACATATTCCTTATGAAATATCGAGTAATCACTCTTGTAAAAGAAATAACATTGATGATATTTGTAGCTGGTGGAACTCAATAGAAATCTTTGATCCTGTGGAATAAAGAATCCTATAAAGTACGTTCTTCTTATTCTAGAGGCGCGATGGGTATTTTGAATTCTTAATACTGTTCACTGGGCGAAAGATCTTTAATTTGCTTGCGTGTTCCCAATTTTACCTCGAGTTAATTGAAGAATGGATTTTAGAAGAACAGGACTGGCCGACTTGTTACGACTATACTGGCTATAGAATAATTCTAGAGGCTTGATAAAACAAGGTCTTAGGTCTTGTAATTCTTCGGCAATGCCTTAATTGGTTACAAGAAAATGAGGCAATGAAATCGAACGGGAGATTTCTTTGGGAGAGACTTGGGGACGTGAAGCAATTTTGATGGAGTCTAAAAGCCACGTCACACCACGAGTCTTGGGTGGCTAGGCGCGGTAGTGAAAGTCGCGCGCCTTTCAACCGTCCTGTGTTCAAACGGTGACTAATTGCCGTGGATGAGTGACGCGCGCTACTCAGCTCATCAAAACTGTCACAGCTTTGTACAGGTGATGTTTCACTTGCCACAGACACACGTTATTCATGTACAGTTCTTTTAGTTTAATAACGTACTCACGATGCCAGTAGAACTGCAACTTCTGTGATATGATGAGTGAGGCGGATTGGTGGGTATCCTGTCGCGCGTCACCAACCCACCACTGCTGGGAGGACAGTGGCGCGCGTCAATTGCCCCGCGCCCTTCAATTTGAGTGTGTTGCGGGAACAACCGAGGAGTGATTTCACCACGATTTAATGCGTAGTGTGACGGGGCCTTAACCCCGAAGTAGTGTCGTCGACAATCGGTCACCCAAGGATTTCCCTCCAAGTGCATATAACAGTTTCATATTCGGCCATATATTCGTATGATATACAAAATGTTTACAATATCAAAGGTAAGTTTACACGAATAAAGTACACGATATTCATATAATATACAGATACTGAGATTTTGACGTTACTTTCTTTTCAGGAATCCCCAGGTTATGAAACCTAAATTACGATTTCACATTCCTTTATATGTCTATTTTTTAGTTATAATCTATAATTAATATATAACAAATACTGTATCTTGAAGACGTATTCTATAATAAGATTGATTCCATGTTGATATTTCATAATTACCACACACAGGTCCTTTCACGCATGGAGAGGACATTCCAATGTCGGAAAGGTGTCAGTGATCGTGACATCACAAACCACAATTAAGGAAGAAGCGACAGTGAGAAAACTGCGACTCAATCAATCAACGAGATAATATAATGTATCCATCAAAGACTTTTGCTGGGAATTAGGCGAATGTATCAGCCACACCAATACCTCATGACTTTTGAAGTAATCTTAATTGCGGTTTCGAGTTTCGCTGACTGGACACCCGCAGCCTCAAAGTATCTGGCAACGGTCCTCGGTCCTTCCCATAGGTCTCCTTAGGAAGAAACCTTGAATTGATGTCTGGGCTGTATTAGTGTGGGACTATTTTTATGTCGCCGGTTGCCAGCTCTCCTTGTGCTTAAAGGAATCCAGGATTCAAAGATGGGCGGTAGGGAGACGACTCTCTCGGACGTCATTCTCGCAAGACCATCGGGGTTCACGATTAAAAAAAAAAATCAGTGAAATGCCTTGAACTGCTGGAAATGATCCACTACACAACAGGAAATGCATCTGAGCAAAGGAGACCAACTCAACAGTAGGAAGTATTAAAGAAGAGGATCCAGTGTTTCAGTGACAAACAAATTCATATTCAGGAGGGGATGTATAAATAGATCATCATAGGTTACTCCTGTCCAGCACACCCTTACTACTTCCAGGTACATCGGGAAAGGTTGGGCTGGGGTGGTGGAAGGAGACCGATATATCTTGAAACTGTTACATGAGCCAATAATTCCTAGTGGTGCATCATTGATATACAACTGCATCATCGACATTTGTAACTGCTTCTCACAGGTTAGGGTTTAATGGAACGTATATGCATGTATTGTATGTATATGTATATACAGATAAACCTGGCCGTCGCGAGCTCCGATCGCAGGTCCGCTGAACGTCGGCCGGGCTTGTTTATCTTTATTACATCGCCAATAGCAATTTGTTCACTTGGGTATACAGAGATTTAGCATTGGTATAGGTATTTTATTAGTAGCGTATGAATGCTATACAAGCTACATTATCGTCTAAGAACTTCAGCATGTGCTCGAAGCCTGTACATGCAAAAGTTCTTTTTATGTCGTTTGAAGACACCATCCAGTAAAGTTACTTCCCTTCATTTCAACAGTAGAAGACTGTGCAAGTCTCAACAATTCTTACTGCATAAAGGGGAAGGTGAAACTAGTAGTGAAATTCTAGCACCAGGTATTAAAGACCATGACACTAGGAGAGGGGACTTTGGGGTGGTATAAGGAGGATTGAGGGATGGTAGCAGAAAGAAGGAACAGTATACATCGAGAGTGGGTCAGTATTCCTTTACGAGTTGAGCCTATAACCTGTAAACCATATGAAAAAAGATGTGTAGTCCTGGGCCAAAGCTGTGCCAGGAAAGCCCCTATAGTATTGCGTACATTTAGTCAATATCCCTATACGGAGAGAGAGTTGGCGTGGGGAGGAGGAGGGGGGGCAAGGTGAGAGGTCACACAGGACTCTCAGATGTCAAGATCATCATCCCTTCTTAATTACACGCTCCTCCTTTGACAGTCTTCCCATCCTCCAAGAAAAACCTGGAAGCCACAAAAACGCCGAATTAGTTCTCGAGATCTTAGAGTTTTATCCTCTCCTTACTATCCTGTTGAAAGGGAATGAAAGAGAAATATCTTTAATCAAGTTGATCTAGTTAATATTTCCCTTTAGCTACCTTTTTTTTTGACACATATATTTCATGTTAAATACAAATAGATCCATCTGCGTTTCCTTTTCTGTAGAAACGGGGCTCGTCGTGATTCATGACTACCTTACAGGAATGGAGGACATTTCCTCCCGTTGCACAAGAGGACTAGTCACCACCCGTCACTCCTGAGGACGTCAAGACCCGGGAGTCTTTACACGTGTCTGGGCTCCTCCGGAAGTGAACCTATCGACCCGCAGCCAGCAGCAGCAGCCAGATAAGTCGATCACGGGGTGCCTCAGCCAGCCCGGAAACAGTTCCTGGGCGGAGTTCCACGAGGAAGAGCAAGAGAGCTCTTCGAACTCCGTGAGGTCCTTGCATTTATTCAACGAAATGTGTCCGAGGAATGGAGCTTCTCTTGGATGTTGGGATATCATAATTTTTCTTTTAGATAATTATTTATCTATAATGTTATTTATCATTATCATTATCTTTTTTGCCAACGAGTGACGATTTCTATTCATCTCAGGGTAGGACCTTGTGCTGAGGGGTTGATAATATATATATATATATATATATATATATATATATATATATATATATATCATATATATATATATATATATATATATATATATAGTTTGGTATTTGAAAAAATATTCTTGCTTCGCACACCAATACCCAACACTCGAACACACAGTGTATATGACTTATTTCAGAAAACAGTTAAATTTGGTATCCTGCTGCTGACCTCTTTACTGACTTCGACGATTCCTTTTGGGGAGTGTGGCTCACTGAGGGGACCTCTAGTTAAGAAGATCTACGATGTAGATCCACCAAGTGGAGAGTCACACCTACAGCAATACAAAAGGTTTGAGCGGAGTACAGTAGTTGGTGTTTACGGAACGCGTGACCCCGCGCCGGGTCGCATGCATGAAAAGATAATGTCAAAGGCTCCAGGTAAATCAATAGGATGCGGGAGGAAACGTTGCCATACGTTTGTCAGTCCTTTACCTTTTATATTTTACAGGGTTTGTTATTATCATACGGGAGTTGCCATACTACCGAGATACCTATCCACCTATACATTTATCTATTTCCATACTAAGGTATATACTAAGTGCCTTTTCCCCCTTATAAGGGAAGTAGCTAAGTCAAAAGGCACGCACCCAGTCCCACCCATTGATCCTCTCTCATCTTAGCTCCTCTTGGATAAAAGGTCATCCCTGTCTCCTATCTAATGGGATGACCCTCCTGATATATGATTGAATACATCTAAGTTCTGAAACGTTGTGTTGAAACGTTGTCGGAAGTGTTGTGACTAACGCTAGATGATGCTATTCAAATGAAATATGGATCCTAATCTGAACCAAGTCTTGATTAACCGGGACTGCTTTTAATCCGGTTTCCCTTCTTAAGGGAAAGAAAATCATCTGTCTTTTTTCAGAACAAGATAGATCAGGGACGGCACGATAGGAAATTGTGAAAGATGATTGATCGAGATCACAACCTTATTCGAGACAGTGTCGCAAGGGATCAAAACACGGTATTATTAGTAGTCCACGTCGCAGCATTACCTCTCCCTGGAGAAATCAGGCCACAGTGACATTACTAATCAATAGTTTGTTGCAGTCGACATGACGTCACGTCAGCGTTATTTTGAGCGTGGAGCAAAGAACGCCAAAACAAAAGGTTCGCGCCAGACAGACGAAGAGCAAAAATTTAAGCGACTGAACACCCTCTTTATCAGTGTTAAACTTTTTAGGTAAAAAATGAAGGAAAAAACATTGAGCTAGATTCAGATTAACAACGCTTTATGGGCCTTTAGATTTTGCCTTAAGTGTTGATATCCAACTTTTCGATATTTTTTTGGGGGTCATATGAAGAAGTGTCACCCCAGAACGCCCACATGAAGAATTGTCACCCCAGAACGCCCACATGAAGAATAGTCACCCCATGAGATCCCATCTGAAGATTTGTCACCCCAGTGCGCCGAATATCAACAGTGGAATAAAGATTAAGTTAGGTTGAATGAGGGTTATGCTTATTGTCATCAACTCGTACAAAGAATCGTAAACCCAGGATGGCCCATATGAAGAATTGTCACCTTGTCGAAGACTGGGGTGACGATTCTTCATGTGATCCTTTTCCTATGAATTACTGTAGCAGTCATAATGACAATAAAATTTAGTCGCAATTATATACCACACAAATATTTTGATTTTTTGATTTATTCGTATATCTTGATGATTTAATAAAAGCAAATTCGAGAGGTGAGTTTCCAGAGGTCATGTTCAGGGCAGAGCCCTTACATGCCTAAGTGCCGCCCCGGGGCAAAGTGCCACCACCCTCCCCCCTCCCCCCTTCCCATCTTCACCATCCCTTACAGCCTGTTTTAGCTATTGGCTTGCGAAATGAACAAATTCTAAAGATTTTATTTAATGTCCCTAATGCAGAAGGGATAAGGGAAAAATATTTCATGTTCTGTTGATTCTAACGCAAAATTCGCATATTGCGGTGAAATGTTCAGGGCTCCTTTGACCTTTTTTTTTATTATAATTCTTTTGTCAGCCTTGTGGGCTACATGTCCAGACTAGAATTGCCGTCCCCCTAAATGTGCCGCCCCAGGGCATGTGCCCCTCCCTTGCCCCCATGTTAAGGCCCTGATTCAGAGTATTTGTTTATTGTGGAGCCAACAACGATGTCCCTGGGAGAGGAACATTAGGGAAAAGCATATCCCTGTCGCGCATCTTCAAGATCCGTCTAACACTCGATCTCTGGATTTGGACCTAGATCTTCTATCAACATCGGTTGTCTCTCCGTCACCTTTTCACATGAACTGACGCTAGGTGACCTTGGCCAATCTTCGTACTGCCATCACAAACAGGTGACACAGAACAGTCCCACACTAATCCAACATACGCAACGAGATCTACGTGTAGATGGGTCCGAGAACCGTTACTTGCCGCTGTAGGGACGCGAGTTTCCAATTTAATGAATCTCGAGGCAATTATCACTATCAATTGTCTGGTGTTAGCCTAAAGAATAACAATGTATTACATCGCTCAAAGTGTACTAAGGAGGGTCGCCATGTAAAAAAGAAAAGAAAAAAAAAGAAAGAAAGAAAGAAAGAAAAAAATAGTTCTGACAACGGGTCTCGCTAGCTAGATGTGCCCGGGCTAAATATATCCTTGTTTATTAGGTGGGACTTGAAAACTGATCGCCAACGCAATTTTCACAGAACACGAATGTTACCTGTCAACCTTTTTTTCTTCGACCTTTGAATGGGAAACAAAATCGACTGGAGGCACGAGGGAAGAAGTATAGATCACATCCCAACAAGTGTACCGCTGCGCTGCGGGGTGTTACTCCAACTCCCGTGGGCGGGGAGTTGGGTGTGTGTGTGTGCGTGTAGGGTCACAGTATTACCTACAGATCGGCCATGAGCTCTTATCTGGGAGGTTAATAATTGTCGATCACGAGCCTAAAACGTGATCCAAGACCATGGTGAGTCACAAACCGAGACGGCGCGTCAGACCTGTTGCAAGATGTTTCCCTCGGCTGAATGGAATAGTTTGCTTATGAAAACAAATGACCTAACTTGCATTTTGCTACAACAATGGCGGGGAGGGAGAGAGGGCGAGGGCAAGGAAGGCATCATGGTCTCGATAACGTGTTAACTCCTTTGACAGTGAAAGACTTAAAATATTACAATGATGCTTTCACTGATCCTATCAACACAGGCTCCCCTTTGCCTCCAACGGCACCCTTGGCATATTTTGTTCTGGTTAATCTTAGCCGCTCTGGTGGTATCATCGGAAGCGTACTGATCTCGTATTCGCTTAGGGTTCGAATCCCGCACTTCTTTCAGATTCCGAGTAGTCACTCATCCCCCAACAGTTCAAGTGCATGAGGCAAAGGTGACAACTTCAGTAGCAGCTACTCATCTTTAAAGTTCAGGTGTCTCTGAAACCACAGCTGAAACCTTAATTACTTTGCCTGCAGCTTCGTCAAAGTGCTTCTTTAAAGGATTTTGATGCTTTCCTCTGTCATACCACCACTGGCTTCATCCATTCAGCCATTTATCCTGTCGTGTAAAGAGGAAGAAAAGGAAAAAGAGGAGGAAGAAGAAGAAGTAAAGCAAGAAGAAGAGGAAGAAGAAGAGGAGGAAGAAGAGGAAGAAGAAGAAGAAGAAGAAGAAGAAGAAGAAATAATGGCAATTCTTAGCGAATCCCATCCCCGACTTTGTGTCTCTCCTTCCCATTTTTGCACTTCGAGAGATGTCATGTTTCCCCTCCATCATTTATCTGGTTGTCTGTACATTCCACGCGATATGTCGATTTTTTTTTGACTATGTCAAAGAAGGTTACATTTAATTAAGTTAGGTGAGTTTAGCTTCGGTTTAAGTTTGGCAAGGTAAGGTAATGTAAGGTAAGGTTAATTAGGTTAGGTTAAGTTAGGTTAGGATGGGTTGGGTTCGGTTAAGTTAGGTTGGGCTAGGTTGGGTTAGGTTAAGTTAGGTTAGGTTAGGTTAGGTTAGGTTTGGTAAGGTTGGGTTAGGTTAGGATAGGTTGGGTTCGGTTAAATTAGGTTAGGTTGGGTAATGTTGGGTTGGGTTAGGTTAGGTTGGGTAAGGTAAGGTTGGGTTAGGTTAGCTTGTTATGCTATGTCATGTTACGTTATGTTATATTACGTTAGATTAGTTCAAAGGCTCCCAAGACAAAGGTCAGGGAAAGATCTCGTTAGGAAAGAATTGTTCTCTCTTTCACCTGGTCTCTCGCACAAGTCCCCAATGGCCATGTGTTTGTGACGTCATGGGCGGGGCTGTGCTGTGTAAAAGAAGGGCTCCTTTTGTAGGTGCCAGGAGGTTGCACGGTGCAAATCCTCAATCATCTATCGCATCCTCAACTCTTGAAGGCAGGGCCCTCACATGGGGGCCGGGAGAGGGGGGGGGCATATGCCCTGGGGCGGCAATTCTAGTCTGGACATGTAGCCCACAAGGCTGACAAAAAAATTAGAATAAAAAATGTCAAAGGATCCTTGAATATTTTACCGTAATATACGAATGTTGCGTTAGATTCAACAGAATGTGAAATATGTTTCCCTTATCCTTTCTGCAATAGGGACATTAAATACAATTTTTAAAATCCGTTTCATTATTTCGGAAGCCAATAGCTAAAACAGGCTGTAAGGTGATGGTGTAGATGGAAAGTGGTGATGGGGGAGGGGTGGGGGCGTCACTGAGATCTTTGCCCCGGGGCAGCACTTAGACATGTGAGGGCTCTGCTTGAAGGAAAAATGCCATTTCCGCGTGGCATTACACTCTTGAAGGCAAAGTAAAATAAACAAGTAAATAAATAAACACATAATTAAATAAGAATAATACAAATACAAAAAATAAATGTGCCATCCTCTGCAGGTGTTCTTCAGGAAGAACACGAAAGGAGGTACTTCTTACGATGGAATTAGTCTTCCTGAGAGTCTGGAAGCTTTTGGGTAGCGTGAAGTTCTTCTTTGGCTGAAGAGAAAACGTTATGACGTCATATCGTCATTGCCGAAGAAGAGATCTATATTTTCATTCTTCGTTTAACTTTTCAAGGAGTCTCTGCACTGTGGGAATTTATTGTCAATATCCAAATATTGTCAACAGAACTTCCAGTGTTAGACCGATCTTGAAGAGCTAAAGTCGCTGTAGGTTCTTTTGGTTTATGTTGAAGTCCAGAGGACATAAGAACATAAGAAATAAAGGAGACTGCAAAAGACCATAAGGCCTACACTAGGCAGCTCCGTATCCATCACCACCTGTCATCCCCATCCATAAAGTTGTCTAATCATTTTTTAAAACAACTGATAGTTTCAGCGCTTACTACATGGTTACTAAGTTTATTCCATTCATCGACCACCCTATTAGTAAACCAATTCTTGCCTATTTCCTTCTTTAATCTAAATTTGTCCAGTTTATACCCATTACTGCGAGTCCTGCCCTGTTGTTTTATTATGATGACCTTGTTTGCATCACCCTTGTTATAGCCTTTGATCCACTTGAACACTTCTATTAGATCACCCCGCACTCTGCGTCTTTCCAGAGAGTGTAAGTTTAGGTGCCTAAGCCTCTCTTCGTAAGGCAAATTTCCGAGTCCTTGTATCATTTTGGTCATTCTTCTCTGTACTGATTCTAGTGAATTTACGTCCATTCTGTAGGACGGAGACCAAAAATGTACCGCATAGTCAAGGATGGGTCTAACTATCGCTAGATAGAGTTTAATAATTACCTCTGCACTTCTATTCGTTACCGTCCTAGCAATGAAGCCTAATGCACTGTTAGCTTTATTTCTGGCGCTAATGCACTGCTTCCTGGCTTAAAGGTCCGGACTCACCAGAACTCCCAAGTCCCTCTCGCACTCAGATTTTTCTAAAAACGTGTTATCTAAGTTGTATCTATTTTCGGGGTTGTGTAGCCCTACGTTTAACACGCTACACTTAGAGATATTGAAGTTCATTTGCCATTTCACCAACCATGTTAACAGCTTATTAAGGTCATCCTGCAGAATCTGGGCGTCGTCTCCTGACCTAATTAGGCGTCCTATTTTAGTGTCGTCCGCAAACTTACTAACATCACTATTTAACCCTTCGTCTAAGTCGTTTATATACATAATGAACAACAAGGGACCCAGAACCGAGCCCTGGGGGACCCCGCTAGTAACATTGCCCCACCTAGATTTTATTCCATTTATGGTGACCCACTGTTTTATGTTACTAATCCAAGCTCTAATCCATTCTAACACTTTTCCTCCTATGCCATGGGCTTTGATTTTATTTAGTAGTCTCTGGTGTGGCATCGTAGTTACCAGGGGTTTAAGGGTTAACAACGTCATTATGGTTAACAAATGACAACTATGCAAAGTCCCCCTTAACAAGGGTTTCCTTAGTTGAGCACAATCATCTGGTTTTAGTCATAACAATGTTCTTCAAGGGTGGAAAATGTACCAGTCTTGCGCAACAGAGCCTAATCAAATTAGTTTTTGGCAATTTCTTTTTGTAAACGATATTGACAATGGCATTTTTCTCTGAATAAAATCGTCTGATGATCGTCAATCTATGAAGTGATGGGTTAACGTAAACGGACCCAATCCCTTTGCTATAGTGACATAACATTAAAATTTGGTTCTTTAACAAGAACAAATATAGAAATATGTGGTATTGTAGCGAATTGGTCTTGAAATAATATATTTATGTATGGACTATGTTTGAGAGTACATCAGGGGGCAACAACTCGCAACAGTTTGTACATGATAACGTCATCAGACAAAAAAACCATTACAAGACCATGTTTGGAGCACAATCTTTGAAAAGATGGGAGAAAAATATTTAACAAATAACTAATGCAAAAGCAACAACAGTAACGCATGGAAAAGCCCTCCGTCGAAAATAGAATAATTGACAAAAACTCAGAAAGACACCAAGAAGAATATTACCTCACCCGGGAAGACGACGAGGAGGCGAATGTACAAGTGAAACAAGGAGGGAGGGATTTGGATCAGGATTCCAAATTAAGGCACGAAACAAAAGAACATCGGAACAATAGACGCTCACCTACAGACAGCAAGACTGAATCAGTGTCGCCGGGGGTTTTACTCAGAAACGAAGGTTGGCATTTGTCCGGATGACTTCACCCTCCTTCCTTCTATTCTTCCCACTTTCTGCCCTTCAATCTCTCCCCCTCCTCCTCTTCCTCTATGGTATTAGCCCCACCTCGCCATGTCCATCTATTCTCAACTCTTGTTCTGTCAATTACTTGCCCGCATTGATGTACTTAACAATTTCATACATTGTATATAAAAAAAAAATTATATATATATATATATATATATATATATATATGTATATACATACATATATATATATACACACACATACATATGTTCTACAAAATGAGTTGTAACCAAGAAAGCAAATATTCTTCCCACTTTCTGCCCTTCAATCTCTCCTCCTCCCCTTGTCCTCTTGATCTTGTCTCCTCTTCCTCTATGATATTAGCCCCACCTCGCCATGGCCATCTATTCTCAATTCTTGTTCAGTCAGTTACTTGCCCGGATTGATACATTTAACGATTTCCTACCTCGTAAAAAAATAAATATTAATACTGACATAAATACAATATTATCAAGCAAACAGTAGATTAATTTTGATATTAAGGTAATCTACAAAATAAATTGTAATCAAAAAAGCAAATATACATAGTAGGTAGTCAGCTTTAACATAATATAGAATAAAAACTAACTTTTCAGGTATGGCATATTTACCGTCTACTTTTTATATACCGTGTTTTTTTTTTTTTTGCGCCTTGATTGAAAAACCCTTCCTCCATCCATCTCATTCATTCTATATTCAATTTTCCTTCTTATGAATTCCTATTCCCCATCTCAGTTTTTCTTTCATCTTCACTTTTCATTTTATCCATCCTTTCATATTATTCCATCAATTTATCTTCCTCCTCCTCTTTTTTTTCCAGCTAACTACTTCTAGTTAGTTCTTGGACCGCCCCACTAGACCACAGGCTGAGGACCACCGCATCAGGCCAATATTGTCCGACAACAACTTGTACCACTGAAAATCCGCGCCATATATGGGGGAGGTGTTGATGCCGTCTTCGCACTCGCTTCTGATAACTTTGTGACCTTGTGCAACTCCCACCTCCTCCTCCTGGCTTCTTGGAAACAAACACACTGATACACACAAAGCACATACACAAAGCGCGCGCACACACACATACGTATATACACACAACTCGTGGCTCAGTTGGTAGAGTTTCCGGCTGCCACTACGGCGGTCCGGATTCGAATCCCGCCCAGAGATGAAATAATTTCAGTATCGCTGCGCTGCGGGTTGTTACTCCGACTCTCGTGGGCGGGGAGTTTGGGGGCGTGTGTGCGTGTAAAGTCACAGCATTACCTATAGATCGGTCATATATGAACTCTGAGCTCTCCTTCGGGAGGGAAATGGCTGTCGATCACGAGTCCCACACGTGATCCAAGACCATGATGAATCACACACATCGCACAAATACACACAGCGCACACATAAACACAACGCACAAATACACACAGCGCACACATAAACACAACGCACAAATACACTATCACACCCACCCACACACTCACACAACACACTATCACACATACCCACACATTAGAACACACACACAGCACACAAAACACTGTCACCCCCACCCCCACACTAAAACACAGACACACATACACCTACACATAGTGCACACACACACACCTTTTTCACTTTCCTTTGTTTAATCCTCCGTGCCGACAATACTTTTCAAAGTCCAAATTATTGCCACAAGCACGCGATCATCAATTCAATGTTTACTTTACTAGAATGTGAATAGAACTGACTATTAATTCATGGTTACATTAGTATTAGTTTGATCCATTGTCATTTATCTATTTATTGATTTATTTTTATTTTTTGCTTGGTGGGTGGTAGTTTGGTAAAGTATTTAAAACTGAACATAAGCAATTTAAAATTCCTGAATACTTTCACACTAGTTGTCAGATAACAAAAATTTTTCTTTGATATTCATATATTTCCAAAACAAGAAACTTATCTTGCATTTTTTCAAAATACATTGATGCTATAAAACAGCCTACCAAAGACAGAACTCCAATCGTCATACGTATAAATTTAATCTATTATATTTTCACAAAATTTAAACTGTATGCATCTCAAGGCGTACAACACACTTCGATCATTTCTTATTTTTTCAAAACACTATATTGCTGTATTAAAGCCTTATATATATATACATATATGTATATACATATATATATACATATACATATATACATATATACATATATATATACATGCAGAAACCACTTGGAAAATAAAAGAAATGAATACCGAACGTTTTCGTCTATTCAAGACATCATCAGGGTACAAAGGATACAAAAAATGACCAAAGGTCACAATATGTACATGGTGGTAGAGGAACTGGGAAAGGTCCAATGTTACCCGATTCCAGAAGAATTATTTACAATCCTTTTAATAATAAAATTATCTAATTTATACAAACCTAAGCTCAAATTCATATTATTTTCAAAACTATTTTTAATGTGACATGACTCAATTATGTTCCGTTCTACAATATTATGACGAAAAGTCCGCTTGACATTTGACCCGTTCTTATGTTGTATTTATGTTGACTAATCCTTTTGTTTAAATCTTTTCCTGTTTGGCCTATGTACTTAAAATCACACACTTTACAAGATATACTGTAGATACATCCTTCTTTTTCATTTGGAGAATTCCTAATAAGATAGTTCTTAACAATATTGTTGTTATTAAATATCACCTGAATACCAAAGCTTTTAAATATTTGAGGAAGGGTGATAAAATTTTCATGATATGGAATTGCTAAAATGTTCTTCAATTTAAATTCGTTTACTTGAGAGGTGTTAAAATATGTTCTTCTGGCTTTTTCTTGTGCTCTATCCATCAGATATTTTGGATATTTTAATTTTTGACCAATCTCATAAACAAATTTTACTTCATCTTCAAGATACTCAGGAGAACATACTCTAAACGCTCTCAAGAACATAGAAGAAAAAACAGATAACTTTTCTTCTATGTTCTTGATTTATTTAGCCTAACAATGAAAATGTTGATACCTTTGTAACTAAATAAAATCAATTGGTTCCTTCTATAAAATTCACTATAGAAATTGAGAAAGATTCATGCATTTCTTTCTTAGGTTGTAACATTCACAGATGCAATAAGAAATTTAAATATAGTATTCACCGTAAACCAACCAATGTCAACGCGTATATACATTACTATTCAGCCCACCATAATAGAATTAAACAGTCAGCATTTTCTTCCATGTTCCTTCGTGGCCTGCGCATCTGCAGCCCAGAATTTGTGGATGACGAAATGAACAAAATTTATGACATTGGAACACAGTTGAGATATCCCAAATTCTTTTTGGACAAATGTTTTAAAAAAGCAAAAAGGACATTCTATAAAGGCGAACCAAAACAAAAGTTTGAGAAAAATAATTTACTTGTACTTCCTTTTAATGAAAATCTTATAGAGATTCCCAATATACTTAAAATCTTCAATGTAAATGTAGCCTTCAAGAACAACACAACTCTAAAAAATCTTCTCATAAAGAATTCCGCTGACAATTCTACAGGCTGTGTATATAAAATACTTTGTAGTAAATGTGACAAATATTATGTAGGTCAAACAGGAAAAGAATTAGAGGTTATGATTAAACAGCATAAAAAAAGGGCCAAGAATCTAGTGCACTTTTTAAACATGTTTATGAATTTCCATCCTATTGACTGGAAAAATGCTTCAAAAATTATACAATGTAAGAATATAACAGAAAGAAATGTCATAGAGTCAGGAATTATCAAATGCAATTATGACAAACTCATTAATAATAGTTTAGGATTATATAAATTAGATCCATATATTATCAGTAATATAAATAGTACATATTTTAAAAGTTAATGTAATAATGATCTGTTTTCCTAGTGGACTCTGCATATATATATATATATATATATATATATATTACATATAAAGACAATACCATAAATAAATCTACGTTATACTTAGATCTTAAATATTCAGTAGAAGGACCGTAAAAATATATACATACAAGTAACAGTTACTGTTAATTCGACGGGAGAAATAGAGAACGGATGAAAATGTATACAGACAGGGCTGACTATACAATTGTGAAAAAGCCAGCGCAAGAGATCAAACATGAGTATTATCGGCTGAAAGAAACCTGCACAGCGAAGCTATAGCGATAATCCCATACCACACTCCTGGTCATATGGCCATTTCCCGAAGGTTGAGTGTGGTTTGAATTTTCCGCCAAAATCATCGGAAATTTAAAATTCCCGGCTCTGTGCAGGCATGCGCATTGTCGACCCCACCTCCCCCTCCCTATCCCCTCCCTATCCCCTCCCTTCTTACCCGGCTAGCTCGAGCCGGGCGCCGCGTTACTTAGATCGCGGAAACGGGACGGAGTGGTTAACTCGCTGCCCACATGGGAGCAGGCGGTCCCGTTTCCTGCTGGTTAATCGTCTGTTAGTTTTATCGCTTTCCGCTTGGCTGCTGGTTTGTCCCATTCTTCGACTTTGATTTTATACGAGCACAATCCGTCCCCGTCTTCGAGCCGTCCCTGGTAAACAACCCGGCTCCTCTCGGAGGACAGGGGACGTGTCTTATGGTACGGAGTGTGGCGCCCCCCAGGGTCATCAGGCCTCTCGGCAGCCCCATACCTCTGACCATCATCGGTCCTCTATTGCCTCACGGTTTGTATCAGGCCCTAGGCGTAGACTTTGACCATATACGATCGCAATCCGTCCCCGTCTTCAGGCCGTCCGTGGTAAGAACCCGGGCCTCTCGGAAGACAGGGGGACGTGTCTTATGGTACGGAGTGTGACGCCCCCCAGGGTCATCGGGCCTCTCGGCAGCGCCATACCTCCGACCATCATCGGTCCTCTATTGCCTCACGGGTTGTATCAGGCCCTAGGCGTAGACTTTGACCATATACGATCGCAATACGTCCCCGTCTCCAGGCCGTCCGTGGTAAGAACCCGGGCCTCTTTGAAGAAAGGGGGACGTGTCTTATGGTACGGAGTGTGGCGCCCCCCAGGGTCATCAGGCCTCTCGGCAGCGCCATACCTCCGACCATCATCGGTCCTCTATTGCCTCACGGTTTGTATCAGGCCCTAGGCGTAGACTTTGACCATATACGATCGCAATACGTCCCCGTCTCCAGGCCGTCCGTGGTAAGAACCCGGGCCTCTTTGAAGACAGGGGGACGTGTCTTATGGTACGGAGTGTAGCGCCCCCCAGGGTCATCAGGCCTCTCGGCAGCCCCAAACCTCCGGTCATCAATGGTCCTCTAACAACCTCATAGCTTGCTTCGTCAGGCCCTAGGCGTAGACTTTGACCTTATACGATCGTAATCCGTTCCCCATACGTCTTCGGGTCGTCCGCGGTAAGAACCCGGGCCTCTCGGAAGACAGGGGGACGTGTCCTATGGTACGGAGGGGGTGCCCCCGAGGGTCATCAGGCCTCTCGGCAGCCCCATACATCCGACCAATAATGGTCCTCTAACGCCTTAATGGCTCCCTTTGTGAGGCCCAAGGCGTAGACTTTGACCTTTTCCACTCGTAATCCGTTCCCCATACGTCTTCGAGTCGTCCGTGGTAAGAATCCGGGCCTCTCGGAGGACAAGGGGACGTGTCCTATGATACGGAGGGTGACGCCCCGAGGGTCATCAGGCCTCGGCAGCCCCATACCTTCGACCAATAATGGTCCTTTAACGCCTTATAACTTTCTTTGTCAGGCCCTAGGCGTAGACTTTGACCTTTTCCACTCGTACTCCGTTCCCCATACGTCCTCAAGTCGTCCGTGGTAAGAACCCGGGCCTCTTGGAGGACAAGGGGACGTGTCTTATGATACGGAGGGTGGCTCCCCGAGGATCATCAGGCCTCGGCAGCACCATACCTCCGAGCTTCAATGGTCTTCTAACGCCTCACGGCACCACTCTCCTTCCAGGTTTCTTAAGCAAAAAACCACCCAGCCCTTCTCATGAGCCACAGCCAACCTCTTATCAACTTCACTTGGCTTGAGTTTAAAGATGACTTACCTGATGTTCCACCCCCAAGTAAAACACAAAAGAACTTTAGACTTAGGGAGTCTAGTGTTAGTTAAAATGAGTATAAATTAGTTCAAAGAAACTACAATCATTTAGTGTAATGAGAAGAGGAAAATGTTTTAAATAGTACAGTTTAAGTTGGCGCAAAGTGCTAGGTATTACATAAATAAAATGCCTTGACCTTAAAAAAAAAAAAAAAAAAAAAAAACACAGGTCGAAATGGACATGACTTCTCCTATTCAACTTAAGCTAATATATAGTCATGATGGTCAAGAATTTTACCATGTTGAAATTAATTTCAACGCTCACTGTAACTCAGATCGAAATGACCATGACTTTTCCTATTCAACTTAAGCTAATCTACAGTCATGATGGTCGAGAATTTTACCATGTTAAAATTAATTTCGACGCGCACTGTGACTCAGGTCGAAATGGACATGACTTTTCCTATTCAACTTAAGCTAATCTATAGTCATGATGGTCAAGAACTTTACCATGTTAAAATTAATTTCAACGCTCACTGTGACTCAGGTCGAAATGACCATGACTTTTCCTATTCAACTTGAGCTAATCTACAGTCATGATGGTCGAGAATTCTCCCATGTTAAAATTGATTTCGACGCTCACTGTGACTTAGGTCGAAATGACCATGACTTTTCCTATTCAACTTAAGCTAATCTGTAGTCATGATGGTCAAGAATTTTACCATGTTAAATTAATTCAACGCCCACTGTGACTCAGGTCGGCATGAACATGACTTTTCCTATTCAACTTAATTTAATCTACAGTCATGATGGTCGAGAATTTTACCATGTTAAAATTAATTTCGACGCTCACTGTGACTTAGGTCGAAATGAACATGACTTTTCCTATTCAACTTAAGCTAATCTGTAGTCATGATGGTCAAGAACTTTACCATGTTAAACTAATTCAACGCCCACTGTGACTCAGGTCAACATGAACATGACTTTTCCTATTCAACTTAATTTAATCTACAGTCATGATGGTCGAGAATTTTACCATGTTAAAAATAATTTCGACGCTCACTGTGACTTAGGTCGAAATGAACATGACTTTTCCTATTCAACTTAAGCTAATCTGTAGTCATGATGGTCAAGAATTTTACCATGTTAAACTAATTCAACGCCCACTGTGACTCAGGTCAACATGAACATGACTTTTCCTATTCAACTTAATTTAATCTACAGTCATGATGGTCGAGAATTTTACCATGTTAAAAATAATTTCGACGCTCACTGTGACTTAGGTCGAAATGAACATGACTTTTCCTATTCAACTTAATTTAATCTACAGTCATGATGGTCCAGAATTTTACCATGTCAAAATTTATTTCAACGCTCACTGTGACTCAGTGATGTCACGGTATGATAAGATGACGTCATTATGTGATAAATTGACGTCACCATGTAGTCCTATGACGTCAATTTGTGTCCCTGTGACGTCACGAGACGATCCTATGGCGCCATGATCAATCCGGTGACGTCACAGTATAATCACATGATGTCACTAGGTATTAAACATATAGAAGTCCGCTTGTGGGTGATGAGACGTCACAAATTGCCATAGCACACTATTGGATGAAGACGCTCGCCACGGGCTTCGAGGACTTCCCGCGGGAAGACTTGGGGTGAGTTGGATACATACCGAGGGTCCAGGCCCGTCTTCGTGGAAGACGCTCAGGGAACGTCTTCACCCAGGACGAAGCCTCTTGACTAACGCCCACGGACGAGGTCGCTCGGAAACGAACTTGGCCTCGCATACTCCCTTTCGGTTTCTCGCTTACCCCGAGGATCTTCACGAAACTAGTGAGAGTGGTAGGCGTACGTTGGACGGAAGCAAGCGTCTCCACACTCATGTTCCTAGACGGCTAGTTGATGCATTTGCCCACCGGGGAGGGTGCATCGGCCGACATCTCAGTGGCTCTGAGTGTGTTGGCGGACGTGGAGTTCGGGGTGGACTGGGACGGGTCTGCCCTTGCTCCCACACAGAGACTTTATTGGCTCGGGATTGAGTGGGACACAGTCAGCGTCCTTCGGGTGCTCCCCTGCGCCAAAAGAGCGTGCTTCTCTCACACGTCCTCCCTCCTTCGGTGGCGGGGGGGGGGGGGGTTGCCTCAACTTCGCGACCCCGGCCCTTCCACTGAGCCACTTGGGGCGCCGACGGCTGGTACGGAAGGTCGACAGGAGCATACTGCTTCTCCCGCGTGACCTGCCCGGGCCGATACCCTCAGCACTCCACAGGTTGTTGCGTCCCTGGCTTCGGTCGGGGGCCCTACGCCGGTCGCTCTATCCAGGTTTCAAGAGATCTACGTAGTGTAGCAACTACGCCCACAAGTGTTCGAGTCGTTCTCCCTCCGCTACGGCACCCCAGAGGTGGACCTGTTTGCCTCCCCAAACACGACCCAGCTCCCCCTTTACCTCACCTGCATCCAAAGGACACGCACAGGAGGCCCAGACGCCTTCACGGAGGACTGGAACAGCTGGAGGTACGTATTCATTTTCCTCCTCCAGCGACACTAGTCCTCCTGAAGGTGATGCAGACCCTCAGATCCTTCAAGGGTCAGGTCCTCCTGATAGCTCCCTACTGGCCAACCCAGCCGTGGTTCGGGGAGCTAATGAGATGGGGCCCTTCTCCCCTTCTACTGGGGTCAGCCTGCCTAGCCAACAGCCTTACCGCGCCTCTCCAAGCGTCACTCCAACTTGATAATTGGAGTTTCTACGGGGAGCTCTCAGCCAACTCTTCTCTACAGAGGCAGCAGACAAGATGCTCAGAGCTCACCTTCCGTCCTCAGTGCGGCAGTGTGGGTCCTGCTGACGGAGATTCCGGAACTGCCTTCGGAGACGCGCGATGGTGACCATCTCCGCCAGCATGGTCCCGGACTTCCTGACTTGGCTGGCTACCTCCACCAACAGGGCACCGGCGACTATCTTGCCTCACTATACAGCCCTCACTGATCCGCTACGCTTTGGCATGAACATCCGAGTGCCACAGAGGGCGTGAACCCTCCTAATGAAGGGGATCAGCGCCTCGAGAGAGCCGAGACATCAACCGGTCCTGGCCTGGTCCTTGCATCGTGTTCTGCAGTACCTGGCGTTCGAAAGGGCCATTATGGAGGAAGAACACTTCCCTCGACGCGTCGCCTTTCTGCTCGCCTTGACTACGGACTACAGGGCTTCACAGCTGGCGGCAATCACCTGCCACCCGTCCGTCTCCAAACTGGAGGAGGACAGCTCGGCCCTAACCCTCTCTCCATCACCAACATTCCTGGCCAGGAACGGCCGAGCGGACGACATGATCGGCCCTCTCAGAATACAATCCTTCCGGGAGGGAGGACGCCCACATCCACTGCGCCCGGTCCGTGCGTTCCAAGACTACGTGGACCACACGGAAGAGATTTCTGAGGATCATCTCTTCTACAACTCGAAATTTAGGATTCCCCTAACCCCGAGGTCCCGGGCGCACCTGCCCTTCCGCTTTTTGGGAGAGAGCCGACCCGGGCCATGCCCCGCACGCCCACAGCATCAGGGACTTTGTGGCATCGCTGGAGTTTCTCCGCACCCACTCTGTGGAGCGGGTGCGGGACCTAGGGACTGGACATCGACGACTCCCTTGGGGACACGGTGTCTCTACCACTCGGTCGCCCCTGTCCCATGTGTCGCCATGGAAACGGCTCCACCCCTCTCATCTCAAAAAAGTGGAGGGGGCAAAGGGTGACCGAGGAGTGGGGAGGGGCCAGGAACCGTTGAACAGGATACAAATTTCGTATAATTTACGCATCGTGTGAACAGTGCAATGTTGTGCATGTCACATTCTTCGGCGTGGGTACTTGACGTTTCTTTCTCCCCTCTACTGAGTGATAAAATGAATATGTCTCCCATAGGAAAGACACACGTAATAACGGTTTGATTCAGGCTTCACCTCTCCTCCCACCTGTCCTCGTCTCATGCATAGCTTCGCTGTGCAGGTTTCTTTCAGCCGATAATATTTCTTTGTCGCGGCTCGTGCCGCTTAAATTCTTCTTATCGGCTTAAGAAACCTGCACAGATTTAGGGTCCCTCCCTCCTCCCACAGGCGAAGCCTTCATTTCTCATTGAAGTGACGCGACGCCCGGCTCGAGCTAGCCGGGTAAGAAGGGAGGGGATAGGGAGGGGGAGGTGGGGTCGACAATGCGCATGCCTGCACAGAGCCGGGAATTTTAAATTTCCGATGATTTTGGCGGAAAATTCAAACCACACTCAACCTTCGGGAAATGGCCATATGACCAGGAGTGTGGTATGGGATTATCGCTATAGCTTCGCTGTGCAGGTTTCTTAAGCCGATAAGAAGAATTTAAGCGGCACGAGCCGCGACAAAGAAATATTTCAGTCAAATTTCATCTTTGCATCTCGGATGTGGATTAATCTCATTTTTTTTACTTTGAGATTTGTATTCATTTTATTACTTCGGCTGTTTATTTAAGCTGTCGACAGATTCAGACGATGGAAACCCCATTCTCATATGTATTGGGTTCTCTATTGGGTGAAACGTGAGGTAAAAATCAAATATTATCATTATGTACACACGAGAGATGTAGATTTCAAGCACACGACAAAAACAAGAATCCCCGACTCGTTTTGGAAACAAATGACACTAGTCTCCGTTGGGATATTTAGTACAGAGGTGCTCAGTTCAACAAATCTTGTGATAAAAAAGTGTTTAAATGTCTAAGAATATGTAATTATGTTAAGCTAAGGAGGCCAGTTTCTACTTGAGACGGAGCCCTCCTACGATAACATCGAGTGCTGAGAATAGCCCACGTTCAAGCTAGTCTATGTTTAACCTGATGACACAAATCACATATTTTATACTGGTTAACGCCAGTCAGTTTTTCACCTTATGCTGCAGTGAGCGAAGTAGCACTTAATTAGGTCTACTTGTAGGAGACATACACTTTAATTCGGCTTTCTTCATCTGTTATGATACAGTCATGAATCGGTATTGAAACATACAAAGGAGTTCATTAACGAGATAGCTTTTATTGTTGGTGATTTGATATGTTTTTCCTCGTTGTAAACTTTAGGAAAATGTCTGTCGAAAAATGTAATGGAATATAGAATTATCATGTGTAAAATATTCATTTCTGCCATCAATCGTAAAATATTCTGCTAATAAGAAACACTTTCAAATCTGGCAACGTGTGGAATTTCAATGTTGATAAGATACACTTAATTGTGCTTATACTGTTGCTTTATGCAGACATGAATTTCCACAACTCAAGAGCTTCGTTTTCTTTGTAGATACAAACTGAGAAAGAATAAGAGAAAACGAGTACAGAGAGGGGTAGCCTTAAATTATGTCCACTTATTACTATTGTTATTACATTATGACTGTAATAACAGTCGAGGGCAGTTCACCAACAGTTGGTTAAACCCTTTCAGGATTAAGAGATTTCTCTCATGCTGAACAAAATAGTTATGTGAAGCCAAGGGTATAATTATAATTAAAAACACGTCACTCACACAGGTTCGGGTAGGTAATGTTTATCCTTAAACGACTTTGTTGGTAGCCAGAAAATACATAGAACCAGAATTTGTGAAAGAATTAGTCAATTCTTATTCCAATTCCCTCTGCACATTATGTCACTTTTTCAGTGTCTTAAAATTTTACTCAAGGGCAATGATATCTTGATCAGTCTCTCTCTCTCTCTCTCACGAATCCACAACACCATTTTTATCTAATATGATAGGAAGTTAATGTGTAAACATATGTGTGATCTTTTTTTGCAGACGACTACAATGATATTTACATGCACGAGTGTCTTTGTTGTGATTTTACAAGACTGAGATTAAATCACGAAAGCCCGTCTTCTCCTCTTCCTGGTCATTAATGCTACTGCTCTACATTGTAGACCAAAACAGAACATCTTTTCCCACCCAAATCACAACCGAGGGTTCTACGCTGATGCACGTATTTTTTGAATCACTTGTCGCAAACTGACACGAACACCTTGTCAGAATGAAGGAAGCGGCAGTTTTCTTAAACAAATAAAGAACGTCCGGAGGATCCTCTCGAGCGCACCAAAATGAACACCTGCGTCGTTCCCGCCCTCGGCAAAGCCCTCCGAACGGCATTCAAGAGATGCCTTAAGGCATGGCGAAGCCTGTGCTCCTGTGGAGCCACAGAGCAGACGGCTTCAGGAGCGACTGAAGAGGAGGACCTTTCGGAGCAAGAGGAGCTCCACTCCATATCAGGCCAGCAAGAGGAAACTCCCCAAGTCGAGGAGAGGACTTCGAGCACCAAAGAAGGCTCTTCCTCCATGAAGCAAACTTCGATTGTGGGAATCACTCAGGAACCACAATTCGCAGATCACAACGACGAGCTTGACGAGACTCGCATGCTCGTTTGCGATGACAGCCAAGTAACGAACGGGAATGAAGACGTTACTGGAAACGACTGCATCGCTTGTCAAAATGACGTTCCTCCTTCTGTGTCCGATGGAGACTCTAATGAGCTCCCACAAACGTGTGAGGAACAAAAGGGAAACAAAGAGATCGAAGAAACCAGAGATCTCGCATCCAAAAGTCCTCAAACACAAGAACCTTCGCCACCGAAAGTACCAACACAAGGTCCTCTTCAGTCCGCCGAACCTTCTCGAAAACAAAGAAGAGCCTTGAACTACAAGATCCATCTCGCCGAAGTGATGCGAGAGCAAGCTGGCAAACAGCCGATATCGAAGACCTCGCTCCAGAAAATGGCCAAAAGGAAAATGGCGGAATCTTCCTCGGCAACAAACACTCGCAGAGGCGAACATCAGCGCAATCGGGAGGCTCGAACTCGCGGTCACAGAGACCAAGTTGGAAACACAAACAGAAACAATTATCGAACAATTCATGACCGTTCACGCCACCAATGCCATTATGAAAGCCCTTATCCTGAAAGCCACCAAAGGCAAGCACCGAAGGCAAATGAGACACAAAATTACAAGGGCAGGAACAACATCAGGGCAAAGACGGGTTACGACAACCGCGCATTCTCTTACAATTCCCACGGAAATTGGCAAAGCAATAAGAGTTCATACGGGCGGTACCATTCCCAAACTAACCGAGGTCAATATCAGTATTGGAATAATTTCCGAGGTCATTACCAAGGTCAGTACATGTACTATGGTGGCTATTAAACATACAGCCAATAAAAATAAAACCTATAAGCATGGAGAGAAAATAAAAAAAAAAAAAAAAAAAAAAAAAAAAATCCGCAAAACTAATTGTGGCAGTGATTCCCCTCAGCTGAATAAGGTTATCTAACGGGATATATATATATATATATATATATAATAAAAGAAACAAATAATAAGAATAAATAAATCAACAAAATATAAAAATATAATATCAACCAATACAGCAAGTAAAGAAATAAACAAATGAAAAAAAAACGAAGAAATAAACAATGAAATAAATACAATGAATAACAACTGATAAACAAACAAATAAACGAATAAAGAAGAAAAAAAATATATATATTATATATATATATATATATATATATATATACATATATACATATATATATATATATATATATATATATATATATATATATATATATATATATATATATATATACTGTATATAAGCAATCTGATAGAGAAATGTAGTGGATTCTATTACTCCCCGTAGTACTCCCTCTTTGGTGGGGTAGTGGTAGGGAAGAAAAAATGGACCTCGCCTCCACCTTGTCGTGGGTTCGAGTCCCTCATATATGTATATAAATATAATATATGTATAAATATATATATATATGTCTATATATATATATATATATATATATGTATATATACATATATGTCTATATAAATATAATATAAAAAATATATTATATATATTATATAACACACACACACACACACACACACACACACACACACATATATATATATATATATATATATATATATAAAATATATATATGTGTGTGTGTGTGTGTACAACACTGAATGGGCCCCAGTGAATAGCGATGCATTTTTATCAACCACAGTACACTTTAATTGTAAGCCATCAACATCGGAAGCTCCGTGGAGGCAACATGGAGAAAATAAAACGTGGTACGACCTAGGACTCGAACCTACGGCTAGCACGTCACCAGAGCTGTAGTGACTTAAACCAGCACTGGTCACGTGCTTGCCGTAGGTTCAAGTCCTCGGTCGTACCACGTTTCAATTTCTGCATGTTGCCTTCACGGAGCTTCCGATGTTGATGGCTTAGAATTAAAGTGCATTTTGGTTGATATAATGTGTATATATATACACACACACACACACACATATATACATATATATATATATATATATATGTATGTATATATATATATATATATACACAAGTTAAAAGTACATAGATGCTATCATTGAATTACTCGATGGGGAATACCACTACCATCACCACACCACCTCCATTGTCACCACCACAGTAACCACATAGGAGAGAGAGAGAGAGAGAGAGAGAGAGAGAGAGAGAGAGAGAGAGAGAGAGAGAGAGAGAGAGAGAGGAAGAGGGAGGGAGAGAGTATAGGTATCAGGTAATTTCCTTCCAATAAAATGTAACAAGATAGCGAGATGCAAATTGTTTAACAAGAATGACACTTCACTACTTGGATTTGGAAAAAAAATATCTCAAAGGCCCCAGATTACTATACAGTAGTGGAGTGGTCCCGAAAAAAGGTCCTTAGTCTAACTGATTTATTGTTTATAAAAATATTCAAAACTTGGGTTTTGCCCTCATTAGTAAAAATATAACACATTGGTTGTGTTCAGGGCTATGGAAGGAATGAACAAAATTGAAAAGGAAATTAAGAAAATCTCTTATGATGAGACGGAGGAAGAACAAGAAGACATTGCAATAATGCAGAGAAGAGAAGAGAAGAGGTGCTTGAAGGATACGAATATATGTAACTTTTGTATAGATACATCTAGATTAGCTTGGATGAAGAAAGGGCTCAATAAAAAAAATCATAAATTGGTTTAAAGTAAAGTTTGGCCGATGGGGATATAGTCGATATTTCACAAGAGAGCGCACACACACACACACACACAAATATACACACGAGCTGAGAAACAAGAACATAGACTTAACGTGCCAAGATACATGCTCGCAGTATTAGGAACAAATTTCAAGAAATACAGGCGTATGTCAAGAGCGAAAATGGTACAGAGTTCGAAGCTGAATTTAATATTGCGGGATTTAAAGAATTTCATCAGGATAGAAACCACAAGAAAGGTGGGGGTGTTCTATTGTACGTTAAAAACAATGTTCATGCTTGTGTTTTAGAGAAAGTGAAACAGGATGCATATGATAGTTTGTGGGTTGAGTTAACCCAAACATATGGAAAAAAATGAATGTAGGTGTAATATATAGGCCAAAGACATTATCATTAGCAGACGACACACTGTTATTTCAAGAACTGTCTAGTTTCTGTAACCGGGATTTATTGATAATGGTTGATTTCAATTTTACTGACATTGATTGGATGGCCCTTGAACATGGCCATATAAGTAGTCGCTTGATTGATTTTTTGGGTGACAATTACTTAATTCAGCATGTAAAAGAGCCCACAGGATATAGAAACTTACTCGATCTATTGATCACTAGTCCCGAAAGCATGGTAACTGATGTAGAAGTCGGTGAATCTGTTGCAAATAGCGATCACAACTTAGTTAGATTCAAACTCCTAAACAATTTTAGAATAGATACTTGTGTTTCTAAAATACCTGATTTCAGTAAAGCTCAGTTCATAGGACTACGTCAGGAGCTTCAGCTTACAGATTGGGAGGCAAAATTAAACGAAAGACCTGTAGATCAGATGTGGGAAATATTTCAAAATACGCTCACTAAGATGATTCAAACTTACATTCCTTTTAAGGACAGACGTCCCCCAAATCAGGCTCGCCCAAAGTGGCTCGATAAAGAAACTGAAAAAAGTATTGCTAAAAAGAGACAGGCTTATAAGAAATATAAGTGCTCGGGTGCATCTAATGACTATGAAAGTTATGTATCAATACAGAGAGATTTAAAAAAGACAATAAGAAAAAGAAAACGACAATACGAAATGAACATCGCTGATAAATCCAAAGAGAATCCCAAAGAATTCTATAGTTACATTAGAGATAAAAAGGTTGTTAGGAATCATATTGGTCCACTATTATCTGCTGACGGTCAACTTGAATATTCAAATGAAGGAATGTGTAATATCTTAAACAATTATTTTAGCTCGGTATTCGTAAACGAAACACCTCAAAGTGAATTCCAAACTGAAACCTGTGAAAAGTCTGGGGCAAACTTACTCACTACGGTAAATATAACAAAAGAAAAAATTAAAAGGTGTATAGACAAACTCAAAGTTAATAAAACACCAGGGCCCGACGGTTGGCATCCAAGAATCTTAAAGGAAATAAAAAATGAGATTGTTGTTCCATTAGAAACTATTTTCAAGAAATCCATCATATCCGGAGATGTCCCAAGAGAATGGAAGCTAGCTAACGTTACTCCCATATTCAAAAAAGGTGACAAAAAGAAACCAAATAACTATAGGCCTATAAGTTTGACTTCAATCGTAGGAAACATAATGGAAACTATCATCAGAGATGCTATCGAACATCATTTAGAAAGTAACCGTTTGATAAATGACAGCCAGCATGGTTTCAGACGGAAACGTTCTTGCGTGACTAACTTACTCGAATTCTACAACACAGTTATCTCGAATTATGACAAAAGAAACAATATAGATTTAATATATCTAGACTTTGCAAAAGCTTTTGATACCGTCCCACACGAAAGACTACTTACTAAATTAGCTTTGCATGGAATAAGTGGTAGCCTATTAGGTTGGACTAGTAATTGGTTGAATGGTCGAAAACAGAGAGTTGTTTTAAATGGAAAAACTTCTGGATGGAAAAGTGTTGCAAGTGGAGTTCCTCAGGGTTCCGTTCTTGGGCCACTTCTATTCATAGTATATATAAATGATATAGACCATGGACTAAAATCTACTGTTTCCAAATTTGCTGATGATACAAAACTGTGCGGAGTGGCAAATGATCACTCAAACCAATTAGATATTCAAGAAGATTTAGATAAATTACAGCAATGGTCTGAAAAGTGGCTAATGAAATTTAACACAAGTAAATGCAAGGTAATGCACATAGGTAAAAATAACAGTGAGTACGATTACAAGTTATTTGGTAATTCGTTAACAAAAGTGGATAGTGAAAAAGATCTCGGCGTAATTATCAGTAACGACCTCAAATCATCCAAGCAGTGTATTTCAGCCTCTGAGAAAGCAAATAAGATTCTGGGACTGATTGCGCGATCTTTTGATTTCAAAAGTCCATCACTCATTAATAAGCTATATAAATCGTTAGTTCGTCCACATTTGGAGTATGCTGTTTCTGTATGGTCACCGAATCTCATTAAAGACATTGACAGACTGGAAAAAGTACAACGGCGAGCCACAAAACTGATTCCAAATATCAAAAATAAATCATACGAAAATCGACTAAAACACATGAATCTGTTTTCCCTAAAAAAGCGTAGACTCAGAGGTGACTTGATACAGGTCTTTAATATTTTAAAGGGAATTGACAACATCAAAAGTGACAAAATTTTCACATTGAATGAGAATCAGACAAGAAACAATGGTCTCAAACTATCCGGAAATAGATTCAATTTGGAAGTAGGTAGAAACAACTTTGCCAACCGTGTAGTAAATGAATGGAATAAACTTCCTGCACAGGTAGTGCAATGTAGTTCAGTTCGAAGCTTTAAGAATCAGTTAGATAAATACCTAAGTAAGATGCTGTAATGATTATAATTTATCTTATATTATTTGCTTTTGTTTTGTTATCATTTGTCTGTCTGATTTTCATTTATTATTAGTTATATGTCAATTTATTATTATTTACTATTTACCTGTTTGTTTATTATTTAACTATACCTATGCATTTATTTATGTATTTTATTTGTTATTTACATTATTATAGTTTTTATTTATTGTTTTATTATTATGATTTTTTTTTTCCGCATCCGACCTAGATATGGATCATAAGGTCTCCTGTCGGCATGCTCCGCCTTTGTAATCCTTTGTAATCCTTTCCATTCCAGAAGCCGCATCCACTAAGAAAATGAATCCGAGTTTGAACATTCAGATGTTCCACTTGTTAGCAATACCGAGCATGAGGAGGAACTCAGCCACCAGGCGAGGTCAACACGAATACTGGCAGAGCTCACACGACACTGACCATATGCAAATGTAATGTGTATGTGTGTGTATGTGTATGTATGTATATGTGTATGTATGTACATGTGTATGTATGTATATGTGCATGTATGTATATGTGTATGCATGTATATGTGTATGTATGTATATGTATACGTATGTATGCATGTGTACGTATGTATGCATGTATATGTGTATGTATATGTGTATGTATGTATATGCTTATGTATGTATATGTGTATGTATGTATATGTGTATGTATATGCGTATGTGCATGTGTATGTATATGCGTATGTATATGCGTATGTATGTATATGCGTATATATGTATATGCGTATATGTATGTGTGTGTATGTGTGCGTATGTGTATATGTGTGTGTGTATGTATAAGTGTTTGTACGTGTATATATGTCTGTGTGTATGTATATATGTGTGTACGTGTATATGTGTCTGTGTGTATGTATATGTGTGTATATATGTATGTGTATGTATATGTGTGTATGTGTGCCTATGAGTATGTACATGTGTATGACTATATATGTGTATGTATGTGCATGTGTGTGTTTGTATGTGTGTATGTATATGTGTATGTATGTATATGTGTATGTAGGTATATGTGTATGTATGAATGTGTATGTATGAATGTGTATGTATGAATGTGTATGTATGTGTGTATGTATGTATGTATTTGTGTATGTATGTATGTGTATATATGTATATGTGTATGTGTATGTATATGTGTATGTGTGTGTATGCGCGTGTGTGTATGTATATGCGTATGTGTAAGTATGCATGTGTGTGTATGTGTATGCAAGTGTGTATGTGTATGTGTATGCATGTGTGTATGTGTATGTGTATGCATGTGTGTATGTGTATGTATATGTATGTGTGTTTGTATGTATGTGCATTCATGTGTGTATGAGTATGTATATGTGTATGTATATGTATTTGTGTATGTGTATGTATGTGTATGTATGTGTATGTATTTGTGTGTATGTGTATGAATGTGTGTATGTGTATGAATGTGTGTATATATATGTGTGTATGTGTATGTATGTATGTATGTGTATGTATGTGTGTATGTATGCATATGTATGTATGTGTGTGTGTGTGTGTGTATGTTTATGTGTGTATGTGTATGTATGTTTATGTTTGTGTGTGTGTATATATGTATGTGTGTGTGCATGTATGTGAATATGTATGCGTATGTGTATGTATGTATATGTATGTGTATGTATGTGTATATGTATATATGAATATATATGTATGTATATATGTATACCTATGTATATATATGTAAATATGTATATGCGTATATACTGTATGTATATATGTATGTATATGTGTATATGTATATATGTATATGCGTATATATGTATGTGTATATATGTTTATGCGTATATATGTACAGTATATCCGTATACATGTATATGTATATGCATATATGTATATGCGTATATATGTATATACGAAATCTGTATGTATGCGTGTATTCAATGCGTATATATATGCGTATGTATATGCATATATATGTAAATGTATGCATATGCGTATATGTATATATGTATGCGTATATATGTATATTTGTATATATGTATGTGTATATGTATATATGTATATGCGTACATAAGTATATATGTATATTCGTATCTATGTATAGGCGTTTATATGTATATATGTATAGGCGTATTTATGTATACGCGTATGTGTATATTTGTATGTGTGCGTATGTCTGTATGCATATGTGTGCGTATGTGTATGTGTATATGCGTATGGGTGTATGCGTGCGTATGCACATGTGTATATGCGTATGCGTTTGTGTATATGGGTATGTGTGTATATGTGCATGTGTGTGTATATGCATGTGCGTGTATGTGTAGGTGCGTAAGCGTATAAGCGTAAATACGTATATATGTATGTCTATGTATATATGCGTATATATGTATATGCGTATGTATATATGCGTATATAAGTATATGCGTATATATGTATAGACGTATTATATATATATATATATATATATATATATATATATATATATATATATATATATATTGATACATTGTGACAAGTTGAAAAAAGGAGGAAAAAGAGTCACGGGTCTCGTTCCGAGTTTATTCCTGACCGGTTTCGCTTGTAGCTTCTTCAGAGGAAGCTACATGCGAAACCGGTTAGGAATAAACTCGGAAGCTACAAGCGAAACTGGTCAGGAATAAACTCGGAACGAGACCCGTGACTCTCTTTTTCCACCTTTTTCATATATTATATATATATGTACTGTTTATGCGTATATATGTATTTGTATATGCGCATATATGTATACATGTATGTATATGCGTATATATGTATATGTATATGCGTACGTGTATATGCGTATGTGTGTATGCGTATATGTGTATATGCATATGTGTGTATGCGTGTGTGTATATGCGTGGGTGTGCGTATGTGTATATGCGTATGCATGCGTATGTGTGTATGTGCGTATGTGTATGTTTGTGTATATGCGTATGTGTATATGCGTACGTGTATATGCGTATGTATATGCGAATGTGTGTATGCGAATATGTGTATATACGAATATGTGTATATGCGAATGTGTATATATGAAGGTGAATATGCGAATGTGTATATGCGTGTGTATAAGCGAATGTGCATATGCGTATGTGTGTATATGCGGATGTGTGTATATGCGTATGTGTGTATATGCGTATGTGTGTATATGCGTATGTGCGTGTGTGAATATGCGTGTGCGTTTATATGCGTATGCGTGTGTATGTGCGTATATGGGTAAATGCCTATATGCGTAAATGCGTATACATATATATTTATATGTGTATATATGTAGATATATGCCTATAATATACATATATATGTATATATATATATATATATTTATATATATATATATATCCATATATGTATATGCGTATATATGTATGTGTATATATGTATTTGTGTATATATGCATATGTATATGCGTATACATGTACATCTATATGCGTATATGCATATATGTATATGCGTATGTGTATGCGTATATGAATACGCGTATGTATATGCGTATGTGTATATGCGTATGTGTATATGCGTATGTGCATATGCGTGTGTGTGCATGTGCGTGTATGCGTATATGCATATGCGAATGTGTATATGCGAATAAGTGTATATGCGACTGTGTATATGCCTATGTGTGTATATACGTCTGTGTGTCAGGGTTGGTGATTTTTTTTATTTTATTTTTTTTAAATAAAAAAAACCGGAATTTTTTTATTTAAATCAGATTTTTTTTATTTAAATCAGATTTTTTTTTATTCTATTAATAATCATCATAAAAGATATTGTGAAAATTATATATATATTCTATATGTTAGTGTAAAATACATTTGAGGTGTTTTTACAGTGTTGCATCATCTCTCACTTGCTTATAACATGTTTGAACCTGTCAAGCAGCCCAGTGGCCACTGACCAGGATTGCATCATCTCTGTCCTGTACCTGATACATGTTAGAACATGGCCGGATTTGTGCCACTGTGTAGTAGTTTGATTGTTTGGATTGGTGTTACAGGCTAGTCACTCATTCCTGAGCTAACTGCAAGAGTGTGAAGATGTCACTAACCACAAGGGTTAATATATCTGGTAGGAAGAGTGATCCAGTGTGGGAACATTTCAACAGAATTCCTTCAAAATCTGGAAAAGGATGGAGAGCTACATGCAAACAGTGTAAACTTGAATTACAAGGAATAGTAGCAAGACTGAAATCTCACAGAGAAAAATGTCAGCAGTTACAAACTACATTATCAGAAGAGGATTTGGGAGGAAGTTGATAGGGAGCAAATTGATGTCAGAGTTAGAGAAAAGGTGTCTAACTTAACCCTGAAGCGGTCAGCAGAGGACCTACTTGCACGACTAGAACCAATAGCTGTGGCTTTAGACAAAGCACAGAGTGATAAATGTACAATTGCTGAAGCAGTGAACATTTGGAAAGAATTAATCACAACTTTAAGCAATGGCAGAGATGCCCTAACTGCTGTGAGAAAGAGGTATGACCAAGTCATAACACAAGCTCATCTTCTTGCAAACCTAATTCATCCTTCCCTTCAAGGAAAACTGCTTAGTGAAGAAGAAGTGAATAATGCAATGGACTATGCTAATGAAAGGTTTCCTTCACTTGTCCCAGTCATCATGAAATTTCAAGCCAAATCGCCTCCTTTCCATGTTCAGTGATTTTGTGACCAAGTCTATGTCAGCTGTTGAATGGTGGAGGTCACATTCAAATGTGTTGGATAGTGATGTCATTTCAGCAGCACAACAACTACTGTCTGCAGTGGCTTCTTCATCAGGGGTTGAACGAGTTTTTTCAAGCTATGGTATAGTACATTCAAAATTAAGGAACCGGCTGGGAACAGAAAAAGCTGCAAAACTGGTGTTTTTGTTTAAAACTATGAATGCACACAAAATGGATGTATATGATGATACTAATGATCAGGATGTTTAAAAGAACCAAATTCATTGTCAAAAGAATTAAAAACCTTACTTTTTTATATTCAAAAATTTTTTGAACTACTTTCAGAGAAGCGTTTCATTATTTTTTAAAAGAAGATTGCTTTTACAGAATAAATTCAATGTGCTTTTGCTCTGAATACAGGCTGCAATAATTTTCTTTTTTTTAAATTCATTACTTCAAGAAATAAGTATAGCTCATTATAAGTAACCCTTTTTGATTTCCTTATTCAATAGCAAGTAGATTTTTTTTCTATTGCAAAAGGAAGTGATTTAGCATTTTAGTCCTTAGCTCATTACAAGTAAATCCTTTTGATTTCTTTCTTGATGGATGTGAAATTTTTTGTTGAACTGTACAATAAAAGAAAGCATTTAGTATAAAGTCAGTGTGCTTTTGCTCTGAATACATGCTGCAATAATTTTCTTTTTTAAATTCATTACATAAAGAAATAAGTATAGCTCATTTTAAGTAAACCTTTTTGATTTCCTTATTCAATAGCATGTGGATTTTTTATGTTTTTATTGCAAAAGCAAGTGATTTAACATTCTAGTCCTCAGTTCATTCATTACAAATAAAACCCTTTGATTTCTTTCTTAATGGATGTGAAAATGTTTGTTGTACTGTACAGTAAAAAGAAACATTTAATGTTCTATTTCTCAGAAATATATAAAGCAGGTATAATTATGTTTGTTTTTATATTTTTCATTTACATTCCATATTGCTTTGGGCAGAAGTAAATACTGATTTAAATCGATGATTTTTTTTAAAAGAATCATTTGATTTAAATCTTGATATAAATCACTGATTTAAATCATCATGATAAAATCAGCCAACCCTGCTGTGTGTATATGCGTGTGCGTGTATACGCGTATGTGTGTATATGCGTGTGAGTGTGTGTGTATTGGTGTATAAGCGTACATGGGTAAATGCGTTTATATGTATATGCTTATATATGTATATGCGTATATGTATATGCGGATATATGTATATGCGTATGTATATACGGATATGTATATGCGTATATATACGTATAAATGTATATATGTATGTATATGCGTACATGTGTATATGCGTATATGTATAT
This sequence comes from Oratosquilla oratoria, assembly GCF_046742065.1. Classification (NCBI taxonomy): domain Eukaryota; kingdom Metazoa; phylum Arthropoda; class Malacostraca; order Stomatopoda; family Squillidae; genus Oratosquilla; species Oratosquilla oratoria. The sequence goes on from NC_134778.1 coordinate 70,519,660, forward strand.
GCGTACATATGTATGTGTATATGTGTATATATGTATATCTATGTACATATAAATGTACAAAGAAGAAAAAAACGAGAGGTAATAGGATCATATTCCACAAATACAGACAATAACGGCAACATGCGAAAAACTAAAACAAGAACCAGGAGTTTAATTTCCGAAGGATAACGAACAACAAAAAGAGAAAAAATAATATATTAGTAAAAGAGCGACGACAAAACAGTCTGCCTTGAGAGACGAAACGCGGACTCGTGATTCCAATACCATATATGGCAACTGCTCGTCAAGAGGCGAGATCGGAACTGCATCGTCAGAGTGGCCACTCTCCTAGAAAGTGTCCTGTAATGCGCACTTAGCGCCTGCGCTTACGCGCGCACGCACGGGCACACATGCACGCACACACACACAGGTATGTATGTATATGTGTATGTATATGTACATGTATGTGTGCATGTTTATATATGTATATGTACGGTATGTATGTGTGTTGTGTATATATGTATATGTACGGTATGTATGTGTGTTGTGTATGTATGTATGTCCATATGTATGTATGTACGTATGTATGTATGTGCGTATGTATGCACGTGCGTATCTATGTATGATATTTCGTGTAACGCATGTAATAGTAGCTGTCTTGAAAAAAAAAATCCAAAACAGAACCTGTTTTCCCACCCAAATCATAACCGCGGGTTGTACGCTGATGCACGTATTTTTTTAATAACTTGTCGCAAACTGACACGAGCACATTGTCAGAATGAAGGAAGCGACAGTTTTCTTAAACATAAGAAGAACGTCCGGAGGATCTTCTCGAGAGCACCAAAATGAACACCTGCGTCGTTCCCGCCCTCGCCAAGGCCCTCCAAGCGGCATTCAAGAGATGCCTCAAGGCATGGCGAAGCCTGTCCTCCTGTGGAGCCACCGAGAAGACGGCTTCAGGAGCGACTGAAGAGGAAGACCTTTCGGAGCAAGAGGAGCTCCAGTTCGTGCAAGGCCAGCAAGAAAAAATTCCCGAAGTCGCAGAGAGGACTTCGAACACCAAAGAAGACTCTTCCTCCCCACAGCAGATTTCGATTGTGGAAAGCACTCAGGAACCAAAAGCCACAGATCAAAACGACAAGCTTAACGAGACTCAAATGCTCGTTTGCGATGACAGCCAAGTAACGAATGGGAATGAAGACGTTCCTGACGACGACTGCATCGCTTGTCAAAATAACGTTCCTCCGTCTGTGTCCGATGGAGACTCTAATGAGCTCCCACAAACGTGTGAGGAACATAAGGGAAACCAAGAGATCGAAGAAACCCGCGATCTCGCACCCAAAGGTCCTCAGACACAAGAACCTTCGCCACCGAAAGTACCAACACAAGGTCCTCTTCAGTCCGCCGAACCTTCTCGCAAACAACAAAGAGCCTTGAGGTACAAGATCCATCTCGCCGAAGTGATGCGAGAGCAAGCTGGCAAACAGGCGATATCGAAGACCTCGCTCCAGAAAATGGCCAAAAGGAAAATGGCGCAATCTTCTTCGGCAACAAACACACACAGAGGCGGACATCAGCGCAATCGGGAGGCTCCAACTCGCGGTCACAGAGACCAAGTTGAAAATACAAACAGAAACGACTGTCGAACAAGACAGGATCGTTCAGGCCGCCAATGCCATTATGAAAGCCCTTATCCTGAAAGCCACCAAAGGCAAGCACCGAAGGCAAGGGAGACACAAAATGCCAAGGGAAGGAACAACATTAAGGCAAAGACGGGTTATGACAACCGTGCCTTCTTTTACAACTCCCACGGAAATTGGCAAAGCAATACGAGTTCATATGAGC
>NC_134778.1:70523983-70541483 GCF_046742065.1 Oratosquilla oratoria
TATATGTGTATGTGTATGTATGTATGTATATGTGTATGAATATGTGTGTGTATATATGTGTATGTATGTATGTATATGTGTATGAATATGTGTGTATATATGTATATGTATGTATGTATATATATGTGTATGTATATGTTTGTGTGTATGCGTATGTATATGTATATGTGTGTGTATGTGTGTATGTGTATGTGTGTATTTCTATGTTTGTGTGTATGTGTATGTTTGTGTATGTGTAGGTATGTATGTGTATGTGTATGTATGTATGTGTATATGAGTATGTATGTGTATGTATGTGGGTAAGTCTGTATGTCTATGTATGTGTGTGTATGCGTGTATGTGTATGTGCATATGTGTATGTATGTATGTGTATGTGTATTTGTATGTATGTGTGCATGTGTATGCATGTATATGTATGTGTGTAGGTGTATGTATGTGCGTATGTGTATGTATGTGTGTAGGTGTATGTGCGTGTGTATGTATGTGTGTATGTGTATGTGCGTGTGTATGTATGTATGTGTATGTATGTGTGTATGTGTCGTGTAAATGTGTGTATGTGTGTATGTGTATGCATGTGCGTATGATTATGTATGTGTATGTATGTGTGTATATATGTATGTGTGTATATATGTATGTGTGTATGTGTATGTATGTGTGTGTATGTATATGCGTGTGTATGTATATGTGTGTGTATGTATGTGTATGTGTGTGTGTGTATGTGTGTGTGTATGTGTGTGTGTGTGTACGTGTGTGTGTATGTGTGTATGTATGTGTATGTGTATGTGTGTGTATGTGTAGGTATGTATGTGTATGTGTGTATGTATGTGTATGTGTGTATATATGTATGTGTGTATGTGTATGTAAGTATATGTGTGTATGTATGTATATGTGTGTGTGTATGTGTGTATGTATGTGTATGTGTGTTTGTATGTGTGTGTTTGTATGTGTATGTGTCTTTGTATGTGTGTGTATGTATGTGTATGTGTGTATATATGTGTTTGTGTGTATGTGTATTTGTGTATATGTATGTATGCGTATTTGTGTGTATATATGGATATGCGTTTATTTGTATATGCGTATGTATATATGTATATGCGTATATATGTATATATGCGTAAATTTATATGCGTATATACATGTATATGCGTATATACTCTATGTATATATGTATGCGTATATATGTATATGCACATATGTATGAATATATGTATATGCGTATATATGTATATGGGTATATATGTATGTGTATATGTATATATGTATATCCGTATATCTGTATGTGTATATGTATATATGTATATGCGTATATATGTATGTGTATATGCGTATGTATATGTATATGCGTATGTATATATGCATATGCGTATATATGTATGTGTATATATGTATATGGGTACATGTATATGCGTATATATGTATGTATATGCGTATACATGTATGCGTTTGCGTATATACAGTATGTATATATGTATGTGTATATGTATGCGTGTATATTTATGCGTATATATGTATATGCGTATATATATGCATATATGTATATGCGTATATATGTATATATGAATGTTATGAAGGTATGCGTGTATATGTATGCGTATATATGTATATGAGTATGTGTATATGCGTGTGTATATGCGTTTGCGTGTATGTGTGTATATTATTACATGCGAATCCGTATATGTATATACCTATATATGTATATGCATATATATGTATATATGCGTATGTATTTATATGCGTATATGTATATGCGTATGTATGTATATGCGTATATGTATATATGTATATGCGTATTTGTATGTGTTTATATGTATATGCGTATATATGTGTATATGCGTATATATGTATATATGCGTATATGTATATATGCGTATATATGTATGTATATCCGTATATCTATATACGTATATATGTATATGCGTATATGTATATGCGTATGTGTATATGCGAATATGAATGTGTATATGCGAATATGTGTACGAGTATATGCGAATGCATGTATATGCGTATGTGTGTATATGCGTGTGTGTATATGCATATGCCTATATGTATATGTGTATATATGTACATATGTATATGTGTATATATGTATATGCGTATATATGTGTATGTGAATATTCGTATGTGTATATGCGTATTTGTATATGCGTATGCGTATGCAGTATTAGAAGGGGGAAAGTATCCAGTGTATTATTTGTTCACGAAAGTGATTATGGTCATAATATTGATTGGGGAAATTATAAAATAATTACTTCTTGTAATAATATTATAGAAAGAAATATTATTGAATCTTGTTTCATAAAAAGAAATTTTGGAAATAACATGAACTTGATGGGTTTATTTAAATTGGACAATTTTATTATTGACAAAATTGTGTGTGATAATATGTAACATGGGACCTTTCCGAATATTCTTTGTCTTCTCATATATATATTGTTTCTTTCTGTATTGCTTTTCTGTACCTTTAAAAATGTCTTAATAGACGAAAACATTCGGTATCTGTTTTTTCAATTTCCCAGTGGTTTTTGCAAAAATAGCTCATCACGTGTGTTTTGTGATTTCTTTGCATATATGCATATATGTATGCGTATATATGTATGTGTATATGTATATGCGTATATATGTATATGCGTATATATATGCGTATGTATGTATATGCGTACATATATGTATATGCGTATATATGTATATGTATATGCGTATATATGTGTATGCGTATATATGTACATATGTAATATGCGAATGTGAATATTCGTATGTGTATATGCGTATGTGTATATGCGTATATATGTATATGCGTATATGATAGGTTAATGTGTATACATGTGATATTTTTTGCAGACGACCACAATGATATTTACATGCACAAATGTCTTTGTTGTGATTTTACAGGACTGAGATTAAATCACAAAAGCCCGTCTTCTCCTCTTCCCGGTCATTAATGGTCTACAGCTCTATATTGTAGACCAAAACAGAACATCTTTTCCCACCCAAATCACAACCGCGGGTTCTACGCTGATGCACGTATTTTTTTTAATCACTTGTCGCAAACTGACACGAGCACCTTGTCAGAATGAAGGAAGCGGCAGTTTTCTTAAACAAAAGAAGAACGTCCGGAGGATCCTCACGAACGCCCGAAAATGAACAACTGCGTAGTTCCCGTCCTCGCCAAGGCCCTCCGAGCGGCAATGAAGAGATGCCTGAATGCATGGCGAAGCCTGTGCTCCTGTGGAGCCACCGAGCACACGGCTTCAGAAGCGACTGAAGAGGAAGAGCTTCGGGAGGAGGAGGAGCTCCAGTCTGAGTCCGGCCAGCAAGAACAAACTCCCGAAGTCGAAGAGAGCACTTCGCGCACCAACGAAGACTCTTCCTCGCTGGAGCAGACTTCCATTGTGGGAAGCACTAAGGAACGAGAAGTCACACATCACAACGACGAGCTTAACGAGACTCGAATGCTCGTTTGCGATGACAGCCAAGTAACGAACGGGAATGAAGACGTTACTGAAAACGACTGCATCGCTTGTCAAAATGACGTTCCTCCTTCTGTGTCCGATGGAGACTCTAATGAGCTCCCACAAACGTGTGAGGAACAAAAGGGAAACAAAGAGATCGAACAAACCCGCGATCTCGCACCCAAAGGTCCTCAAACACGAGAACCTTCGCCACCGAAAGTACCAACACAAGGTCCTCTTCAGTCCGCCGAACCTTCTCGAAAACAAAGAAGAGCCTTGAGGTACAAGATCCATCTCGCCGAAGTGATGCGAGAGCAAGCTGGCAAACAGGCGATATCGAAGACCTCGCTCAACAAAATGGCCAAAAGGAAAATGGCGCAATCTTCTTCGGCAACAAACACACACAGAGGCAGACATCAACGCAATCGGGAGACTCGAACTGGCGGTCACAGAGACCAAGTTGAAAATACAAACAGAAACGACTGTCGAACAGGGCAGGATCGTTCACGCTGCCAATGCCATTATGGCCCTTATCCTGAAAGCCACCAAAGGCAAGCACCGAAGGCAAGGGAGACACAAAATGCCAAGGGAAGGAACAACATCAGGGCAAAAACGGGTTACGACAACCGCGCCTTCTTTTACAACTCCCACGGAAATTGGCAAAGCAATACGAGTTCATATGAGCGGCAGCATTACCAAACTAACAGAGGTCAAAATCAGTATTGGAATCATTTCCCAGGTTATGACCAAGGTCAGTACGTTTCAAGACCTAGAAACAGGAAGTTCGTCAATCAGAAGATGTACTATGGTGGCTATTAAACGTACAGTCAGTACAAATAAAACCTAACCTAACAATGGAGAGAAAATAAAATAATAAATAATAATAAACAATAAGGAAAAATTCCGCAAAATCAATTGTGGCAGGGATTCCCCTCAGCTGAATAAGTTTATCAAACAGGATATACATATATATATATATATATATATATATATATATATATATATATATATATATATATATATATATATATATAACAAAACAAACAAATAATATGAATAAATACCTCAACAAAATATAGAAATATCAGATCAACTAATAGACAGAGAAATAAACAAATGAACAAAAAAACCGAATAAAGAAATAAACAGATGAAATAAATACAATAAAATAAAAACTAATAAACTAAGAAATAAACGAACAAGTAGACAGAATACACACACACACACACACACATATATATATATATATATATATATATATATATATATATATATATATATATATATACATAAGCAATCTGATAGAGAAATGTAGTGGGGGTCGAATCCCCTTCCGTGCCTTTTATTCTGGCTGCCGCCAGGCGATTCTATTACTCCCCGTGGTACTCCCTCTTTGGTGGGGGTAGTGGTAGGGAAGAAAAATGGACCTCGGCTCCTCCTAGTCGTGAGTTCGAGTCCCTCATATACAATTCATATATATACATATATATATATGTATATATATATACATATATATATATATATTTGTGTGTGTGTATGTGTGTGTGTGTGTGTGTGTGTGTGTGTGTACGGGTGTGTGTGTGTGTGTGTATTTACCTAGTTGTATTTCACGGGAAGGTGAGCTACGCTCGTGGTGTCCTGTCTTTATATCTCATTTCATCTAAACTATTTTTAAATTCGTGTATTGTTCTTGCACACACTACTTTTTCATCCAACTTGTTCCAACTGTCTATTACTCTGTGAGGAAAGCTGTTCTTTTTCAGATCTCTTCTATAGCTGTCCTTCTTGATTTTCTTTCCGTGTCCTCTTGTATTTCTATCATCCCATTTCATCAGAGTTCTCTCTATCAATAACTTCTATGCCTTTCATGATTCTGTAAATAGCTATCAAATCTCCTCTCTTCTTTGCTATAGTGTCTGTAGTTCAAGTTTTGCTAGTCTCTCTTCATATGATAGTTTTGAGAGTGTTGGTGGCAATTTTGTAATTGCTCTTTGTATTCTTTCAAGTTTTTTTATACATCTTTTTGTACTTGGTGACCATATTGTTGCTGCATATTCCAATTTTGGTCTTATCAGAGTGATTAGAATTTTCTTCACCATTTCTTCATCAAGGTATGCAAATGCCACTTTGATTGTTCTTATTAAATTATAAGTTTCTCCAAAAATCTTATTTATATGTCTCTCAGGTGACATATTATTCATAACAATGACTCCCAGGTCCTTCTCATTTTCTACTTTTTTTATTCCTTCTTCTCCCAATTTATATGTGTGTGTGTGTGTGTGTGTATTTACCTAGTTGTAATTTACGGGAAGGGGAGCTATGCTCGTGGTGTCCCGTCTTCATATCTCATTTTATCTAAACTATTTTTAAATTGATGTATTGTTTTTGCACACACCACTTTCTCATCTAACTTGTTCCAACTGTCTATTACTCTGTGAGGAAAGCTGTTCTTTTTCAGATCTCTTCTATAGCTGTCTTTCTTGATTTTCTTTCCATGTCCTCTTGTATTTCTATCATCCCATTTTATCAGATTCTCTCTATCAATAATTTCTATGCCTTTCATGATTCTGTAAATAGCTATCAAATCTCCTCTCTCTCTTCTTTGCTCTAGTGAGGACCTAATAAAATGGGATGATAGAAATACAAGAGGACACGGAAAGAAAAGCAAGAGAGTTATAGAAGAGATCTGAAAAAGAACAGCTTTCCCCACAGAGATGAGAAAGTGGTGTGTGCAAAAACAATACATGAGCTAAAAAGACAGTTCAGATAGAATGAGATATGAAGACGGGACACTACGAGCATAGCTTCTCTTCCCGCAAAATACAACTAGGTAAATACACACACACACACACACATATATATATATATATATATATATACATATATATATATTATATATATATATATATAATACATATAAGACAATAGCATAAGTAAATAAATCTACATATTATAGTTAGATGTTAAATATTCAGTAGAAGGACCGTAAAATATATACATACACGTAATAGTTACTGTTAATTAGACGGGAAATAGAGAACGTAAGAAAATGTATACAGACAGGGCTGACTATAGAATTGTGAAAAAGATGGCGCAAGAGATCAAGCATTAGTATTTCAGTCAAATTTCATCTTTGCATCTCGGATGTGGATTAATCTCATTTTTTTTACTTTGAGATTTGTATTCATTTTATTACTTCAGCTGTTTATTTAAGCTGTCGACAGATTCAGACGATGGAAACCCCATTCTCATATGTATCGGGTTCTCCATTGGGTGAAACGTGAGGTAAAAATCAAATATTATCATTATGTTACACACGAGAGATGTAGATTTCGAGCACACAACTAAAACAAGAATCCCCGACTCGTTTTGGAAACAAATGACACTAGTCTCCGTTGGGATATTTAGTACAGAGGTGCTCAGTTCAACAAATCTTGTGATAAAAAAAAGTGTTTAAATGTCGTCTAAGAACATGTAATTATGTTAAGCTAAGGAGGCCAGTTTCTACTTGAGACGGAACCCTCCTACGATAACATCGAGTGCTGAGAATAGCCCAGGTTCAAGCTAGTCTTTCTTTAACCTGATGACTCAATTCACATATTTTATACTGGTTAACGCCAGTCAGTTTTTCACCTTCTACTGCAGTGAGCGAAGTAGCACTTAATTAGGTCTACTTGTAGGAGACATACACTTTAATTCGGCTTTCTTCATCTGTTATGATACAGTCATGAATCGGTATTGAAACATACAAAGGAGTTCATTAACGAGATAGCTTTTATTGTTGGTGATTTGATATGTTTTTCCTCGTTGTAAACTTTAGGAAAATGTCTGTCGAAAAATGTAATGGAATATAGAATTATCATGTGTAAAATATTCATTTCTGCCATCAATCGTAAAATATTCTACTCATAAGAAACACTTTCAAATCTGGCAACGTGTGGAATTTCAATGTTGATAAGATACACTTAATTGTGCTTATACTGTTGCTTTATGTTGCTTTGAAAATACAAACTGGGAAAGAATATGAGAACACAAGTAAAGAGAGGGGTAGCCTTAAATTATGTCCATTTATTACTATTCTTATTACATTATAACTGTAATAACAGTCGAGGGCAGTTCACCAACAGTTGGTTAGACCCTTGCAGGATTAAGAGATTTCTCTCATGCTGAACAAAATAGTTATGTGATGCCAAGGGTATAATTATAATTAAAAACACGTCACTCACACAGGTTCGGGTAGGTAGTGTTTATCCTTAAACGACTTTGTTGGTAGCCAGAATACATACATAAACCAGAATTTGTGAAAGAAGTCAATTTTTTTTTCAATTCCCTCTGCACATTATGGCACTTTTTCAGTGTCTTAACATTTTACTAAAGAGTAATTATATCTTGATCAGTCTCTCTCACACGAATCCACATCATTTTTATCTAATATGATAGGAAGTTAATGTGCATACATATGTGTGATCTATTTTTGCAGACAAATGCAATGATATTGACATGCACGAGTGTCTTTGTTGTGATTTTACAGGAATGAGATTCAATCACGAAAGCCCGTCTCCCCCTCTTACTGGTCATTAATGGTCTACAGCTGTACACCGTAGACCAAAACAGAACATCTTTTCCCACCCAAATCACAACCGAGCGTTGTACGCTGATGCACGTATTTTTTTTAACCAATTGTCGCAAACTGACACGAACACCTTGTCAGAATGAAGAAAGCGGCAGTTTTCTTAAACAAATGAAGGACGTCCGGAGGATCCTCTCGAGCGCACGAAAATGAACACCCTCGTCGTTCACGCCCTCGGCTAGGCCCTCCAAGCGGCATTGAAGAGATGCCTCAAGGCATGGCGAAGCCTGTGGTCCTATGGAGCCACCGAGCACACGGCTTCAGTAGCGACTGAAGAGGAGGACCTTTCGGAGAAAGAGGAGCTCCAGTCCATATCAGGCCAGCAAGAGGAAACTCCCCAAGTCGAGGAGAGGACTTCGAGCACCAAAGAAGACTCTTCCTCCATGAAGCAAACTTCGATTGTGGGAATCACTCAGGAACCACAATTCGCTGATCACAACGACGAGCTTGACGAGACTCGCATGCTCGTTTGCGATGACAGCCAAGGAACGAACGGGAATGAAGACGTTACTGAAAACGACTGCATCGCTTGTCAAAATGACGTTCCTCCTTCTGTGTCCGATGGAGACTCTAATGAGCTCCCACAAACGTGTGAGGAACAAAAGGGAAACAAAGAGATCGAAGAAACCCGCGATCTCGCACCCAAAGGTCCTCAAACACGAGAACCTTCGCCACCGAAAGTACCAACACAAGGTCCTCTTCAGTCCGCCGAACCTTCTCGAAAACAAAGAAGAGCCTTGAACTACAAGATCCATCTCGCCGAAGTGATGCGAGAGCAAGCTGGCAAACAGGCGATATCGAAGACCTCGCTCAACAAAATGGCCAAAAGGAAAATGGCGGAATCTTCCTCGGCAACAAACACTCGCAGAGGCGGACATCAGCGCAATCGGGAGGCTCGAACTCGCGGTCACAGAGACCAAGTTGGAAACACAAACAGAAACAATTATCGAACAAGTCATGACCGTTCACGCCACCAATGCCATTATGAAAGCCCTTATCCTGAAAGCCACCAAAGGCAAGCACCAAAGGCAAAGGAGACACAAAATGCCAAGGGCAGGAACAACATCAGGGCAAAGACGGGTTACGACAACCGCGCATTCTCTTACAATTCCCACGGAAATTGGCAAAGCAATACGAGTTCATACGGGCGGTACCATTCCCAAACTAACAGAGGTCAATATCAGTATTGGAATAATTTCCGAGGTCATTACCAAGGTCAGTACATGTACTATAGTGGCTATTAAACATACAGCCAATAAAAATAAAACCTATAAGCATGGAGAGAAAATAAAATAAAACAAATATAAATAAACAATAAAAAAAAATCCGCAAAATTAATTGTGGCAGGGATTCCCCTCAGCTGAATAAGGTTATCTAACGGGATATATATATATATATATATATATACACACATATATATATATATATATATATATATATATATATACATGAATGTATATATATATATGTATACATGAATGTATATATATAAATAAATATGTTGGTACATTGTGACAAGTTGATGAAGGTGGAAAAAGAAGTCACGGGTCTAGTTCCGAGTTACTGAGTTTATTCCTGACCGGTTTCGCTCTATGCTTCTTCAGAGGAATGTGACTCTGGAGTGAAGCTGGCGGTATACATAGTCTGAGTAAGACCGCGTTCCCTCCTTGGAGGTGGGTTACGTTTGGTTGTACAATGGTTTTTAATACAATGAACAATAGTGATAATAAAGTATACAATAAATTGTTGTGATGTTATTACAAAACAGCTCCGGTGTGTGTGGAATGTTGATCGAGGGTGTAACATTGTAAGTGAAGTGAGTGGTGTAGAAATGTGTGAATCCTAAAAAGTGTCATATGATAACTTATAGTATTAAATAATATAAATATAAATATCCAGATAAATAAAATGAATGAAATAAAATGAAAATACAAATACAAATATAAATAAAAATAAAAATAAAAATAAAAATAAATGAATAGAAATAAAAATATAAATAAATAAATAAATAAGTAAAAATGTGCTTATTTAAAGTGACATGACATCTCATCGCATATCATTGTGTGACAGAATGTTATCAAAAAATATACATACATATATAACAATGAATAGATAAATAAATGCCAAAGAAATATATAGTAAAAATATGAAATGAAAAAATATAATAATAAATAAAAATAAAAATACGAACTGACCGGCCTCAAGCCCTCAACCCAGGGAGCGCGGACGTTTGGGCACCGGATGGATTTTGTCGTTCTATGTGGGCGCTGTTCTGGGGCAGGTTCTTATGGCTGCGTATTGAGCTGTGAATTTTTCCCATTTAATATCCCCTACTTTTTGGTTGATGTTGGCATTGGTTGTTATATATAGGGCTTCAATCACCTTCCTTTGTCTTTTTGATAGACCTTTCTTTACTACCTCTGCCTGTTGCCAGTCGGGAAGATGTCCTTCCTGATCCACGTGGCCCACCATCGCGTTTGAGAGGCGGTGGTACCTTAGGTCCGCCTTGTGCTCTTTTATTCTGGTATGTAGGCCCCTGTGACTCTCACCATAATATGACTTGTCACAGTTGCCACATGGTATCCTATATATGACGCTGAGGTCGTTTGTTGTTTTTGATGTTGGTGTTACTAGTTGTCTGATTCTCCTTCCCGTGTCATTCACTATTTCTAGTCCTAGTGGGCGTACAGCATCCCCCAGTGTGCGTGAAAATTCTGAGTCCGGTACGACTAGGTATTGTTTGTCCTGTCTGTTTACTTATATTCATTTCATATTTTTACTATATATTTCTTTGGCATTTATTTATCTATTCATTGTTATATATGTATGTATATTTTTTTTATAACATTCTGTCACACAATGATATGCGATGAGATGTCATGTCACTTTAAATAAGCACATTTTTACTTATTTATTTATTTATTTATATTTTTATTTCTATTCATTTATTTTTATTTTTATTTTTATTTTTATTTATATTTGTATTTGTATTTTCATTTTATTTCATTCATTTTATTTATCTGGATATTTATATTTATATTATTTAATACTATAAGTTATCATATGACACTTTTTAGGATTCACACATTTCTACACCACTCACTTCACTTACAATGTTACACCCTCGATCAACATTCCACACACACCGGAGCTGTTTTGTAATAACATCACAACAATTTATTGTATACTTTATTATCACTATTGTTCATTGTATTAAAAACCATTGTACAACCAAACGTAACCCACCTCCAAGGAGGGAACGCGGTCTTACTCAGACTATGTATACCGCCAGCTTCACTCCAGAGTCACATTCCTCTGAAGAAGCATAGAGCGAAACCGGTCAGGAATAAACTCAGTAACTCGGAACTAGACCCGTGACTTCTTTTTCCACCTTCATACATACATACATATATATATATATATATATATAAAAGAAAAATAATAAGAATGAATAAATCAACAATATAAATATATATCAACCAATAAAACAAGTAAAGAAATAAACAAATGAAAAAAAAACGAATAAAGAAATAAACAACGAAATAAATACAATGAATAACAACTAATAAACCAACAAATAAACGATTAAGTGAAAAAAAAAATATATATATATATATATATATATATATATATATATATATATATATAAGCAATCTGATAGAGAAATGCAGTGGATTCTATTACTCCCCGTAGTACTCCCTCTTTGGTGGGGTAGTGGTAGGGAAGAAAAAATGGACCTCGCCTCCTCCTAGTCGAGGGTTCGATTCCCTTATATATATATATAAATATAACATATATATATATAAATATAATATATATATATATATATATATATATACATACATACATATATGTATATATAAATATATTATTAAAAAAATATATTATAATTATATATAACACACACACACACACACACATACATACACACACACACACACACACACACACACAAATATATATATATATATATACAAATATATATATAAAATATATATATGTGTGTGTGTGTGTACAACACTGAATGGGCCCCAGTGAATAGCGATATGTTTTTATCAACCACAGTACACTTTAATTGTAAGCCATCAACATCGGAAGCTCCGTGGAGGCAACACGGAGAAAATAAAACGTGGTACGACCTAAGACTCGAACCTACGGCTAGCACGTCACCAGAGCTGTAGTGACTTAAACCAGCACTGGTCACGTGCTTGCCGTAGGTTCAAGTCCTCGGTCGTACCACGTTTCAATTTCTGCATGTTGCCTTCACGGAGCTTCCGATGTTGATGGCTTAGAATTAAAGTGCATTTTGGTTGATATAATGTGTATATATATACACACACACACACACATATATACATATATACATATATATATATATATGTATGTATATATATATACACAAGTTAAAAGTACATAGATGCTATCATTGAATTACTCGATGGGGAATACCACTACCATCACCACACCACCTCCATTGTCACCACCACAGTAACCACATAGGAGAGAGAGAGAGAGAGAGAGAGAGAGAGAGAGAGAGAGAGAGAGAGAGAGAGAGAGAGAGAGAGAGAGAGAGAGAGAGAGAGAGAGAGAGAGAGAGAGAGAGAGGGAGGGAGAGAGAGAGTATAGGTATCAGGTAATTTGCTTCCAACAAAATGTAACAAGATGGCGAGATGCAAATTGTTTAACAAGAATGACACTTCACTACTTGGATTTGGAAAAAAAAATCTCAAAGGCCCCAGAGTAGTATGCAGTAGTGGAGTGGTCCCGAAAAAAGGTCCTTAGTCTAACTGATTGATTGTTTATAAAAATATTCAAAACTTGGATTTTGTCCTCATTAGTAAAAATATAACACATTGGTTGTGTTCAGGGCTATAGAAGGAATGAACAAAATTGAAAAAGAAATTAAGAAAATCTCTTATGATGAGACGGAGGAAGAACAAGGAGACATTGCAATAATGCAGAGAAGAGAAGAGAAGAGGTGCTTGAAGGATACGAATATATGTAACTTTTGTATAGATACATCTAGATTAGCTTGGATGAAGAAAGGGCTCAATAAAAAAATCATAAATTGATTTAAAGTAAAGTTTGGCCGATGGGGATACAGTCGATATTTCACAAGAGCACACACACACACACACACAAATATACACACGAGCTGAGAAACAAGAACATAGACTTAACGTGCCAAGATACACGCCGCCTTTCCATTCCAGAAGCCGCATCCACCAAGAAAATGAATCCGAGTTTGAACATTCAGATGTTCCACTTGTTAGCAATACCGAGCATGAGGAGGAACTCAGCCACCGGGCGAGGTCAACACGAATACTGGCAGAGCTCACACGACACTGACCATATGCAAATGTAATATGTGTATGTGTGTGTGAATGTGTATGTATGTATATGTGTATGTATGTATATGTGTACGTATGTATGCATGTGTACGTATGTATGCATGTGTACGTATGTATGCATGTATATGTGTATGTATATGTGTATGTACGTATATGTGTATGTATGTGTATGTGTATGTATGTATATGCGTATGTATGTGTATGCGTATGTATGTGTATGTATGTGTGTGTATGTGTATGTGTGTGTATGTGTGTGTATGTGTATATGTGTCTGTGTGTATGTATATGTGTGTGTACGTGTATATGTGTCTGTGTGCATGTATATGTGTGTGTACATGTATATGTGTCTGTATGTGTATGTACGAGTATATGTGTGTATATGTATATGTATATGTGTGTATGTGTGCGTATGAGTATGTATATGTGTGTATGACTATATATGTGTATGTAAGTGCATGTGTGTGTTTGTATGTGTGTATGTATATGTGTATGTATGTATATGTGTATGTATGGATGTATGTGTGTATGTATGTATATGTGTATGTATGTATGCATATGTGTATGTATGTGTATGTATATGTATGTATATGTGTATGTGTGTGTATGCGCGTGTGTGTATGTATGTGCGTATGTGTAGGTATGCATGTGTGTGTATGTGTATGCATGTGTGTATGTGTATGCATGTATGTATGTATATATGTGTATGTATCTGTGTATGTATGTATGTGCATGCATGTGTGTATGAGTATGTATATGTGTATGTATATGTATTTGTGAATGTGTATGCATGTGGGTATGTGTATGTATGTGTGTATGTGTATGTATTTGTGTGTGTGTGTATGTGTATGAATGTGTGTATGTGTATGAATGTGTGTATGTGTATGTATGTATGTGTGCATGTGTATGTATGTGTGTGTATGTGTATGTGTGTGTGTGTGTGTGTGTATATGTGTGTATATGTATGTATATATTTGTCTGTATGTGTATGTGTGTGTATATATATGTGTGTGTGCATGTATGTGAATATGTATGCGTATGTGTATGTATATGTATGTGTATGTATATGTATGTGTATGTATGTGTATATGTATATATGTATATATGTATACCTATGTATATATGTATGTAAATATGTATATGCGTATATACTGTATGTATATATGTATATATGTATGTATATGTGTATATGTATATATGTATATGCGTATATATGTATGTGTATATATGTTTATGCGTATATATGTACAGTATATCCGTATACATGTATATATATATGCATATATGTATATGCGTATATGTATATGCGTATATATGTATATACGAAATATGTATATATGTATGCGTATATGCATATAAGTATATATATGCGTATGTATATGCATATATATGTATATGTATGCCAATGCGTATATGTATATATGTATGCGTATATATGTATATTTGTATATATGTATGTGTATATGTATATATGTATATGCGTACATAAGTATATATGTATATTCGTTTATATGTATGTATAGGCTTTTATATGTATATATGTATAGGCGTATTTATGTATACGCGTATGTGTATATTCGTATGTGTGCGTATGTCTGTATGCATATGTGTGCGTATGTGTATGTGTATATGCGTATGGGTGTATGCGTGCGTATGCACAGGGGTATATGGGTTTGTGTGTATATGCGTATGTGTGTGTATATGCGTGTGCGTAAGAGTATAAGCGTAAATACGTATATATATGTCTATATATGTATATATGCGTATATATGTATAGACGTATTATATATATATATATATATATATATATATATATATATATATATATATATTGATACATTGTGACAAGTTGAAAAAGGAGGAAAAAGAGTCACGGGTCTCGTTCCGAGTTTATTCCTGACCGGTTTCGCTTGTAGCTTCTTCAGAGTAAGCTACATGCGAAACCGGTTAGGAATAAACTCG
Source organism: Oratosquilla oratoria (assembly GCF_046742065.1). Classification (NCBI taxonomy): domain Eukaryota; kingdom Metazoa; phylum Arthropoda; class Malacostraca; order Stomatopoda; family Squillidae; genus Oratosquilla; species Oratosquilla oratoria. Next base: position 70,539,373 of record NC_134778.1, read on the forward strand.
GAAGCTACAAGCGAAACTGGTCAGGAATAAACTCGGAACGAGACCCGTGACTCTCTTTTTCCACCTTTTTCATATATTATATATATATGTACTGTATATGCGTATATATGTATTTGTATATGCGCATATAGTTATACATGTATGTATATGCGTATATATGTATATGTATATATGTATATGCGTATGTGTGTATGCGTATGTGTGTATATGCATATGTGTATATGCATATGTGTGTATGCGTGTGTGTATATGCGTGTGTGTGCGCATGTGTATATGCGTATGTGTGTATGTGCGTATGTGTATGTTTGTGTATATGCGTATGTGTATATGCGTACGTGTATATGCGTATGTATATGCGAATGTGTGTATGCGATTATGTGTATATACGAATATGTGTATATGCGAATGTGTATATATGAAGGTGAATATGCGAATGTGTATATGCGTGTGTAAGCGAATGTGCATATGCGTATGTGTGTATATGCGTATGTGTATGTGCGGATGTGTGTATATGCGTATGTGTGTATATGCGTATGTGCGTGTGTGAATATGCGTGTGCGTTTATATGCGTATGCGTGTATATGCGTGTGTATGTGCGTATATGGGTAAATGCCTATATGCGTAAATGCGTATACGTATATTTATATATGTGATATATGCCTATAATATATATGTATATGCGTATATATGTATGTGTATATATGTATTTGTGTATATATGCATATGTATATGCGTATACATGTACATCTATATGCGTATATGCATATATGTATATGCGTATGTGTATGCGTATATGAATACGCGTATGTATATGCGTATGTGTATATGCGTATGTGCATATGCGTGTGTGTGCATGTACGTGTGTATGCGTATGTGCATATGCGAATGTGTATATGCGAATAAGTGTATATGCGACTGTGTATATGCCTATGTGTGTATATGCGTTTGTGTATATGCGTCTGTGTGTATATGCGTGTGCGTGTATACGCGTATGTGTGTATATGCGTGTGAGTGTGTGTGTATTGGTGTATAAGCGTACATGGGTAAATGCGTTTATATGTATATGCTTATATATGTATATGCGTATGTATATGCGGATATGTATATGCGTTTATATACGTATAAATGTATATATGTATGTATATGCGTACATGTGTATATGCGTATATGTATATGCGTACATATGTATGTGTATATGTGTATATATGTATATCTATGTACATATACATGTACAAAGAAGAAAAAAAAGAGAGGTAATAGGATCATATTCCACAAATACAGACAATAACGGCAACATGCGAAAAACTAAAACAAGAAACAGGAGTTTAATTTCCGAAGGATAACGAACAACAAAAAGAGAAAAAATAATATATTAGTAAAAGAGCGACGACAAAACAGTCTGCCTTGAGAGACGAAACGCGGACTCGTGATTCCAATACCATATATGGCAACTGCTCGTCAAGAGGCGAGATCGGAACTGCATCGTCAGAGTGGCCACTCTCGTAGAAAGTGTCCTGTAATGCGCACTTAGCGCCTGCGCTTACGCGCGCACGCACGGGCACACATGCACGCACACACACACAGGTATGTATGTATATGTGTATGTACATGTACATGTATGTGTGCATGTTTATATATGTATATGTACGGTATGTATGTGTGTTGTGTATATATATGTACGGTATGTATGTGTGTTGTGTATGTATGTATGTCCATATGTATGTATGTACGTATGTATGTATGTATGTGCGTATGTATGCACGTGCGTATCTATGTATGATATTTCGTGTAACGCATGTAATAGTAGCTGTCTTGAAAAAAAAAATCCAAAACAGAACCTGTTTTCCCACCCAAATCATAACCGCGGGTTGTACGCTGATGCACGTATTTTTTTAATAACTTGTCGCAAACTGACACGAGCACCTTGTCAGAATGAAGGAAGCGGCAGTTTTCTTAAACATAAGAAGAACGTCCGGAGGATCTTCTCGAGAGCACCAAAATGAACACCTGCGTCGTTCCCGCCCTCGCCAAGGCCCTCCGAGCGGCATTCAAGAGATGCCTCAAGGCATGGCGAAGCCTGTCCTCCTGTGGAGTCACCGAGAAGACGGCTT
>NC_134778.1:70543983-70556483 GCF_046742065.1 Oratosquilla oratoria
AATATTCAAAACTTGAGTTTTGCCGCCATTAGTAAAAATATAACACATTGGTTGTGTTCAGGGCTATGGAAGGAATGAACAAAATTGAAAAAGAAATTAAGAAAATCTCTTATGATGAGACGGAGGAAGAACAAGGAGACATTGTAATAATGCAGAGAAGAGGTGCTTGAAGTATACGAATATATGTAACTTTTGTATAGATACATCTAGATTAGCTTGGATGAAGAAAGGGCTCAATGAAAAAATCATAAATTGATTTAAAGTAAAGTTTGGCTAATGGGGATACAGTCGATATTTCACAAGAGCGCGCGCGCGCACACACACACACACACACACACACACACACACACACACTGTATACGCCACCATATACATGATGAGTAATATCACTCACTCACTCACTCACCCCACTCACTCACTCACTCACTCACTGGTCCAGCACATCCTCCCAATCTTGCTGACTGGGTGGTTGCCGACTCAGCACTTCGTGCCCGTGGGACCAGCACCACCAGAAGCAACCAACACACACACACGAACATACTCATAAGTGCAGTCAACCTCTAACTCACAAAACACACGACAACCAAATAATAATGAACCCTTCCCCCCCTGGAAATATTATATACTGTAAATAACACATAGCTAGTAATTAAGAACATGATAGTTTATTTGCGGGAAACCAAACATTCCTATTAAAAAATCTTGTTAAAACATTTACCAGCACCTCCTATTTTGCTGTGTCAGGACTTCCGACGAACAAAAAGTCGATGCTCCAGACCAGGAGCGGTCGGTCCGATGATACGTACAGAGACATTAAAATAGTGCACTGTGGTATAGAAACAGAGTGATATTCAGATAGCTTGGAACTAATATCTTCACAGATAGACACAAACAAAATGATAGTGTTTAAGTTATCAAATATTTACCCATATTTGAAGAAGTGATTGACATTGTGTAAAATATAGAAGAAATTGTGAAGAAGTGAACTTATTTAATAAACGAAAAAGGTGTTGCATTGAGTTTGGTGTTCCGGCCTTAAGTTCTGTGTTATGTATTCACTAAACACCGGTTGAGGATACAACACACAAATATACACACGAGCTGAGAAACAACATGGACTCAACATGCCAAGATACACACCGCCTCTCCATTCCAAAAGCCGTATCCATCAAGCAAATGAATCCGAGTTTGAACATTCAGATGGTCGACTTGTTAGCAATACCCAGCATAGGGAGGCACTCAGCCACCGGGCGAGGCCAACACGAACACTGGCACAGCTCACACGACACTGACCATATGCAAATGTAATGTGTATATATGTACGTGTGTGCATGTGTGTATGTATGTATATGTATGTATATGCATGTATATGTGTATGTGTATGTATGTACATGTGTATGAATGTGTGTATATATGTGTATGTATGTATGTATATGTGTATGAATATGTGTGTATATATGTATATGTATGTATGAATATATATGTGTATGTATATGTGTGTATGCGTATGTGTATATGGATGTGTGTATTTGTGTGTATGTATGTGTGTATTTGTATGTGTGTATTTCTATATTTGCGTGTATGTGTATGTTTGTGTGTGTGTATGTATGAATGTATATGTGTATGTATGTGTGTATGTATGTATGTGTGTATGTATGTGTGTATGTGTATGTGTATATGAGTATGTATGTGTGTATGTGTATGTGTATGTATGTGTGTAAGTCTGTATGTCTATGTATGTGTGTATGTGTGTGTGTATACGTGTATGTGTATGTATGTGCATATTGTTACGAATCTCGCTCACATATCTGACTTGCAATAGATTAAGTATGTGAAATGAGTTCCCAAGACCCCATGTCTTTGGGATAACTCAAATAGAAATTGTAAAGTTGTCAGACTCGTAACACATAGTAAGAGTGAATGGGTGACTGAGTTCCCAAGACCCCATGTCTTTGGGATAACTCTAATAGAAATTACAAGGTCGCCACTTGATTTTATATTATCATAAAAATCAAGAAAAATGAAACGCACAGATAACGTTTAACACTATTCATTAAAGTTAATAGGATTACACGAAGGATTACAATCACTGAATATTCAAGTGAGTAAAAGTTTTCATTCAAATGAGTAATTAAGTTTCAAAACAGAAGATTCCCGCTCGAAAACTTTTAACGGGGGTGAAAGAAGATTAATTAATTAATACTTTACCAACGAAAAACACTGTCTAAGTCACTACTATAGACATTTCACACCACTACATGAAACACTAGATTATACCCTAGCTGAGTTAATGAATCTTACGACTAATACAGGGGGAGTACAGAGGACTTACTTCAGCCGACGACCCCTTCGAGGCGACACCTTTACATCGTACCCTCTACTCTAAAACTGACTCTGACACGCCCAAGGCGCTCTGGATCTTCTCTATAAAATCCTCTGATTGGCCCATAGGAATTGCGTCTATGGTGGTTGAACCTCATTGGTCAATTAACTAAAAACGTTCTCCTTCGTTCTAGGCTGAGTGTTAGAACAAATACTCCATTGTATGGATGGGCCTCCTTCCCACGCCTCCTCAGTACTCGTCCTGTAATCTGACGCCCACGTTATCACGGGGCGCCGTTATCCAAAGTAATACTATTCCCACCTTACATATATGGGAATATATGACACCTCCCTCTTTAAGGTTAAAAAAAAAATCTTGAAAAGATTTTTTTTTTGTGTGTGTCTACTTGAGGGAGAATATACTTACAATATCGACAGGCAATCGGCTACCACATTGTCTTCCCTCGTACATGACGAACATCTAAATGATACTCCTGCAAAAACAAACTCCATCTGGTTAAGCGGAGGTTCTTATCTTTAAACTTGTTAAGGTACTTCAAGGGATGATGGTCTGTGAAAACCGTTACCTGGGCACCAACATGGACATGCACAACAAAATACTTAATTGCTAAGATCATTGATGGCATACCCTTTTCTTTGACACTCTTATTTTAAGCACAACGGAATTATAAGTCTTTGTCCACTGGAACTTTGTTCCTTCCTCAATGATAGTCACTTATTGCGGGTTCACACGATACGGGGCTTGCTTGATGGGCGTCGCATCTTCCCGTCCACGTCATGCAGCGTCAGGTGGGTCCTCTCAGGGGCATCCCGAAAGCTCTCCTGGTATCGTCTCTGCAATTCCAGTAGGTCCTCTCGCTGCTCAGCCGAAAGATGACCCAGCTGGCTCACCACCTGTGGCCACACCTCTGCATTCGCCTTCCACGTCATCTCAAAGGTGGGGAAGGTCGAGTCCTCGTCTTCCTCAGGCCCGATAGAGACGGCATGCACACTACCGCCAGACACACCCACATCACTCTTGTCCCTCTCCTGGTACGCTTTCCACACACCGAGGTGACACAACTGCTGCTTCCGTCTCCTACCCGGAGTGACAACCACTTTGTTCAGTTCCCTCACTCGTTTTATCACGTCGTACGGGTCGCTGAACCTCGTTCCTCGTTTAAACTCTCGCACTTTCGCCTTCACTCGCTCTTGAACACTCTGCCAACATGAGGTCAACCTACTTCTCACTGCCTCCACCGACTTCATCACTCTTGGATCACCTTTATGTCCTGCAAAGGAATTATCATGCCCTAATCGCATAACTCCTTCCCTGTAGACCTTCGGCAACACTATTTGTCGCCTATCAGACCATCCTGCGTCATCAGTAGAGCAGGTACTATCCACCCACTTGCGGAATAGTACTCCCGACTCTAAAGAGTATTCCTTTGACAACTCACTCTCACTCACCACTCCTTCCTTCCGGTCTCTCAAATCGGAGCCAACTCTCTGTAAGCCACGGGGGCTCATTGCTTCCACCTCTTTCTCTCCCATTCCCTGTAAGACACTGGGACCCCTTGTTTCTCCTTCCTTCTCTCCAATTCTTTGTGAGTCATTAGAACTCTTTTCTCCTTTCTTCTCACCCATTCTGTGTGAGTCATTTAGACTCCTCCCATCTCCTTTCTTCTCTCCCTTTCTGTGCGAGTCATTTAGACTCCATTTCTCTCCTTTCTTCTCTCCCTTTCTGTGTGAGCCACTTAGACTCCATTTCTCTCCTTTCTTCATTCCCTTTCTGTGTGAGTCACTTAGACCTCATTTCTCTCCTGTCTTCTCTCCCTTTTTGTATGAGTCGCTTAGACTCATTTTCTCTCCTTTCTTCTCTCCCTTTCTGTGTGAGTCGCTTAGACTCCATTTCTCTCCTTTCTTCTCTCCCTTTCTGTGTGAGTCACTTAGACTCCATTTCTCTCCTGTCTTCTCTCCCTTTTTGTATGAGTCGCTTGGATTCCTTTTCTCTCCTTTCTTCTCTCCCTTTCTGTGTGAGTCGCTTAGACTCCATTTCTCTCCTTTCTTCTCTCCCTCTCTGTGTGAGTCACTTAGACTCCATTTCTCTCCTGTCTTCTCTCCCTTTCTGTGTGAGCCACTTAGACTCCATTTCTCTCCTTTCTTCTCTCCCTTTCTGTGTGAGTCACTTAGACTCCATTTCTCTCCTGTCTTCTCTCCCTTTTTGTATGAGTCGCTTAGACTCCTTTTCTCTCCTTTCTTCTCTCCCTTTCTGTGTGAGTCGCTTAGACTCCATTTCTCTCCTTTCTTCTCTCCCTTTCTGTGTGAGTCACTTAGACTCCATTTCTCTCCTGTCTTCTCTCCCTTTTGTATGAGTCGCTTGGACTTTTCTCTCCTTTCTTCTCTCCCTTTCTGTGTGAGTCGCTTAGACTCCATTTCTCTCCTTTCTTCTCTCCCTTTCTGTGTGAGTCGCTTAGACTCCATTTCTCTCCTTTCTTCTCTCCCTCTCTGTGTGAGTCATTTAGACTCTTTCCATCTCCCTTCTTCTCTCCCATAAACAGACGAGTCAGGTCAAACACTTCCGACTCGCTTCCTCGTTTCTCACGGAACAGGAACCTCAAGTCCACCTCTGTCTCGACTTGAGTATTTTCACTAAGGATTCTTCCCTCGGGATTTAGACTGTTCTTACATTTAGGATTTCCACAGCCTTCCCCTCTCGAGACCTTTATTGGCCTCACTTGGTCCTTAGACCCTTCTCTCTCTCTTCTCTCCCATGTAGGTGTGGGACACATCTTCCCACCCACTAAGTCATTTCCTAGAATGACTTCAACTCCTTCCATTGGCAACTGATCTACTAGGCCTATCTTTGCCTGTCCCTCATATAGAGGTGATTCCATATCTACCTTTACCAGTGGCACCTTGGCTAGGCCTCCTAGAAAGCCTATAACTACTCTCCCTTTTGCTACAGGTTTTTCAACTAAGCTACTCAGCATTACTGATTGGAGGGCTCCTGAGTCTCTCAGAATGGTCACCTCTTTTCTCTTCTCTCCCTTTATGGTGACTGTTCCTTGAAAAAGGAACGGGTCATAACCTCTCAAGTGAGGTTTCATCTCATCCTTCTCCATGCCATCTGTGGCAACCTTACTCATGAGGGCCACTACTTTGGTGGTCTCCTCCTCGTCCTCCCCCTCTCGGACTTTACTTTCTATGTGGGTGTCCCATCTATTTAATAATACTATGGGTTTAACCCCCTCTATTTCCTTTCTTCTGTGCCAACAATCCCTCGTCAGGTGGCCTATCCTTCCACAATAGCTACATGAAATTATCTGTGATGACTTACTATTGTCACCTTTCTTGACCTCTAGGGATTTTGTAGGTCCACCTGAGGAGGTTAATTGTGGGATCCTCGGCTGTTCCTCTCTCCCCCTTGGAGTAACTGAGAATTTCCCTGCAGTAGGTTTAAGTATTTCATATATATCTGCTAAGACTGCAGCCTCTTCCAACTTTGAGACTTCTTTCTCCTGAAGGTACAATGACACCTCTTTAGGGATGGATCTCAGATACTCTTCCATTAACATTAACTCAGCTAGTTTCCTATAATCTCCATTTACGTTACGGGATCTTACCCATTGGTCCCATAACATTCTTTTCTCTCTACTAAATTCAACGTGTGAGATATGAGATTGCTTCCTCAGATTCCTAAATTTTACCCTATAAACTTCAGGCACTAACTCACAGGCTCGTAGGATGGCTGCTTTGATTCCATCGTAATCCTTTGTTTGTGAATCCTCTAAAGCACCATAAACTCTTAGCGGTTTGCCTCTGAGGCTTGTTCGCAATAATGCAGGCCAATACTGCTTCGGCCACTGATAATCTTCCGCTATTCCTTCAAACGTCCTAAAGTAAGTATCCACCTGTGATTCATCAAATTCAGGAAGCAATTTAGCGTTATGTACTACATCAAAATTGAGCCTCCTATTCACGAGTTGAGATTCTGATAGCACTCGTCTACTTTCTTGCAAGTTAACTTGAAGTCTAAGGTTTTCATTGTCTATTCTAGCCTTTTCAGTTTCTTCCCTCTTTACTTCAGCTTCTATCTTAGCTCTCTCAGTTTCTTCCCTTTTTACTTCAGCTTCTATCTTAGCTCTCTCAGTTTCTCCCCTTCTTACTTCAGCTTCTATCTTTGCTATCTCTAACTTCAACCGTAATTCGCTTAATCGAGATTCAGTGTTTTGAGATTCACCCTTCTCCATTTCCTCTTCCACTTCTTCCTCTTCCTCACATTCTGAAGTGACAGACTCTCTATCTGCCCTTCCTTCATCTCTCATTGCCCCACTTTCATCTCGATTATGCACCATTTCTACAACAATTCTTATTAATTCAGTTTTATTTGCCTCATGTGCGTGCTCAACCCCTAGACTTTGTGCTATGAATCTCAAATCATTAGCAGTAAGGCTCTGTATCTCCTTTTTAGTAGGTTGTTTGTGTACAAACTCCAATACCTCCTCTGTACTTGTCAACTTCATTTTCTCACACTATTGATCCTATTTAATACTAAATATTTTCGTTGGTAATTCTTTCACTTTACCGTTAAAATCCTGGCAGGGTCGCCAATTTATATGTTACGAATCTCGCTCACATATCTGACTTGCAATAGATTAAGTATGTGAAATGAGTTCCCAAGACCCCATGTCTTTGGGATAACTCAAATAGAAATTGTAAAGTTGTCAGACTCGTAACACATAGTAAGAGTGAATGGGTGACTGAGTTCCCAAGACCCCATGTCTTTGGGATAACTCTAATAGAAATTACAAGGTCGCCACTTGATTTTATATTATCATAAAAATCAAGAAAAATGAAACGCACAGATAACGTTTAACACTATTCATTAAAGTTAATAGGATTACACGAAGGATTACAATCACTGAATATTCAAGTGAGTAAAAGTTTTCATTCAAATGAGTAATTAAGTTTCAAAACAGAAGATTCCCGCTCGAAAACTTTTAACGGGGGTGGAAGAAGATTAATTAATTAATACTTTACCAACGAAAAACACTGTCTAAGTCACTACTATAGACATTTCACACCACTACATGAAACACTAGATTATACCCTAGCTGAGTTAATGAATCTTACGACTAATACAGGGGGAGTACAGAGGACTTACTTCAGCCGACGACCCCTTCGAGGCGACACCTTTACATCGTACCCTCTACTCTAAAACTGACTCTGACACGCCCAAGGCGCTCTGGATCTTCTCTATAAAATCCTCTGATTGGCCCATAGGAATTGCGTCTATGGTGGTCGAACCTCATTGGTCAATTAACTAAAAACGTTCTCCTTCGTTCTAGGCTGAGTGTTAGAACAAATACTCCATTGTATGGATGGGCCTCCTTCCCACGCCTCCTCAGTACTCGTCCTGTAATCTGACGCCCACGTTATCACGGGGCGCCGTTATCCAAAGTAATACTATTCCCACCTTACATATATGGGAATATATGTGACAATATGTGTATGTGTATTTGTATGTATGTGTGTAGGTGTATGTGCGTATGTGCATGTATGTGTGTAGGTGTATGTATGTGAGTATTTGTATGTGTGTAGGTGTATGTGCGTATGTGTATGTATGTGTGTATGTGTATGTATGTGTGTATGTGTATGTATGTGTAAGTGTATATATGTGTATGTGTGTATGTGTAAATGTGTGTATGTGTAAATGTGTGTATGTGTATGTGTGCATGTGTATGTATGTGTGTATGATTATGTATGTGTATGTATGCGTGTATATATGTGTGTGTGTATATATGTATGTGTGTATGTGTGTATATATGTATGTGTGTATGTGTATGTGTGTGTATGTATATGTGTGTATGTGTATGTGTTTGTCTGTGTATGTGTGTGTATGTGTGTGTGTGTATGTGTGTGTATGTGTATGTGTGTGTATGTGTATGTGTGTGTATGTATGTGTATGTGTGTATGTATGTGTATGTGTGTATATATGTATGTGTATGTATGTGTATGTATATGTGTGTGTGTATGTGTATGTGTGTATGTGTATGTGTGTTTGTATGTGCATGTTTGTATGTGTATGTGTGTATGTGTATTTGTGTATGTGTATGTGTGTATGTATGCGTATTTGTGTGTATATATGGATATGCGTTTATATGTATATGCGTATATATGCGTATATACTGTATGTATATATGTATGCGTATATATGTATATGCATATGTATGAATGTATGTATATGCGTATGTATGTATATGCGTATATATGTATGTGTATATGTATGTATATGCGTATATATGTATGTCATGCGTATATATGTATGTCATGCGTATATATGTATGTATATGCGTATACATGTATTTGCGTATATAATGTATGTAAATATATATGTGTATATGTATGTGTGTATGTATATGTATGCGTGTATATTTATGCGTATATATGTACATGTATATGCGTATATGTATGCGTAAATATGTATGTATATGCGTGTGTATGAGTATGTGTGTATATGCGTGTGTATATGCGAATGTGTATATGCGTAAATGTTTACATGCGAATGCGTATGTATGTATATACCTATATGTATATATATGTATATATGCGTATGTATATGCGTATTTATATGCGTATATATGTATATGCGTATATATGTATATGCGTATGGATGTATATGCGTATATTTATATATGCATATGCGTATTTGTATATGGGTTCATATGTATATATGTATATGCGGATGTATATATGCGTATATATGTATGTATATGCGTATATCTATTTAAGTATATGCGTATGTGTATATGCGAATGTGAATGTGTATATGCGAATGCATGTATATGGGTATGTGTGTATATGCGTGTGTGTATATGCGTGTGTGTGTATATGCGTGTGTGTGTATATGCGTGTGTGTGTATATGCGTGTGCGTGTATATGCGTATGTGTGTATATGCGTGTGTATGCCTGTGCGTGTATGTGCATAAATGCGTATATATGTATATGCGTATATGTATATGCCTATATATATCCGTATATATGTATATGCGTATACATGTATATTCGTATGTATATATGTATTTGCGCATATATGTATATGCATATGTATATTCATATGTATATGTATATTTGTGTGTGTATACGCGTATATGTATATATGTATATTCGTATATATGTATATGCGTATGTATATATGTATAAGCGCATATGTATATATATATATATATAATATAAATATATATATATGTGTATGTATAAAGATATACGTATGTATATGCGTATTCATGTTGTCATATGTATGTATGCGTATATATGTATGCATATGCGTATGTGTATGCGTATATATGTGTATACATGTGTATATGCGTATAGCGTATATGCATATGCGTATGTGTATATATATATGCGTATATATGTATATGGGTATATATGTATATGGGTATATATGTATATGGGTATATATGTATATGGGTTTATATGCATATGAGTATATATGTATATCCGTATAAATGTATATGCGTATATATGCATATGCGTATATATATATGAGTATGTATAAATATATATATGTATATGCGTATATGTATGCATATGCGTACATATGTATATGCGTATATATGTATGCGTATATGTATATCGTATATATGTATATACATATGCGTATGTATATGCGTATATATGTATATGCGTATGTGTATATGCGTGTGGATATGCTTATGTGTATATGCGTGTGCATATGCTTATGTGTATATGCGCGTGTATATGCGTATGTGTATATGCGAATGTGTATATGCGTATGAGTATATGCGAATGTGTATATGCGAATGTGTATATGCGAATGTGTATATGCGAATATGTGTATGTGCATATATACATATGTATATGCGTATATGTATATGCGTGTGCATATGCGTATATGTATGGGCGTATATGCGTATATATTTATATCCGTATATGTACATGCGCATATATGGAGAAAGTATAAATGTATATGCATATGCGTATATATGTATATGCGTAAATGTATATGTATGTGTATATGTATATGCATATATGCGTATGTGTATATGCGTATATATGCGAGTGTATGTGTATGTATGCGTGTGTATATGCGTATGCGTGTATATGCGTGTGTATATGGGTGTGCATGTATGTGCATGTATGTACGTGTATGTGCGTATATGCGGAAATATGCATATGCCTATATGTATATGCGTATATATGTACATGTGTATGCGTATATATGTATATGCGTATATATGTGTGAATATTCGTATGTGTATATGCGTATGCAGTATTAGAACGGGGCAAGTGTCCAGTGGATTATTTGTCCACCAAAGGGATTATGGTCATAATATTGACTGGGGAAATTCTAAAATAATTACTTCTTGTAATAATATTATAGAAAGAAAGATTATTGAATCTTGTTTCATAAAAGAAATTTTGGAAATAACATGAACTTGGTGGGGTTATTTAAATAGGACAATTTTATTATTGACAAAATTGTATCTGATAATATGTAACATGTGACCTTTCCGAATATCCTCTGTCTTCTCATGTATATATTGTTTCTTTCTGTATTGCTTTTCTGTACCTTTGAAAATGTCTTAATAGACGAAAACGTTCAGTATCTGTTTTTTCAATTTCCCAGTGGTTTCTGCAAACATAGTTCATCACGTGTGTTTTGTGATTTCTTTGCATATATGCATATATGTATGCGTATATATGTATATGCGTATGTATATGTAAATGCGTATATATGTATATGTGTGTATATGTATATGCGTATATGTATATGCGTATATATGTATATGAGTATGTGTATATATATACAGTATATGCGTATATATGTTTATATGTATATGCGTATATATGTATATCCGTATGTGTATATACGTATGCGTGCATATGCGTGAGCATGTGTGTATGTGCGTATATGCGTAAATATATATGCGTATATATGTACATATGTATATATGCGAATGTGAATATTCGTATGTGTATATGCGTATATATGTATATGCGTATATGATAGGTTAATGTGTATACATGTGGTATTTTTTTTGCAGACGACTACAATGATATTTACATGCACGAGTGTCTTTGTTGTGATTTTACAGGAATGAGATTAAATCACGAAAGCCCGTCTTCTCCTCTTCCTGGTCATTAATGGTCTACAGCTCTATATTGTAGACCAAAATAGAACATCTTTTCCCACCCAAATCACAACCGCGGGTTCTACGCTGATGTACGTATTTTTTTTAATCACTTCTCGCAAACTGACACGAACACCATGTCAGAATGAAGGAGGCGGCAGTTTTCTTAAACAAAAGAAGAACGTCCGGAGGATCCTCTCGAGCGCACGAAAATGAACACCCGCGTCGTTCCCGCCCTCGGCAAGGCCCTCCGAGCGACATTCAAGAGATGCCTCAAGGCATGGCGAAGCCTGTGCTCCTGTGGAGCCACCGAGAAGACGGCTTCAGTAGCGACTGAAGAGGAAGACCTTTCGGAGCAAGAGCAGTTCCAGTCCGTGTCAGGCCAGCAAGAAGAAGCTCCCGAAGTCGAAGAGAGGACTTTGAGCACCAACGAAGATTCTTTCTCTCTGGAGCAGACTTCGATTGTGGGAAGCACTCAGGATCCACAAGTCACAGATTACAACGACGAGCTTAACGAGACTCACATGCTCGTTTGCGATGACAGCGAAGTAACGAATGGGAATGAAGACGTTACTGAAATAGACTGCATCGCTTGTGAAAATGACGTTCCTCCTTCTGTGTCCGATGAAGACAAAAATGAGCTCCCAGAAACGTGTGAGGAACATAAGGGAAACAAAGAGATCGAACAAACCCACGATCTCGCACCCAAAAGTCTTCAGACACAAGAACCTTAGCCACCGAAAGTACCAACACAAGGTCCTCTTCAGTCCGCCGAACCTTCTCGTAAACAACAAAGAGCCTTGTGGTACAAGATCCATCTCGCCGAAGTGATGCGAGAGCAAGGTGGCAAACAGGCGATATCGAAGACCTCACTCAACAAAATGGCCAAAAGGAAAATGGCGCAATCTTCTTCGGCAACAAACACTCACACAGGCGGACATCAGCACAATCGAACTCGCGGTCACAGAGACCAAGTTGAAAACACAAACAGAAACGACTGTCGAACAAGACATAATC
>NC_134778.1:70558983-70563983 GCF_046742065.1 Oratosquilla oratoria
ATATGTGTATGTATATGTGTGTGTGTATGCGTATGTATATGTATATGTGTGTGTATGTGTGTATGTGTATGTGTGTATTTCTATGTTTGTGTGTATGTGTATGTTTGTGTATGTGTAGGTATGTATGTGTATGTGTATGTGTATGTATGTGTGTGTGTATGTGTATATGAGTATGTATGTATGTGTATGTATGTGTGTAAGTCTGTATGTCTATGTATGTGTGTGTGTATGCGTGTATGTGTACGTATGTGCATATGTGTATGTATGTGTGTATGTGCATTTGTATGTATGTGTGTATGTGTATGCATGTATATGTATGTGTGTAGGTGTATGTATGTGCGTATGTGTATGTATGTGTGTAGGTGTATGTGCGTGTGTATGTATGTGTGTATGTGTATGTGCGTGTGTATGTATGTATGTGTATGTATGTGTGTATGTGTAAATGTGTGTCGTGTAAATGTGTGTATGTGTGTATGTGTATGCATGTGCGTATGATTATGTATGTCTATGTATGTGTGTATATATGTATGTGTGTATATATGTATGTGTGTATGTGTATGTATGTGTGTGTATGTGTATGTGTGGTATGTATATGCGTGTGTATGTATATGTGTGTGTATGTATGTGTATGTGTGTGTGTGTATGTGTGTGTGTATGTGTGTGTGTGTGTACGTGTGTGTTTATGTGTGTATGTATGTGTATGTGTGTGTATGTGTATGTGTGTATGTATGTGTATGTGTGTATATATGTATGTGTGTATGTGTATGTAAGTATATGTGTGTATGTATGTATATGTGTGTGTGTATGTGTGTATGTATGTGTATGTGTGTTTGTATGTGTGTGTTTGTATGTGTATGTGTGTTTGTATGTGTATGTGTGTATGTATATGTATGTGTGTATGTATGTGTTTGTGTGTATGTGTATTTGTGTATGTGTATGTATGTATGCGTATTTGTGTATATATATGGATATGCGTTTATTTGTATATGCGTATGTATATATGTATATGCGTATGTATATATGTATATGCGTATATATGTATATATGCGTATATGTATATGTGTATGTATATGCGTATATATATGTATATATGTATGCGTATATATGTATATGCACATATGTATGAATATATGTATATGCGTATATATGAATATGGGTATATATGTATGTGTATATGTATATATGTATATCCGTATATATGTATGTGTATATGTATATATGTATATGCGTATATGTGTGTATATGCTTATGTATATGTATATGCGTATGTATATATGCATATGCGTATATATGTATTTGCGTATATATGTATATGGGTACATGTATATGCGTATATATGTATGTATATGCTTATACATGTATGCGTTTGCGTATATACAGTATGTATATATGTATGTGTATATGTATTCGTGTATATTTATGCGTATATATGTATATGCGTATATATATGCATATATGTATATGCGTATATATGTATATATGAATGTTATGAAGGTATGCGTGTATATGTATGCGTATATATGTATATGAGTATGTGTATATGCGTGTGTATATGCGTTTGCGTGTATGCGCGTATATTACATGCGAATCCGTATATATGTATATACCTATATATGTATATACCTATATATGTATATGCATATGTATATATGCGTATGTATATATGTATATGCGTATATGTATATGCGTATGTATGTATATGCGTATATGTATATATGTATATGCGTATTTGTATGTGTTTATATGTATATGCGTATGTGTATATGCGTATATATGTATATATGCGTATATGTATATATGCGTATATATGTATGTATATCCGTATATCTATATACGTATATATGTATATGCGTATATGTATATGCGTATGTGTATATGCGAATGTGAATGTGTATATGCGAATATGTGTACGAGTATATGCGAATGCATGTATATGCGTATGTGTGTATATGCGTGTGTGTATATGCATATGCCTATATGTATATGTGTATATATGTACATATGTATATGTGTATATATGTATATGCGTATATATGTGTATGTGAATATTCGTATGTGTATATGCGTATTTGTATATGCGTATGCGTATGCAGTATTAGAAGGGGGCAAGTATCCAGTGGATTATTTGTTCACGAAAGTGATTATGGTCATAATATTGATTGGGGAAATTATAAAATAATTACTTCTTGTAATAATATTATAGAAAGAAATATTATTGAATCTTGTTTCATAAAAATAAATTTTGGAAATAACATGAACTTGATGGGTTTATTTAAATTGGACAATTTTATTATTGACAAAATTGTGTGTGATAATATGTAACATGGGACCTTTCCGAATATTCTTTGTCTTCTCATATATATATTGTTTCTTTCTGTATTGCTTTTCTGTACCTTTAAAAATGTCTTAATAGACGAAAACATTCGGTATCTGTTTTTTCAATTTCCCAGTGGTTTTTGCAAAAATAGCTCATCACGTGTGTTTTGTGATTTCTTTGCATATATGCATATATGTATGCGTATATATGTATGTGTATATGTATATGCGTATATGTATATGCGTATGTATGTATATGCGTATATATGTATATGTATATGCGTATATATGTGTATGCGTATATATGTACATATGTATATATGCGAATGTGAATATTCGTATGTGTATATGCGTATGTGTATATGCGTATATATGTATATGCGTATATGATAGGTTAATGTGTATACATGTGATATTTTTTGCAGACGACCACAATGATATTTACATGCACAAATGTCTTTGTTGTGATTTTACAGAACTGAGATTAAATCACGAAAGCCCGTCTTCTCCTCTTCCTGGTCATTAATGGTCTACAGCTCTATATTGTAGACCAAAACAGAACATCTTTTCCCACCCAAATCACAACCGCGGGTTCTACGCTGATGCACGTATTTTTTCTAATCATTTGTCGCAAACTGACACGAACACCTTGTCAGAATGAAGGAAGCGGCAGTTTTCTTAAACAAAAGAAGAACGTCCGGAGGATCCTCACGAACGCCCGAAAATGAACAACTGCGTAGTTCCCGTCCTCGCCAAGGCCCTCCGAGCGGCAATGAAGAGATGCCTGAATGCATGGCGAAGCCTGTGCTCCTGTGGAGCCACCGAGCACACGGCTTCAGAAGCGACTGAAGAGGAAGAGCTTCGGGAGGAGGAGGAGCTCCAGTCTGAGTCCGGCCAGCAAGAACAAACTCCCGAAGTCGAAGAGAGCACTTCGCGCACCAACGAAGACTCTTCCTCCCCACAGCAGACTTCCATTGTGGGAAGCACTAAGGAACGAGAAGTCACACATCACAACGACGAGCTTAACGAGACTCGAATGCTCGTTTGCGATGACAGCCAAGTAACGAACGGGAATGAAGACGTTACTGAAAACGACTGCATCGCTTGTCAAAATGACGTTCCTCCTTCTGTGTCCGATGGAGACAAAAATGAGCTCCCACAAACGTGTGAGGAACAAAAGGGAAACAAAGAGATCGAACAAACCCGCGATCTCGCACCCAAAGGTCCTCAAACACGAGAACCTTCGCCACCGAAAGTACCAACACAAGGTCCTCTTCAGTCCGCCGAACCTTCTCGAAAACAACAAAGAGCCTTGAGGTACAAGATCCATCTCGCCGAAGTGATGCGAGAGCATGCTGGCAAAGAGGCGATATCGAAGACCTCGCTCAACAAAATGGCCAAAAGGAAAATGGCGCAATCTTCTTCGGCAACAAACACACACAGAGGCAGACATCAACGCAATCGGGAGACTCGAACTGGCGGTCACAGAGACCAAGTTGAAAATACAAACAGAAACGACTGTCGAACAGGGCAGGATCGTTCACGACACCAATGCCATTATGGCCCTTATCCTGAAAGCCACCAAAGGCAAGCACCGAAGGCAAGGGAGACACAAAATGCCAAGGGAAGGAACAACATTAAGGCAAAAACGGGTTACGACAACCGCGCCTTCTTTTACAACTCACACGGAAATTGGCAAAGCAATACGAGTTCATACGGGCGGCATTATTACCAAACTAACAGAGGTCAAAATCAGTATTGGAATCATTTCCCAGGTTATGACCAAGGTCAGTACGTTTCAAGACCTAGAAACAGAAAGTTCGTCAATCAGAAGATGTACTCGTACTATGTTGGCTATTAAACGTACAGTCAGTACAAATAAAACCTAACCTATCAATGGAGATAAAATAAAATAATAAAAATAAACAATAAGAAAAAATTCCGCAAAATTAATTGTGGCAGGGATTCCCCTCAGCTGAATAAGGTTATCAAACATGATATATATATATATATATATATATATGTGTGTACATATATATATATATATATATATATATATATATATATATATTACAGGTGAAAAATGTAATCACACATTTGTCAATCACGTAGAAACCACTGTTGGAGTAGAAAAGACTGGAAACGGGTTATCTATATATTTCGACCGCAAACTACTGAAGAGGATTGCAGTTTGCGGTCGAAATATATAGATTCCCCGTTTCCAGTCTTTTCTACTCCAACAGTGGTTTCTACGTGATATATATATATATATATATATATATATATATATATATATATATATATATATATAATAAGACAAACAAATAATAAGAATAAATAAATCAACAAAATATAAAAATATCAGATCAACTAATAAACAAAGAAATAAACAAATGAACAAATAAAAAAAACGAATAAAGAAATAAACAGATGAAATAAATACAATAAACAAAAACTAATAAACCAACAAATAAACGAACAAGTAGACAGAAACACACACACACACACACACACACATATATATACATATATAAATATACATACATATATATATACATACATTATATATATATATATATATATATATATATATATATATATATATATAAGCAATCTGATAGAGAAATGTAGTGGGGGTCGAATCCTATTCCGTGCCTTTTATTCTGGCTGCCGCCAGGCGATTC
>NC_134778.1:70566483-70606576 GCF_046742065.1 Oratosquilla oratoria
CAGGTTGATGTAAGCGGAGTAGGAAACACAGGAGTTTTAGTCTTGAGTATATTCCTGACTAGTTTCGCAGGTATGCTTTTTCAAAGGAATAGGTTTACAAACGGGCTGTGGGCTTTATATACATGGGTTAGACCTCACCACCTCCCCGAGTTACCAAAGTTGGTGACGAGTGTGAACATTACAAGCAATGATGAAATTTTTACGATTAAATATGATGATAACACTAATAACAAAGAAGTTATTAATACTAAATGTAACAATAATAATAACAATGATGATGAAAATGAAAATTTAAATAATTAAATAATAATAGTAACAATAAGACTCCTGTGTTTCCTACTCCGCTTACATCATATATATATATATATATATATATGTATATATACACAAGTTAAAAGTACATAGATGCTATCATTGAATTACTCGATGGGGAATACCACCACCATCACCACACCACCGCCATTGTCACCACCACACTAATCACATAGGAGAGAGAGAGAGAGAGAGAGAGAGAGAGAGAGAGAGAGAGAGAGAGGGGGGGGGGAGTATAGGTATCAGGTAATTTCCTTCCAATAAAATGTAACAAGATGGCGAGATGCAAATTGTTTAACAAGAATAACACTTCACTACTTGGATTTGGAAAAAAAAATCTCAAAGGCCCAAGATTAGTATGCAGTAGTGGAGTGGTCCCGAAAAAAGGTCCTTAGGCTAACTGATTGATTGTTTATAAAAATATTCAAAACTTGGGTTTTGCCGTCATTAGTAAAAATATAACACATTGGTTGTGTTCAGGGCTACGGAAGGAATGAACAAAATCGAAAAAGAAATTAAGAAAATCTCTTATGATGAGACGGAGGAAGAACAAGGAGACATTGTAATAATGCAGTGAAGAGAAGAGGTGCTTGAAGGATACGAATATATGTAACTTTTATATAGATACATCTAGATTAGCTTGGATGAAGAATGGGCTCAATGAAAAAATCATAAATTGATTTAAAGTAAATTTTGGCTGATGGGGATACAGTCGATATTTCACAAGAGCACACACACACAAATATACACACGAGCTGAGAAACAAGAACATGGAACATGGAACATGCCAAGATATACACCGCCTCCCCATTCCAGAAGCCGTATCCATCAAGCAAATGAATCCGAGTTTGAACATTCAGATGTTCCACTTGTTAGCAATACCGAGCATAAGGAGGAACTCAGCCACCGGGCGAGGCCAACACGAACACTAGCAGAGCTCACACGACACTCACCGTATGCAAATGTAATGTGTATATGTGTGCTTGTGTGTATGTATATGTATGTATATGCATGTATATGTGTATGTGTATGTATATGTGTATCTATGAATATGTGCGTGTATATATGTATATGTATGCATGTGTATGTGTATGTATATACATTTGTATGTGTGTGTGTGTGTATGCGTGTGTGTATGTATGTGTATGTGTGTGTATGTGCGTGTGTATGTATATGTGTATGTATGTGTGTATTTGTATGTGTGTAGTTCTATGTGTGTATGTATGTGTATGTGTAGGTATGTATGTGGATGTGTATGTGGATGTGTATGTATGTGTATGTGTGTATGCGTATGTGTGTATGTGTGTGTGTATATGAGTATGTATGTCTGTATGTCTATGTATGTGTGTGTATATGAGTATGTATGTCTGTATGTCTATGTATGTGTGTATGTCTATGTATGTGTGTATGTCTATGTATGTGTGTATATATATGTGTGTATGTGTATGTGTGTGTGTGTGTGTATGTATGTGTGTGTGTATGTATGTGTGTGTGTATGTATGTGTGTGTATGTGTATGTATGTGCATATGTGTGTGTGCATGTGTATGTGTGTATTTGTATGTATGTGTGTAGGTGTATGTATGTGTGTAGGTGTATGTATGTGCGTATGTGTATGTATGTGTATATATGTGTGTAGGTGTAAATATGTGTGTATGTATGTGTGTATGTGTATGTGTGTGTATGTGTATGTATGTATGTGTGTATGATTGTGTATGTGTATGTATGTGTGTATGATTATGTATGTGTATGTGTGTATGTATGTGTGTATATATATGTATGTGTGTATGTGTATGTCTGTGTATGTATGTGCATGTGTGTATGTGTGTATGTGTATGTGTATGTGTATGTGTGTATATATGTGTGTGTATATATGTGTGTATATATGTGTATGTGTATGTATGTGTGTGTATGTGTATGTATGTGTGTGTATGTATGTGTATGTATGTGTGTGTATGTATGTGTATGTATATGTGTGTATGTATGTGTATGTGTGTTTGTATGTGTATGTGTGTATATGTGTATGTATGTGTATGTGTGTATGTATGTGTATATATGTGTATTTGTATGTATATATGGATATGCGTATATATGTATATGTGTATGTATATTTGCATATGCATATGTATGTGTATATGCATGTGCGTATATATATGCGTATATGTATGAATATATGTATATACGTATATATATGTGTATATGTATATTTGTATATGCGTAAATATGTATGTGTATATGCGTATGTATATGCGTATATGTATGCGTATGTATACGCGTATATATGTATATAGGTACATGTATATGCGTATATATGTATGTATATCGGTATACATGTATATGCGTATATACTGTATGTATATCGGTATACATGTATATGCGTATATACTGTATGTATATATGTATGCGTATATGTATATGTATGCGTGTATATGCATGTGTATATATATGCATATATATATGCGTATATATGTATGAGTATATGCGTATATGTATATATATGCATATATGTATATACGTATGTTATATAGGTATATATGTATATGCGTATATGTATATATTTGCGTATATATGTATGCGTATACATGTATGTATATGCGTATGTATATGCGTGTGCGTGTATGTGCGTATATGCTTACATGCGGATGCGTATATATATATATATAATATATATATACACCTATATATGTATATGCTTATATATGTATATGCGTATATATGTATGTGCGTATATGTATATGCGTATATATATGCGTATATGTATATGCATATATGTATATATGTATATGCGTATTTGTATATGCGTTTATATGTATATGCGTATATATGTATATGCGTGTGTATATATGTATGCGTATATATATGTATATATGCGTATATGTATGTATATGCGTATATATGTATGTGTATGCGTATATATGCATGTGCGTATATGTATATGCGTATGTGTATATGCAAATGTGTATATGTGAATGTGTATATGCGAATGCGTGTATATGCGTATGTGTGTATATGCGTGTGTGTATATGCGTGTGTGTATATATGCTTGTGTGTATATGCGTGTGTGTATATATGCGTGTGTGTATATATGCGTGTGTGTGTATGTGTGTGTATATGCGTGTGCGTGTATATGCGTATGTGTATATGCGTATATGTGTATATGCGTATGTGTGTACATGCGTGTGTATGCCTGTGCGTGTATGTGCATAAATCCGTATGCGTAAATGCGTATATAGGTATGTATATCGGTATATATGTATGCGTATATATGTATATTCGTATGTATATATGATATGCGCATATATGTATATGCATATATATGTATGCGTATATGTATATATGTATTTGCGTACATGTATATGTATAAATGTATATGTATAAATGTATATGTATATATGTGTATGTATACGCGTATATGTATATTCGTATAAGCGCATATATATATATATATGTGCGTACATGTGTATGCGTATTTATAAATGTATGCGTATATATATGTATATGCGTATGTATAAATGTATACGTATATATATATGTAGTCCTATATATGTATATGTATAAATGTATGTATGCGTATATATGTATATGCGTACATGCATATGCGTATATATGTATATGCGTATGTGTATATGAGTATATATGTATATATCTATAAATGTATACATATGCGTACGTATATGCGTATATGTATGCATATGCGTATATATATATGCGTATGTGTGCGTATATGTATATCGTATATACGTATATACATATTACAAAGGATTACAAAGGCGGAGCATGCCGACAGGAGACCTTTTGATCCATATCTAGGTCGGATGGGAAAAAAAAAATCATATTAATAATAAAACAATAAATAAAAACTATAATAATGTAAATATCAAATAAATGCATAGGTATAGTTAAATAATAAACAAACAGGTAAATAGTAAATAATAATAAATTGACATATAACTAATAATAAATGAAAATCAGACAGAGAAATGATGACAAAACAAAAGCAAATAATATAAGATAAATTATAATCATTACAGCATCTTACTTAGGTATTTATCTAACTGATTCTTAAAGCTTCGAACTGAACTACATTGCACTCCCTGTGCAGGAAGTTTATTCCATTAATTTACTACACGGTTGGCAAAGTTGTTTCTACCTACTTCCAAATTGAATCTATTTCCGGATAGTTTGAGACCATTGTTTCTTGTCTGATTCTCATTCAATGTGAACATTTTGTCACTTTTGATGTTGTCAATTCCCTTTAAAATCTTAAAGACCTGTATCAAGTCACCTCTGAGTCTACGCTTTTTTAGGGAAAACAGATTCATGTGTTTCAGTCGATTTTCGTATGATTTATTTTTGATATTTGGAATCAGTTTTGTGGCTCGCCGTTGTACTTTTTCCAGTCTGTCAATGTCTTTAATGAGATTCGGTGACCATACAGAAACAGCATATTCCAAATGTGGACGAACTAACGATTTATATAGCTTGTTAATGAGTGATGGACTTTTGCAATCAAAAGATCGCGCAATCAGTCCCAGAATCTTATTTGCTTTCTCAGAGGCTGAAATACACTGCTTGGATGATTTGAGGTCGTTACTGATAATTACGCCGAGATCTTTTTCACTATCCACTTTTGTTAACGAATTACCAAATAACTTGTAATCGTACTCACTGTTATTTTTACCTATGTGCATTACCTTGCATTTACTTGTGTTAAATTTCATTAGCCACTTTTCAGACCATTGCTGTAATTGATCTAAATCTTCTTGAATATCTAATTGGTTTGAGTGATCATTTGCCACTCCGCACAGTTTTGTATCATCAGCAAATTTGGAAACAGTAGATTTTAGTCCATGGTCTATATCATTTATATATACTATGAATAGAAGTGGCCCAAGAACGGAACCCTGAGGAACTCCACTTGCAACACTTTTCCATCCAGAAGTTTTTCCATTTAAAACAACTCTCTGTTTTCGACCATTCAACCAATTACTAGTCCAACCTAATAGGCTACCACTTATTCCATGCAAAGCTAATTTAGTATGTAGTCTTTCGTGTGGGACGGTATCAAAAGCTTTTGCAAAGTCTAGATATATTAAATCTATATTGTTTCTTTTGTCATAATTCGAGATAACTGTGTTGTAGAATTCTAGTAAGTTAGTCACGCAAGAACGTTTCCGTCTGAAACCATGCTGGCTATCATTTATCAAACGGTTACTTTCTAAATGATGTTCGATAGCATCTCTGATGATAGTTTCCATTATTTTTCCTACGATTGAAGTCAAACTTATAGGCCTATAGTTATTTGGTTTCTTTTTGTCACCTTTTTTGAATATGGGAGTAACGTTAGCTAGCTTCCATTCTCTTGGGACATCTCCGGATATGATGGATTTCTTGAAAATAGTTTCTAATGGAACAACAATCTCATTTTTTATTTCCTTTAAGATTCTTGGATGCCAACCGTCAGGCCCTGGTGTTTTATTAACTTTGAGTTTGTCTATACACCTTTTAATCTTTTCTTTTGTTATATTTACCGTAGTGAGTAAGTTTACCCCAGACTTTTCACAGGTTTCAGTTTGGAATTCACTTTGAGGTGTTTCGTTTACGAATACCGAGCTAAAATAATTGTTTAAGATATTACACATTCCTTCATTTGAATATTCAAGTTGACCGTCAGCAGATAATAGTGGACCAATGTGATTCCTAACAACCTTTTTATCTCTAATGTAACTATAGAATTCTTTGGGATATATGTATATGTGTATGTGTATATGCGCGTGTATATGCGTATGTGTATATGTGTATGTGTGTATGCGTATGTGCATATGCGAATGTGTATATGCGTATGTGTATATGCGAATATGTGTATATGCAAATGTGTATATGCATATATACATATTTATATGCCTGTGTGTATATGCGTATGTGTGTATGCGCGTATATGCATATATATGTAGATATTATATGCGTATATGTATATGCGTGTATATATATGCGTATATATGTATATCCGTATATGTAAATGCATATATATGTATATGGGTATATTATAAATGTATATGCATATGCGTAAATGTATATATGTATATGCGTATATATATGCGTATATGTATATGCGTATATATGCGTGTGTATATGCGTATTTATATGCGTAGGCGTGTATATGCGTGTGCATGTATGTACGTGTATGTGCGTATATGCGGAAATATGTATATGCCTATATGTATATGCGTATATATATCCGTATATATCTATATGCGTATATATGCATATGCGTATATATTTACATATGTATACATGCATATGCGTATAAATGTATATGTGAATATTCGTACGAGTGTATGCGTATTAGTATATGCGTATGTGTATTTATATATGCGTATATTTATATATATGCGTATACCACCAAAATTGAATCAATCTTTCTAGCATTTTTGAAAAATTTGGTATCCAGATAGTATTTAAAAACAATAATAACATTAAAAGCCTATTAATTAAAATTTGTCCAAGAAGTAAAGAAGGTTGTATTTATAACATACCATGTAAAAACTGATTTCATTTATATAGGCTAAACAGGCAAAAGTTTAGATAAAAGAATAGGCCAACATAAATATAGTGTTAGAACGGGGAAGTGTCCAGTGGATTATTTGTCCACCAAAAGGATTATGGTCATAATATTGACTGGGGAAATTCTAAGATAATCACTTCTTGTAATAATATTATAAAAAGAAATATTATTGAATCTTGTTTCATAAAAAGAAATTTTGGAAATAACATGAACTTGAGTTTGGGTTTATTTAAATTGGACAATCTTATTACTGACAAAATTGTGTGTGATAATATGAACATGGGACCTTTCCGAATATAGTATTAGAACGGGGCAAGTGTCCAGTGTATTATTTGTCCACCAAAGGGATTATGGTCATAATATTGACTGGGGAAATTCTAAAATAATTACTTCTTGTAATAATATTATAGAAAGAAAGATTATTGAATCTTGTTTCATAAAAAGAAAGTTTGGAAATAACATGAACTTGGTGGGTTTATTTAAATTGGACAATTTTATTATTGACAAAATTGTGTCTGATAATATGTAACATGGGACCTTTCCGAATATCCTCTGTCTTCTCATGTATATATTGTTTCTTTCTGTATTGCTTTTCTGTACCTTTGAAAATGTCTTAATAGACGAAAACGTTCAGTATCTGTTTTTTCAATTTCCCAGTGGTTTCTGCAAAAATAGTTCATCACGTGTGTTTTGTGATTTCTTTGCATATATGCATATATGTATGCGTATATATGAATATACGTATATATGTATGCGTATATATGTATGTGTATATATGTATATGCGTATATGTATATGCGTATATATGTATATGCGTGTATATGTATATGCGTATATGTATATGCGTATATATGTATATGCGTATATATGTATATGCGTATGTGTATATATGTATATGCGTATATATGTTTATATGTATATGCGTATATATGTATAAGCGTATGGGTACATACGTATGCGTGCATATGCGTGTGCATGTGCGTATATGCGTAAATATATATATGCGTATATATGTACATATGTATATATGCGAATGTGAATATTTGTAGGTGTATATGCGTATATATGTATATACGTATATGACATACATGCACAAATGTCTTTGTTGTAATTTTACAGGACTGAGATTAAATCACGAAAGCCCGTCTTCTCCTCTTTCTGGTCATTAATGGTCTACAGCTCTATATTGTAGACCAAAACAGAACATCTTTTCCCACCCAAATCACAACCGCGGGTTCTATGCTGATGTAAGTATTTTTTAATCACTTCTCACAAACTGACACGAACACCATTTCAGAATGAAGGAGGCGGCAGTTTTCTTAAACAAAAGAAGAACGTCCGGAGGATCCTCTCGAGCGCACGATAATGAACACCCGCGTTGTTCCCGCCCTCGGCAAGGCCCTCCGAGCGGCATTCAAAAGATGCCTGAATGCATGGCGAAGCCTGTGCTCCTGTGGAGCCAACGAGCACACGGCTTCAGTAGCGACTGAAGAGGAAGACCTTTCGGAGCAAGAGCAGCTCCAGTCCGTGTCCGGCCAGCAAGAAGAAGCTCCTGAAGTCGAAGAGAGCACTTTGAGCACCAACGAAGATTCTTCCTCCCGGGAGCAGACTTCGATTGTGGGAAGCACTAAGGAACCACAAGTCACAGATTACAACGACGAGGTTAACGAGACTCACATGCTCGTTTGCGATGACAGCCAAGTAACGAATGGGAATGAAGACGTTCGTGAAGACGACTGCATCGCTTGTCAAAATGACGTTCCTCCTTCTGTGTCCGATGAAGACAAAAATGAGCTCCCACAAACGTGTGAGGAACAAAAGGGAAACAAAGAGATCGAAGAAACCCGCGATCTCGCACCCAAAGGTCCTCAGACACAAGAACCTTCGCCACCGAAAGTACCAACACAAGGTCCTCTTCAGTCCGCCGAACCTTCTCGTAAACAACAAAGAGCCTTGAGGTACAAGATCCATCTTGCCGAAGTGATGCGAGAGCAAGCTGGCAAACAGGCGATATCGAAGACCTCGCTCCAGAAAATAGCCAAAAGGAAAATGGTGCAATCTTCTTCGGCAACAAACACTCACAGAGGCGGACATCAGCACAATCGGGAGGCTCCAACTCGCGGTCACAGAGACCAAGTTGAAAATACAAACAGAAACGACTGTCGAACAAGACATGATCGTTCACGACACCAATGCCATTATGAAAGCCCTTATCCTGAAAGCCACCAAAGGCAAGCACCGAAGGCAAGGGAGACACAAAATGCCAAGGGAAGGAACAACATTAAGGCAAAGACGGGTTATGACAACCGCGCGTTCTTTTACAACTCCCACGGAAATTGGCAAAGCAATACGAGTTCATATGAGCGCCAGCATTACCAAACTAACAGAGGTCAAAATCAGTATTGGAATAATTTCCCAGGTTATGACCAAGGTCACGCGTTCTTTTACAACTCCCACGGAAATTGGCAAAGCAATACGAGTTCATACGGGTGGCATTATTACCAAACTAACAGAGGTCAATATCAGTATTGGAATCATTTCCCAGGTTATGACCAAGGCCAGTACGTTTCAAGACCTAGAAACAGGAAGTTCGTCAATCAGAAGATGTACTATGGTGGCTATTAAACGTACAGTCAGTACAAATAAAACCTAACCTAACAATGGAGAGAAAAAAAATAAATAAAAAAATAAACAATAAGAAAAAAAATCCGCAAAACTAATTGTGGCAGGGATTCCCCTCAGCTGAATAAGGTTATCTAACGGGATATATATATATATATATATATATATATATATATATATACATATATATATATACATATATATATATACATATATGTATACACACACACACACACACATATATATATATATAATAAAAGAAACAAATAATAAGAATAAATAAATCAACAATATAAAGATATCAACCAATAAAGCAAGTAAAGAAATAAACAAATGAAAAAAAAACGAATAAAGAAATAAACAATGAAATAAATACAATGAATAACAACTAATAAACCAACAAATAAACGAATAAGTGGACAAGAAAAAAATATATATGTGTGTATATATATATATATATATATATATATATAAATATATAAGCAATCTGATAGAGAAATGTAGTGGATTCTATTACTCCCCGTAGTACTCCCTCTTTGGTGGGGTAGTGGTAGGGAAGAAAAAATGGACCTCGCCTCCAACTTGTCGTGGGTTCGAGTCCCTCATATATATATATATATTATGGGAGAAAGCATACGCTGGACTCGACGTCCAGCGTATGCTTTCTCCCATAATAATGGTTCCTGGACTCCAGCTATTTACGAATATATATATATATATATATATATATATATATATATATATATATATATATATATGTATATATATATGTATATATATATAATATATACATGTGTGTGTGTGTACAACACTGAATGGGCCCCAGTGAATAGCGATACATTTTTATCAACCACAGTACACTTTCATTGAAAGCCATCAACATCGGAAGCTCCGTGGAGGCAACATGAAGAAAATAAATTGTGGTACGACCGAGGACTCGAACCTACGACGACCACGTTCCCAGAGCTTTTTTGAATTAAACCACCACGGGTCAGGTGCTAGCCGTAGGTTCGAGTCCTCGGTCGTACCACGTTTCAATTTCTGCATTTTGCCTTCACGGAGCTTTCGATGTTGATGGCTTAGAATCTAAGTGCATTTTGGTTGATATAATGTATATATATATATATATATATATATATATACATATATATATATATATATATATATATATATATATATTGACTATATTATGACAAATAAAATTGAAGGTGAAAGAAGTTGACGAGGAGAAATGGGAGAAATTTTACGCCTTAACGTTTCGACCCGCAGGGTCTTGGTCACAAAGCTAACAACTCAAACGTAACCGGATATTTTATACACGGACGGGTCATCTTATGGGACGCTTCGGAGAGCTTGTTATTTTATCTGCGTATTCTTTTATTATTAATAAGCTTGTGGCTTTTGCTAAACATATAAATCCTTCTCTATGGTTAATGTTGTTATTAGTGTTGATATATGCTGCCTCAATTGTCTTCCTTAGTTTCTTGGATAATCCTTTATTTAATACGGTTGTGTTGTTCCAGTCTGGAAGGTGACCATGTTTATCCACATGTATTACTATGGAGTTAGATGTCCTATGGGCTTTTACGTCATTTTTATGTTCATTTATCCTTTTATTAAGTCCGCGACCAGATTCACCAAAATATGAAGAGGGACAGCTTTTACACGGGATTTTATAAACAACGCTGTTTTCGTTAGTGGGATTATTGTCGTTACGTGTTACCAAATGTCCTACTTTGCTACCTGACGTCCTGGCTATTTTGATACCCGCTTTTAGAAGAAAAGTGTCTAGGTATGAATTAACATTAGAGTTTGGTACTGTGATATATCTGGTTTCATTATTACATTTATTATCATTCTTATTTTTATTTTCATCTTTACTTTTGTTAATTATTTCTTTGGCTTTCTTTTTCAACCTACATAAGAGACCTTTTGGATATTTCAGTTTGATGAAAGTCTCAGTAATATGTTGTAATTCAGGATCTAGAAATTCTTTACTGCATATACGAAATGCTCTGAGGAAGAAACCTATTATATTATAATACTAAAACAGGTATTATAATAGGTTTCTTCCTCATAGCATTTCGTATATGCAGGACGGGTGAATGGAGAATGGTTGTATATGTATGATGATGTGATGCATGAGGTGGGATGGGCGGGGGGATGGGGATGAGGTAGTATGTGTGAGCAAAATTTGACGCAGCCCGAAGGGATTTCTCCCCGTCTTCTCCTTTTATGCATGGAGGGACGGAGAGGGGGGGGGGTTCGCCGATTTAATGAAGCAGCCTTGCTGTGGATGTGCAGTGTTTTGCGACACTGCTTCTGACCCAGGGCAGTGGACAAGGTGCAGGGATGACCCGTCATCCAGGAGATGCTAAGATAAGAGGGAGGGTGGAGGGGGTGTGGAGTGTATTTAGGGATGGAATGGGTGGGAATGATTTTATGCTTTTCTTTTTTGGCTACCTTCCTTGTAAGGGGGAAAAAGCCTTTGGTATATGTATGTATATATGTATATGCTTATATGTATGTATATGCGTATATATGTATGCACATATGTGTATATCTATATATATATATATATGTGTATATGCGTATATATGTATACATATATATGTATATGCGTATAGCGTATATATGTATATGCGTATGTGTATATATGTATATGCGTATATATGTATATGAGTATATATGTATATGAGTATATATGTATATGGGTATATATGTATATGCGTATACTGTATATGTATATGCGTATATGTATGCGTATTTAAGTATATGCGTATATGTATAAATGTATACATGTATATGTATATCGTATATATGTATGTGTATATACGTATATGCGTATGTGTATGTATATGCGTATGTGTATGTATATGCGTATATATGTATGTATATGCGTATGTGTATATGCGCGTGTATATGCATATCTGCACGTGTATGTGTATATGCGTATGTGTATATGCCTATGTGTATATGCGAATGTGTATATGCGAATGTGTGTATATGCGAATATGTGTGTATATGCGAATGTGTGTATATGCAAATATGTGTGTATATGCGCATATACATGTGTATATGCACATATACATATGTATATGCGTATATGCCTGTGTGTATATGCGATTGTGTATATGCGTATGTGTGTATGCGCGTATATGCTTATGTATATGCGTATATATATGCGTATATGCATGCGTATATATATGTATATGTACATGCCTAACTATGTATATATGTATATGCGTATATATATGCGTATATATATGCGTGTATATGCGTATGCGTATATGCATATATATGCGTGTGTATATGCGTATGTCTATATGCGTGTGTATATGCGGACGTGTATATGCGTATGCGTGTATATGCGTATGTGTGTATGTGCGTGTGCGTGTGAGTAGGTATATGTGCGTATATGCGTAAATAGTTATATATGTATATGCGTACACATATGTATATGCGTATATATGTACATATGTATATGCGTATATATGTATGTGAATATTCGTATATGTATATGCGTATATGCGTATATATATGCGCATATATAAATGCGTATATGTATATGTATGTGTATGTATAAATATATGTGTATATATATATAGTCGTATATATGTATATGCGTATATATGTATGTATATGCGTATGTATATATGTATGGAAATAAACTCTTCAGCTGGGATTCGAAGAGTTTATTTCCAAATGTCAATTGACACAAACATTTGTCGGAAGACTAGCCTGCATAAAGGATTTGATGAAATACAGTACATAACACGCTCCACCCGGGTGCCCTCGGCGGAACGACTGGGCCGTGAACTAAGTCGTTTCGTTTTGTAGGGTCAGGATGGAGTAGTGGTTACGGTCCTTGTCTAGTAAAGACGCAAGCCGCTCAGGCAAGGGTTCGAATCCCAGCAGAAGAGTTTATTTCCAAATGTCAATTGACACAAACATAAGCGTATATGTATATGCGTATATATACATATATATATGCGTGTATATATATACACATATATATGCGTATATATATACGTGTATATATATACACATATATATGCGTATACGAGTATATGTATATGTATATATGTAAATGCGTATATGTATATGCGTATGTATGTATATGTATATGCGTATATATACTGTATGCATATGCGTATATATATGTATATGCGTATATACATATATACGCGTATATATGTACGTATATGCGTATATGTATATGCATCTATATGCATAAATGTATATGTATGCGTATGTATATATATATATGCACGTATATATGCGTATATGTATATATGTATATGCGTGTATGTATATATGTATATGCGTGTATGTATATATGTATATGCGTATGTATATATGTATAACATGTATGTATGTATATGCGTACATATATGTATATTCCGTACATATATTTAAATGCGTACATATGCGTACACCACGAAAATTTATTCAATCTTCCTAGCATTTTTGATAAATTTGGTATCCAGATAGTATTTAAAAACAATAATAACATCACGAGCCTGTTAATTAAAAATTCTCGAAGAAGTAAAGAAGGTTGTATTGATAACATACCATGTAAAATCTGTTATTTTATTTATATAGGCCTAACAGCCAAAAGTTTAGATAAAAGAATAGGCCAACATAAATATAGTATTAGAACGGGGCAGGTGTCCAGTGGATTATTTGTCCACCAAAGGGATTATGGTCATAATATTGACTGGGATAATTCTAAAATAATTACTTCTTGTAATAATATTATAGAAAGAAAGATTATTGAATCTTGTTTCATAAAAAGAAATTTTGGAAATAACATGAACTTGAGTTTGGGTTTATTTAAATTGGACAATTTTATTATTGACAAATTTGTGTGTGATAATATGGAACATGGGACCTTTCCCAATATCCTCTGTCTTCTCATGTATGTATTGTTTCTTTCTGTATTGATTTTCTGTACCTATGAAAATGTCTTAATTGACGAAAACATTCAGTACCTGTTTTTTCAATTTCCCGGTGCTTTCTGTGTTTTGTGATTTCTTTGCATATATGTATATATCTATGCGTATGTATATGTGTATATATGTATATGCGTATGTGTATCTATATGCGCACATATATATATATATATGCGTATATATATGCGTATATGTATATGCGTGTGTGTATATGCGTATGCGTGTATATGCGTATGTGTGTATATGCGAGTGCATGTATGTGTGTATATGCGTATATCCGTAAATATGTATATGCCTATAAATGTATATGCGTATATATGTATATGCGTATATATGTACATATGTATATGTATATGCGTATGTGAATATTCGTATGTGTATATGCGTGTGTGTATATGCGCATGTGTATATGCGTATATATATGCATATATGATAGGTTAATGTGTATACATATGTGTGATCTTTTTTTGCAGACTACAATGATATTTACATGCACGAGTGTCTTTGTTGGGATTTTACAGGACTGAGATTAAATCACGAAAGCCCGTCTTCTCCTCTTCTTGGTCATTAATGCTACTGCTCTACATTGTAGACCAAAACAGAACATCTTTTCCCACCCAAATCACAACCGCGGGTTCTATGCTGATGCACGTATTTTTTTAAATCACTTGTCGCAAACTGACACGAACACCTTGTCAGAATGAAGGAAGCGGCAGTTTTCTTAAACAAATAAAGAACGTCCGGAGGATCCTCTCGAGCGCACCAAAATGAACACCTGCGTAGTTCCCACCCTCGGTAAGGCCCTCAAGAGATGCCTTAAGGCATGGCGAAGCCTGTGCTCCTGTGGAGCCACCGAACAGACGGCTTCAGGAGCGACTGAAGAGGACCTTTCGGAGCAAGAGGAGCTCCAGTCCATATCAGGCCAGCAAGAGGAAACTCCTCAAGTCGAGGAGAGGACTTCGAGCACCAAAGAAGACTCTTCCTTCATGAAGCAAACTTCGATTAAGGGAAGCACTAAGGAACCACAATTCACAGATCACAACGACGAGCTTGACGAGACTCGTATGCTCGTTTGCGATGACAGCCAAGTAACGAACGGGAATGAAGACGTTACTGAAAACGACTGTATCGCCAGTGAAAATGACGTTCCTCCTTCTGTGTCCGATGAAGACAAAAATGAGCTCCCAGAAACGTGCGATGAGCATAAGGGAAACAATGAGATCGAACAAACCCGCGATCTCGCACCCAAAGGTCCTCAAACACAAGAACCTTCGCCCCCGAAAGTACCAACACAAGGTCCTCTTCAGTCCGCCGAACCTTCTCGAAAACAAAGAAGAGCCTTGAGGTACAAGATCCATCTCGCCGAAGTGATGCGAGAGCAAGCTGGCAAACAGCCGATATCGAAGACCTCGCTCAACAAAATGGCCAAAAGGAAAATGGCGCAATCTTCTTCGGCAACAAACACTCACAGAGGCCGACATCAGCACAATCGGGAGGCTCGAACTCGCGGTCACAGAGACCAAGTTGAAAATACAAACAGAAACGACTGTCGAACAGGGCAGGATCGTTCACGCTGCCAATGCCATTATGGCCCTTATCCTGAAAGCCACCAAAGGCAAGCACCGAAGGCAAGGGAGACACAAAATGCCAAGGGAAGGAACAACATTAAGGCAAAGACGGGTTATGACAACCGCGCCTTCTTTTACAACTCCCACGGAAATTGGCAAAGCAATACGAGTTCATATGAGCGGCAGCATTACCAAACTAACAGAGGTCAAAATCAGTATTGGAATCATTTCCCAGGTTATAACCAAGGTCACGCGTTCTTTTACAACTCCCACGGAAATTGGCAAAGCAATATGAGTTCATATGAGCGGCAGCATTACCAAACTAACAGAGGTCAAAATCAGTATTGGAATCATTTCCCAGGTTATGACCAAGGTCAGTACGTTTCAAGACCTAGAAACAGGAAGTTCGTCAATCAGAAGATGTACTATGGTGGCTATTAAACGTACAGTCAGTACAAATAAAACCTAACGTAACAATAGAGAGAAAATAAAATAATAAATAAAAATAAACGATAAGAAAAAATTCCGCAAAATTAATTGTGGCAGGGATTCCCCTCAGCTGAATAAGGTTATCAAACAGGATATATATATATATATATATATATATATATATATATATATATATATATATATATATATATATATATATATATATATATATATATAACAAAAACAAATAATATGAATAAATACATCAACAAAATATAGAAATATCAGATCAACTAATAAACAAAGAAATAAACAAATGAACAAATAAAAAAGAATGCAGAAATAAACAGATGAAATAAATACAATCAATAAAAATTAATAAACCAACAAATAAACGAACAAGTACAGAAAAAAATACACACACACACACACACATATATATATATATATATATATATATATATATATATATATATATATATATATATATATATATAAGCAATCTGATAGAGAAATATAGTGGGGGTCGAATCCCCTTCCGTGCCTTTTATTCTGGCTTCCGCCAGGCGATTCTATTACTCCCCGTGGTACTCCCTCTTTGGTGGGGGTAGTGGTAGGGAAGAAAAATGGACCTCGCCTCCTCCTAGTCGTGAGTTAGAGTCCCTCATATACAATTTATATTTGCATATATATATATATATATATATATATATATATACATATATATACATATATATATATATATATATATGTGTGTGTGTGTGTGTGTGTGTGTGTGTGTGTGTGTGTGTGTGTGTGTGTGTGTGTGTGTGTGTGTGTGTGTGTGTGTGTGTGTGTGTGTGTCTGTGTGTGCAATATTGAATGGGTCCCAGTGAAAAGCGATACATTTTTATCAACCACAATACACTTTGATTGTAAGCCATCAACATCGGAAGCTTCGTGGAGGCAACATGGAGAAAATGAAACGTGATCCAAGACCATGATGAATCACACACATCGCACATAAACACACAACGTACAAATACACTATCACACCCACCCACACACTAAAAAACACACAACACAAAAAACACTATCACACCTACCCACACACTAAAACACAGACACACACAAAACACTATCACACCCACCCACTCACTAAAACACAGACACCTACACCTTTTCACTTTCCTTTCTTTAATCCTCCGTGCCCACAATACTTATCAAAGTCCAAATTATTGCCACAAGCATGCGATCATCAATTCAATGTTTACTTTACTAGAATGTCAATAGAACTGACTATTAATTCATCGTTACATTAGTATTAGTTTGATCCCATGTCAATTCGCTGCAATACCACATATTTCTATATTTGTTCTTGTTAATAACAACCAAATTTTAACGTAGTGTCACTATAGCAAAGGGACTGGGTCCTTTTACATTAACCCCATCACTTCATAGATTGACGAACGCCAGACGATATTATTCAGAGGAAGGAACGTCATTGTCAATATCGTTTAAAAAAAAAAGAAATTGTCAAAAAATTATTTGACTGGGCTCGGTCATTTAGCCTGTTGCGCAAGACATGGTCAAATTTTACACACTTGAAGAACACTGTTCTGACTAAAACCAGATGATTGTCCTCAACTAAGGAGACCCTTGTTAAGGGGGACTTTGCGTAGTTGTCATTTGTTAACCATAACGACGTTGTTAACCCTTAAACTCCTGGTAACAACGATCTCCTGGACTGCAGGACCAACCAAAAGAAACCTATATACAGCGACTTTATGCTCTTCAAGAAGGGTCTAATGCTGGAAGTTCTGTTGACAATATTTAGATATTGACAATAAATTCCCACAGTGGGGAGACTCCTTCAAGAGTTAAACGAAGGGTGAAGATATAGATCTCTTCTTGCAATTCTGTGTTTTATGTAGTTGATCTATACGGTAGTGACGATATGACGTCATAACGTTTTCTCTTCAGCCAAAAAAGAACTTCACGCTACCCAAAAGCTTCCAGACTCTCTGTAAGACTAATTCCATCGTGAGAAGTAACACCTTTCATGTTCTTCTTAAAGAACACCAGCAGAGGATTTTTTTAATAGTCTTGTGTTCCTCATTCACATGAGACTTGTCCACGTTCTTGTTTCTCAGCTCGTGTATATACTTGTGTGTGTGTGTGTAG
Source organism: Oratosquilla oratoria (assembly GCF_046742065.1). NCBI lineage: Eukaryota > Metazoa > Arthropoda > Malacostraca > Stomatopoda > Squillidae > Oratosquilla > Oratosquilla oratoria. The sequence goes on from NC_134778.1 coordinate 70,585,096, forward strand.
AAGCCCCGTAGATTTAAATATTTTTGTGTTCGTCATTCAAGTTAGACTTGTCCATGTACTTGTTTGTCAGCTCATGTAAGAACATAAGAACATAAGAAATAAAGGAGACTGCAAAAGACCATAAGGCCTACACTAGGCAGCTCCGTATCCATCACCACCTGTCGTCCCCATCCATAAAGTTGTCTAATCGTTTTTTAAAACAACTGATAGTTTCAGCGCTTACTACGTGGTTACTAAGTTTATTCCATTCATCGACCACCCTATTTGTAAACCAATTCTTGCCTATTACCTTCTTAAATCTAAATTTGTCCAGTTTATACCCATTACTGCGAGTCCTGCCCTGTTGTTTTATTATGATGACCTTGTTTGCATCACCCTTGTTATAGCCTTTGATCCACTTGAACACTTCTATTAGATCACCCCGCACTCTGCGTTTCCAGAGAGTGTATATTTGTGTATGCGTGTGTGCAGAAGTTCTGTAGATTTGATTGTTTTTGTGTTCTTCATTCACGTGAGACTTGTCCATGTACTTGTTTGTCAGCTCGTGTATATGTTTGTGTGTGTGTGTGTGTGTGTGTGTGTGTGTGTGTGTGTGTGTGTGTGTGTGTGTGTGTGTGCGCTCTCGTGAAATATCGACTGTATCCCCATCAGTCAAACTTTACTTTAAATCAATTTATGATATTTTTATTGAGCCCTTTCTTTATCCAAGCTAATCAAGATGCATCTATACAAAAGTTACATATATTCGTATCCTTCAAGCACCTCTGCATTATTACAATGTCTCCTTGTTCTTCCTCCGTCCCATCATAACAGATTTTCTTAATTTCTTTTTCGACTTTGTTCATTCCTTTCATAGCCCTGAACACAACCAATATATTATATTTTTACTAATGAGGACAGAACCCAAGTTTTGAATATTTTCATAAACAATCAGTTAGACTAAGGACCTTTTTTCGGAACCTCTCCACTACTGCATACTAATCTGGGCCCTTTGAGATTTTTTTCCCAAATCCAAGTAGTGAAGTGTCATTTTTGACAATTTGCATTTCGCCATCTTGTTACATTTTGTTGGAAGCAAATTACCTGATACTTATACTCTCTCTCTCTCTATCGCGAATGTGATTAGTGTGGTGGTGAAAATAGCGGTGGTGTGGTGATGGTATTCCCCATCGAGTAATTCAATGACAGCATCTTTGTACTTTTCACTTGTATATATATATATATATATATATATATATATGTTTATAAATATATATATATATATATATATATATATATATATATATATATATCATCAACCACAATGCACTTTAATTCTAAGCCATCAACATCGGAAGCTCCGTGGAGGCAACATGCAGAAATTGAAACGTGGTACGACCGAGGACTCGAACGTCGTACCACGTGACCAGTGCTGGTCTAAGTCACTACAGCACTGGTGACGTACTAGCCGTAGGTTCGAGTCCTCGGTCGTACCACGTTTCAATTTCTGCATGTTGCTTCCACGGAGCTTCCGATGTTGATGGCTTAGAATTAAAGTGCATTGTGGTTGATAAAAATGTATGTATGCATATATACATATATATATATATATATATATATATATATATATATATATATATATATATATTATTTAGATGTACAAAGATGGTATCATTGAATTACTCGATGGGGAATACCACCACCATCACCACACCATTGCCATCGTCATCACCACACTAATCACGTAGGCGATACAGAGAGTATAGGTATCAGGTAATTTGCTTCCAATGATATGTAACAAGATGGAGAGATGCAAATTGTTTAACAAGAATGACACTTCACTACTTCGATTTGGAAAAAAAAAAAAAAAAAAAAAATCTCAGACTCCAGATTAGTATGCGGTAGTGGAGTGGTCCCGAAAAAAGGTCCTTAGTCTGATTGATTGTTTATAAAAAATATTCAAAACTTGGGTTTCATCCTCATTAGTAAAAATATAATACACTGGTCATGTTCAGGGCTATGAAAGGAATGAACAAAGTCGAAAAAGAAATTAAGAAAATCTCTTATGATGGGATGGAGGAAGAACAAGGAGACATAGCAATAATGCAGAGAAGAGAGGGTGCTTGAAGGATACAAATATGGAACTTTTGTATGAACTTTTTGGGTGAAGAAAGGGCTCAATAAAAATATCAAACTGATTTAAAGTAAAGTTTGACTGATGGGGATACAGTCGATATTTCACGAGAGCACGCACGCACACACACACACACACACACACACACACACACACACATACACACACACACAATCGTCGGATTGGCGGCGAAGATTGGAACTCCGGAAAAAACGCAATTTTCGTGCATTTCAACTACGAGGGAGTACCTTTTTGTATTAGTGGGGAAGGGAAAGCTCGTGGTGTGGTAGGTGATGAAAGGGGAGAAGGGGAACGATTACTGAGGGAAATGGAAGGAAATGAGGAGGGAGACGAACGGGCTCCCCCTAACAGCAGAAAAAATATAAACAACAGGTCTGCTGACGACACAGAGGAAATCGAAAATATCAGTAAAAGCATTAAGGTTAGAAATATAGATAAGAACAACACAATGGAAAGTGAAAATAATAATTTCCATGGATTTAATGAGGAGGGGGGAGATGCCAACCTCCCCCGATTAGCAAGTTTAGAAGAAAAACTAGAGAAAATGACCGAACACTGGGAGAGTAGGTTCGGTCACCTCACACGGATAGCGCAGAGAGTTGATAAATTGGAAGAGTTAGAGAAGGAGAACCAAACCCTAAAGAAATAGAAGAATTAAAAAGACAGTTAAAAGAAGTAAAAGATGAGAATGAAGAATTTAAGAGGAACAATAAAGAGAATAATGAGTCCATAGAAAAAGATTTAGAGGGTTGGACAAAAGTCCAAGAGAATAACAAAATTGTATTTAAGGATATAGTGGCACAACAGATGAAAGATCAAACTAAAGACACAATTTTTAAAGTCATGAGGGAGGAAGAGAATATGAGAGACTTAGCGGATAAAAAGAAATGTATAATCATATTGGGGATGGAAGAGAAGTATAATACAAACTGGACTTCAAGAATAAAGGAGGAGAAGGAGCAAGTAAATAAGATATTGGAAGTAATTCAAGAAGATGGAACAGAAACAGGGAAAGAAATAGAAGAAATATATAGACAAGGGAAATACAATACTGATAAGACCAGACCAATTAAGATCAAATTCAGGTCACAAACAACAGCAGAGAATATCTTATCAAAAAAGGGAAACTAACAGTGAACAATTTAAACAGATATGGATAAAAAGAGAAATGAATAAAGAGGAAAGAGGATGAGAAAGCAAAGAGACAAGAAGCTAAGTGGGAAAAAACGAGAAAAAACAGACAAAAAGAGAAATTGTATTGGAGAGTAGTATGAAAGTGAGAAAATGGTACATAGCAGAGAAAAACGGAAGGGGAACAGAAAACACAATGGAAGTACCAAATATAGTACCTATATATAAAGGGGGAAACAAAGACCCTACAAACTATAGACCAGTCTAACAAGCACGATAGCAAAATTTTGTGAAACAATTATCAAAAGTACAATTTGGATTCAGATAAGGACGATCATGAGTCACAAACTTAATATGTTTCTATTCAAGGCTAAGTATATTACAAGAAAGAGATGGATGGGATGATCGTGCTTTTCTAGACCTAAAAAAGGCTTTTGACAAGGTGCCACATAAGAAATTAATAAGAAATTAGAAACTATGGGAGCAATACAGGGCAAACTGCTGAAATGGATGAAAGACTTTTTACAAAAAAGAAAAATGAGAGTAGTGATAAGAGACAAACACTCTAACTGGGATGAAGTGATAAGTGGTGTTCCACAAGGAACAGTGCTGGTCCCAATAATGTTTGCTATATATATTAATATGGATGAAGGAATTGAAAGTTATATGAGCTTCTTTGCGGATGATGCAAAACTATTGAAAAAAGTGAACACTGAAGAAGATTGTGAATCACTACAGTGATCTCAATAAAGTATGGGAATGGAGTAGGAAGTGGGAGATGGAGTTCAATACTAAAAAGTGTAGTATAATGGAATTTGGAAGAAGCAAAAAAAGAATAGTAGCATCATATAAATTGGGAGAAGGAATAAAAAAAAGTAGAAAATGAGAAGGACCTGGGAGTCATTATTATGAATGATATGTCACCTGAGAAACATATAAACAAGAGTTTGGGAGAAACTTATAATTTGATAAGAACAATCAAAATAGCAATTACATACCTGGATGAAGAAATGGTGAAGGAAATGCTAATCACTTTGATAAGACCAAGATTGGAATATGCAGCGACGATGTGGTCAGCAAGTACAAAATAATGTATTACAAAACTTGAAAGAATACAAAGATCAATTACAAAATTGGCACCAACACTATCAAAACTATCATATAAAGAGACACTAGCAAAACTTCAGCTACAGACATTAGAGCAAAGAAGAGAGAGAGGAGATTTGATAACTATTTATAGAATCATGAAAGGCATAGAAACTATTGATAGAGAGGACCTAATAAAATGGGATGATAGAAATACAAGAGGACACGGAAAGAAAAGCAAGAAAGACAGTTATAGAAGAGATCTGAAAAAGAACAGCTTTCCCCACAGAGATGAGAAAGTGGTGTGTGCAAAAACAATACATGAACTAAAAAACAGTTCAGATAAAATGAGATATGAAGACGGGACACTACGAGCATAGCTTCCCTTCCCGCAAAATACAACTAGGTAAACACACACACACACACACACACACACATATATATATATATATATATATTATATATATATATATATATATATATATATATATATATATATAAGACAATAGAATAAGTAAATAAATCTACGTATTATAGTTAGATGTTAAATATTCAGTAGAAGGACCGTAAAATATATATAGTTACTGTTAATTAGACGGGAAATAGAGAACGTAAGAAAATGTATACAGACAGGGCTGACTATAAAATTGTGCAAAAGACAGCGCAGGAGATCAAACATGAGTATTCCAGTCAAATTTCATCTTTGCATCTCGGATGTGGATTAATCTCATTTTTTTTACTTTGAGATTTGTATTCATTTTATTACTTCGGCTGTTTATTTAAGCTGTCGACAGATTCAGACGATGGAAACCCCATTCTCATATGTATCGGGTTCTCCATTGGGTGAAACGTGAGGTAAAAATCAAATATTATCATTATGTTACACACGAGAGATGTAGATTTCGAGCACACAACTAAAACAAGAATCCCCGACTCGTTTTGGAAACAAATGACACTAGTCTCCGTTGGGATATTTAGTACAGAGGTGCTCAGTTGAACAAATCTTGTGATAAAAAAAGTGTTTAAATGTCGTCTAAGAACATGTAATTATGTTAAGCTAAGGAGGCCAGTTTCTACTTGAGACGGAGCCCTCCTACGATAACATCGAGTGCTGAGAATAGCCCAGGTTCAAGCTAGTCTTTGTTTAACCTGATGACTCAATTCACATATTTTATACTGGTTAACGCCAGTCAGTTTTTCACCTTATGCTGCAGTGAGCGAAGTAGCACTTAATTAGGTCTACTTGTAGGAGACATACACTTTAATTCGGCTTTCTTCATCTGTTATGATACAGTCATGAATCAGTATTGAAACATACAAAGGATTTCATTAACGAGATAGTTTTTTTTGTCGATTATTTGATATGTTTTTCCTCGATGTAAACTTTAGGAAAATGTCTGTCGCAAAATGTAATATTACTATATAAAATGTACAAAATATTCATTTCTGCCATCAATCGTAAAATATTCTGACCACAAGAAACACTTTCAAATTTGGCAAGGTGTGGAATTTCTTTGATGATAAGATACACTTAATTGTGCTTATACTGTTGCACATTAATTTCCACAATTCAAGATCTTCGTTTTCTTAGAAGATACAAACTGCGAAAGAATAAGTGAAAACACGTAAAGAGAGGGGCAGCCTTCAATTATGTCCACTTATTACTACTGTTATTGCATTATAACTGTAATAACAGTCGAGGGCAGTTCACCAACAGTTGGTTAGACCCTTTCAGGATTAAGAGATTTCTCTCATGCTGAACAAAATAGTTATGTGATGCCAAGGATATAATTACGATTAAAAAACACGTCACTCACACAGGTTCGAGTAGGTAGTGTTTTTCCTTAAACGACTTTGTTGGTAGCCAGAATAAATACATAAACCAGATTTTGTGAAAGAATTAGTCAATCTTTATTTCAATTCCCTCTACACATTATGGCACATTTTCAGTGTGTTAACATTTTACTGAAGGGCAATGATATCTTGATCAGTGTCTCTCTCTCTCACACGAATCCACAAGACCATTTTTATCTAATATGATAGGAAGTTAATGTGTATACATATGTGTGATCTTTTTTGCAGACGACTACAATGATATTTACATGCACTTGTGTCTTTGTTGGGATTTTACAGGACTAAGATTAAATCACGAAAGCCCGTCTTCTCCTCTTCCTGGTCATTAATGGTCTACAGCTCTACATTGTAGACCAAAACAGAACATCTTTTCCCACCCAAATCACAACCGCGGGTTCTACGCTGATGCACGTATTTTTTTAATCACTTCTCGCAAACTGACACGAACACATTGTCAGAATGAAGGAAGCGGCAGTTTTCTTAAACAAAAGAAGGACGTCCGGAGGATCTTCTCGAGCGCACGAAAATGAACACACACGTTGTTCCCGCCCTCGGCAAGGCCCTCCGAGCGGCATTCAAGAGATGCCTCAAGGCATGGCGAAGCCTGTGCTCCTGTGGAGCCACCGAGCACACGGCTTCAAGAGCGACTGAAGAGGAGGACCTTTCGGAGCAAGAGGAGCTCCAGTCCGTGTCCGGCCTGCAAGAACAAACTCCCGAAGTCGAAGAGAGAACTTCGAGCACCAAAGAAGATTCTTCCTCCCTGGAGCAGACTTCCATTGTGGGAAGCACTCAGGAACCACAAGTCACAGATTACAACGAAGAGCTTAACGAGACTCGCACGCTCGTTTGCGATGACAGCGAAGTAACGAACGGGAATGAAGACGTTACTGGAAACGACTGCATCCCTTATGAAAATCACGTTCCTACTTCGGTGTCCGATGGAGACTCTAATGAGCTCCCACAAACGTGCGAGGAACAAAAGGGAAACAAAGAGATCGAAGAAACCCGCGATCTCGCACCCAAAAGTCCTCAGACACGAGAGCTTTCGCCACCGAAAGTACCAACACAAGGTCCTCTTCAGTCCGCCGAACCTTCTCGAAAGCAACTAAGAGCCTTGAGGTACAAGATCCATCTCGCCGAAGTGATGCGAGAGCAAGCTGGCAAACAGGCGATATCGAAGACCTCGCTCCAGAAAATGGCCAAAAGGAAAATGGCGGAATCTTCTTCGGCAACAAACACTCGCAGAGGCGGACATCAGCGCAATCGGGAGGCTCGAACTCGCGGTCACAGAGACCAAGTTGAAAATACAAACAGAAACGACTGTCGAACAAGACAGGATCGTTCACGCCGCCAATGCCATTATGGCCCTTATCCTGAAAGCCACCAAAGGCAAGCACCGAAGGCAAGGGAGACACAAAATGCCAAGGGCAGGAACAACATCAGGGCAAAGACGGGTTACGGCAACCGCGCATTCTCTTACAATTCCCACGGAAATTGGCAAAGCAATACGAGTTCATACGGGTGGCAGCATTACCAAACTAACCGAGGTCAATATCAGTATTGGAATAATTTCCGAGGTCATTACCAAGGTCAGTACATGTACTATGGTGGCTATTAAACATACAGCCAATAAAAATAAAACCTATAACCATGGAGAGAAAATAAAATATAATGAATAAATAAAAATAAACAATAAGAAAAAATCCGCAAAATTAATTGTGGCAGGGATTCCCCTCAGCTGAATAAGGTTATCTAACGGGATATATATATATATATATATATATATATATATATATATATATATATATATATATATATAAAACAAACAAATAATAAGAATAAATAAATCAACAAAATATAAAAATACCATATCAATCAATAAAGCAAGTAAAGAAATAAACAAATTAAAAAAACGAATAAAAAATAATTAAATAAATACAATCAATAACAACTAATAAACCAACAAATAAACGAATAAGTGGACAAGAAAAAAAAATATATATAGGCAATCTGATAGAGAAAAGTAGTGGATTCTAGGGCTGGGCGGGATCCGAGTTCTTAAGTATTCGCGGATCCGAGTACTTGGCCAGGCGGATCCGCGGGATTCGGATCCGGATCCGAGTACTTCCTTCAGCACGGAGAACTGGCAGCGCGAGTCCACGGATTCGTTTGGGAGCGGGATCCGACTGACATCCTCTGTCGGATCCCAGTCGCGCGGTATTCGCCTGGCATTGGTAATCGCCACAGCTACATCTACTCGAGTCCACACCAACTAGGCGAATCCCACTCAAGCACCAAGGAATCTCTATCTGACTGCTGAATTATCTCTGACTGCTGAATTATATCTGACTGAAGAATTATTGTGTACACAAGACTACGTCAGATATGAACACAGATTTATATTTGTTACATATTTACTGCTGTACAAAAAAGTTTGAGATGCCGATGGCAATACTGAAATTGTATGCCATGTATCGCTAGCCGAAAATAATAGTTTATTTTGTATTGTAATTTCATTTGCAACATATGACTTTGTAACTAATTAATGATAATATCAAGTATGGTATAAATGTAATGCTTCGTATAGATAGTGGTTATAACGAATCTCTATCTGACTGCTGAATTATCTCTGACTGCTGAATTATCTCTGACTGCTGAAGTATTTTGTCCACTATAATACGTCAGTTATGCACACAGATTTATATTTGTTACATATTTACTGCTGTACAAAAAAGTTTGCATTAGTTATATTACGGTTCAGTGATACTCTACCGAAAAAAGATTGTACACGGTGCACGTTACAAAACATATTTAGGGTGAACCTTGTGGTATAATTGAAACACTTTTTAAGGACCTTTGGTTTTATTTGTTCACTGACAGCTATATAATATACAGCATACATGTATACCAGCAATGTATGCTTTTTTTGTTTCAGGAAAAATAGTACAGGAAATTGTTCCTTGGAAATAGTATTTTTTGTGTCAAATTAATAACAAATAAAGTAAAGTATATATTTTTTTTCATATCACAGGCAGTAATATCCACAAACGGTATTTCCTTAACAGTAATTATTTGTCTCACATTTAAAATAATATCACACAATATCACAAACGGTAATTCCTTCAATGTAGAGAGTAAAAGAAATAAATAGGATCACATGTAAGGGGAAGAAATGTTACTAATAGCTGTGACGTCACAGCGCATCAGCCAATCAGTCTCCGAAGAATTTGAGATGCCGATGGCAATACTGAAATTGTATGCCATGTATCGCTAGCCGAAAATAATAGTTTATTTTGTATTGTAATTTCATTTGCAACATATGACTTTGTAACTAATTAATGATAATATCAAGTATGGTATAAATGTAATGCTTCGTATAGATAGTGGTTATAACGAATTTTGGCTCCACAGGGAAAATAGATCCTTGAGTAATCGTTTGTACTCGTCTCAGCGGATCCGAGTACCAACATCTGGTACTCGGGTCCCTCCTGCCTTGTCGGATCCGGTGGATTCGGGTCCAGTACTCGGATCCCGCCCAGCCCTAGTGGATTCTATTACTCCCCGTAGTACTCCCTCTTTGGTGGAGTAGTGGTAGGGAAGAAAAAATAGACCTCGCCTCCTCCTAGTCGTGGGTTCGAGTCCCTCATGTATCTATATATATGTATATTTATATATATATATTTATATATATATATATATATATATAACACATATAACATATATAAATATAATATATATATATATATATATATATATATATACATATATAATATATATATATGTGTGTGTGTGTACAGCACTGAATGGGCCCCAGTGAATAGCGATACATTTTTATCAACCACAGTACACTTGAATTGTAAGCCATCAACATCCGAAGCTCCGTGGAGGCAACATGGAGAAGATAAAACGTAGTACGACCGAGGACTCGAACGTACGGATCGCACGTTCCCCGCGCTGTAGTGACTTAAACCAGCACTGGTCACGTGCTAGCCGTAGGTTCGAGTCCTCGGTCGTACCACGTTTCAATTTCTGCATGTTGCCTTCACGGAGCTTCCGATGTTGATGGCTTAGAATTAAAGTGCATTTTGGTTGATATAATGTGTATGTATATATATATATATATATATATATATATATATATATATATATATATATATATATATATATATATATATATTTGCAAATAAATCACTTGAACACGTGATCAGAAATATGCTGGTAACCACTTAAGAAAAAGAAACACAGAAATCCCAAGCGCTTTCGTGTAATTCACATCCTCAAGGGAGAATATAGACAAAAGTACAATACAAAGACAATATAAACGGAAAAGTGTAAACCTAGGAGAGGTTTGTGAGGTTGAGGATGTGAATTACACGAAAGCGCTTGGGATTTCTGTGTTTCTTTTTCTTAAGTGGTTACCAGCATATATATATATATATATATATATATATATATATATATATATATATATATATATATATATATACAAGTTAAAAGAACATAGATGCTCTCATTGAATTACTCGATGGGGAATACCACCACCATCACCACACCACCGCTATTGTCACATAGGGGGGGGGGAGAGAGAGAGAGAGAGAGAGAGAGAGAGAGAGAGAGAGAGAGAGAGAGAGAGAGAGAGAGAGAGAGAGAGAGAGAGAGAGAGAGAGAGTATAGGTATCAGGTAATTTCCTTCCAATAAAATGTAACAAGATGGCGAGATGCAAATTGTTTAACAAGAATGACACTTCACTACTTGGATTTGGAAGAAAAAAAAATCTGAAAGGCCCCAGATTAGTATGCAGTAGTGGAGTGGTCCCGAAAAAAGGTCCTTAGTCTAACTGATTGATTGTTTATAAAAATATTCAAAACTTGGGTTTTGCCTTCATTAGTAGAAATATAAAACATTGGTTGTGTTCAGGGCTATGGAAGGAATGAACAAAATTGAAAAAGAAATTAAGAAAATCTCTTATGATGAGACGGAGGAAGAACAAGGAGACATTGCAAAAATGCACAGAAGAGAAGAGATGCTTGAAGGATACGAATATATGTAACTTTTGTATAGATACATCTAGATTAGCTTGGATGAAGAAAGGGCTCAATAAAAAAATCATAAATTGATTTAAAGTAAAGTTTGGCCGATGGGGATACAGTCGATATTTCACAAGAGCACACGCACACACACACAAATATACACACGAGCTGAGAAACAAGAACATGGACTTAACGTGCCAAGATACACGCCGCCTTCCCATTCCAGAAGCCGTATGAATCAAGCAAATGAATCCGAGTTTGAACATTCAGATGTTCCACTTGTTAGCAATACCGAGCATGAGGAGGAACTCAGCCACCGGGCGAGGTCAACACGAATACTGGCATAGCTCACACGACACTGACCATATGCAAATGTAATATGTGTATGTGTGTGTGTATGTGTATGTATGTATATGTATGTATGTATATGTGTATGTATGTATAGGTGTACGTATGTATGCATGTGTACGTATGTATGCATGTATATGTGTATGTGTGTATATGTGTATGTATGTATATGTGTGCGTATGTGTATATGTGTCTGTGTGTATGTGCGTGTACATGTATATGTGTCTGTGTGTATGTACATGTGTGTGTACGTGTATATGTGTCTGTGTGTGTATGTATATGTGTGTATATGTGTGTGTATGTGTATGTATATGTGTGTATGTGTGCGTATGAGTATGTATATGTGTGTATGTGTACGTATGTGTATGTGTATGTATGTGCATGTGTGTGTTTGTATGTGTGTATGTATGTATATGTGTATGTATGTACATGTGTATGTATGTATATGTGTATGTATGAATGTGTATGTATATGTGTATATGTGTATGTATGTGTATATATATGTATGTATATGTGTATGTGTGTGTATGCGCGTGTGTGTATGTGCGTATGTGTAAGTATGCATGTGTGTGTATGTGTATGCATGTGTATGTATGTGTGTATGTATATATGTGTATGTATATATGTGTATGTATGTGTGTATGTATGTGCATGCATGTGTGTATGAGTATGTATATGTGTATGTATATGCATTTGTGTATGTGTATGTATGTGTGTATGTGTATGTATGTGTATGTATTTGTGTGTATGTGTATGTGTATGTGTATGTGTGCATGTGTATGAATGTGTGTATGTATATGTGTGTGTGTATGTATGTGTGCATGTGTATGTATGTGTGTGTATGTGTATGTACGTATGTGTGTGTGTGTGTGTGTGTGTGTATGTATATGTGTGTATGTGTATGTATGTGTATGTTTGTGTGTATGTGTATGTGTGTGTATATGTATGTGTGTGTGCATGTGAATATGCATGCGTATGTATATGTATGTGTATGTATGTATGTGTATATGTATATATGAATATATATGTATGTATATATGTATACATACGTATATATGTATATGCGTATATACTGTATGTATATATGTATATATGTATGTCTATGTATATGCGTATATGTATATATGTATATGTATATGCGTATATATGTATGTGTATATATGTTTATCTGTATATATGTATATCCGTATATATGTATATATGTATATGCATATGTATATGCCACATGTATGTATATGCGTACATATGTATATACGAAATATGTATATGTATGCGTATATGCATATGCGTATATATATGCGTATGTATATGCATATATATGTATATGTATGCATATGCGTATATGTATATATGTATGCGTATATATGTATATTTGTATATGCGTATATATGTATGTGTATATGTATATATGTATATGCGTACATAGGTATACATGTATATGCGTATATATGTATGTATATGCGTTTATATGTATATATGTATATGCGTATTTATGTATACGCGTATGTGTATATTCGTATGTGTGCGTATGTGTTTATGCATATGTGTGCGTATGCGTATGTGTATATGTGTATGTGTGTATGCGTGCGTATGCACATGTGTATATGCGTATGCGTTTGTGTATATGGGTATGTGTGTATATGCGTATGTGTGTGTGTATATGCGTGTGCGTGTATGTGTATGTGCGTTACCGTATAAGCGTAAATACGTATATATGTATGTAAATATATGTATATATGCGTATATATGTATATGCGTATATGTGGAGGGAGTGAACATGAGGGGACGTCCTAGGATGAGATGGATGGATGGGGTGAAGGGGGCTTTGGGGAAGAGGGGAATGTCTGTTGAGGAAGGACGGGAGAGGACAGAAGACAGGGGTGAATGGAGAATGGTTGTATATGGAAGATGTTGTGATGCATGAGGTGGAATGGACGGGGGGATGGGGGGTGAGGTAGTGCATAGACTGGGGGCAGAGGTGTCAGAGAGGGCGAGGTGGTACAGGGCAGTCACAGACTACGAGCCCCTTGTACTTCCTCGCTCCACACCTAGAAAAGTGGAGACTCTGCTTTTCCGTCTGAGGCTGGAGGACCGTTCTTTCTGGCAAATCAAGAACAACCCCACGCAAGAAGAGAGAAGATGTCAACATTGCCGCCACCCCGAAGCCACCCTTGACCATTACCTCAAGCATTGCCCCGCAACTGCTTTTCTGAGGAGAGGGCCTCCGACAACATCTGAGGGTCTTGTGCGCCGCCTATGCAGCCACTTAACAAGTCCGTTCGAACTGCGTCGGCTGGTGGAGTGTCAGCCCACCCTTTAATTTTTACATATGTCTATATTCATGTCCGGAAGGGTGAATTCACAGCGATGTGCATACGTGTATAGCATGCGTATGCACATCTAATGTATGTATGAGTGTGTGTGACCAAGGCCACACACACTCATACATTGAATCACCCCCCCCTTTTTATTTTTATATAATTGTACTCATGTCCGGAAGGGTGAATTCACAGCGATGTGCATACGTATATTGCATACGTATGCACGTCTAATGTATGTATAAGTGTGTGTGACCAAGGCCCCACACACTCATACATTGAATCACCCCCCCCTTTTCTCTTTCATTTTAAAAATCTTGTATTCACCTCTTACTGCTTTGCACATAACATGCATTCACAAGGATGTGCATGCGTACATTACATGCGCATGCACATCCTGTGAATGTATGGGTGTGTGTGGTTGGGCCCACACACACTCCTAAGTCAAATCACCCACCAAACGGGCTCAAACCAAAGCCCGTGGGAGCTTCACTCCCGAATTTAATAGAATAGAATAGAATAGTGTGTGAGCAAAATTTTGACGCAGCCCGAAGGGATTTCTCCCCGTCCTCTCCTTTATATGGGGGGACGGAGAGGGGGGGTCGCCGATTTAATGAAGCGGCCTTGCTGTGGATGTGCTGTGTCTTGCGACACTGCTTCTGACCCAGGGCAGTGGACAGGGTGCAGGGATGACCCGTCATCTGGGAGGTGCTAAGATGGGAGGGTGGGTGGAGGGGTGTGGAGTGTTTTCGGGGATGGAATGGGTGGGAGTGATTTTGTGCCTTTCCTTTTTGGCTACCTCCCTAGTAAGAGGGAAAAAGCCTTGGTATATGTATGTATATAAGTATATCCGTATATGTATATCCGTATATATGTATATGCGTATATATATATATATATATATATATATATATATATATATATATGATACATTGTGACAAGTTGAAAAAGGAGGAAAAAGAGTCACGGGTCTCGTTCCGAGTTTATTCCTGACCGGTTTCGCTTGTAGATTCTTCAGAGGAAGCTACAAGCGAAACCGGTCAGGAATAATCTCGGAAGCTACAAGCGAAACTGGTCAGGAATAAACTCGGAACGAGACCCGTGACTCTCTTTTTCCACATTTTTCATATATTATATATATATGTATATGCGTATTTATGTATTTATGTATATGCGCATATATGTATACATGTATATGCGTATGTGTGTATGCGTATGTGTGTATATGCGTATGTGTATATGCGTATGTGTATATGCGTGTGTGTATATGCGTGTGTATGCGTATGTGTATATGCGTATGTGTGTATGTGCGTATGTGTATGTTTGTGTATATGCGTATGTGTATATGCGTACGTGTATATGCGTATGTATATGCGAATGTGTGTATGCGAATATGTGCATATACGAATATGTGTATATGCGAATGTGTATATATGAAGGTGAATATGCGAATGTGTATATGCGTGTATGTATATGCGAATGTGTATATGTGTGTGTATATGCGTATGTGTGTATATGCGTATGTGAGTATATGAGTATGTGTGTATATGCGTATGTGTATTCACTTGGTCTTTGGATCACGTGTTGGACTCGTGATCGACAGCATTTCCCTCCTGGAAGAGAGCTCAGAGCTCGTAGGTCCGATCTATGGGTAATGCTATGACCTTGCACACACACACACACACCCAACTCCCCGCCCACGGGAGTCAGAGTAACGACCCGAAGCGCAGCTGTATCGAAATAATTTCGGCCCTGGGCAGGATTCGAACGCACTACGCGCACCACCATGCTAGTAGTTCATCGTTCTACCAACTGCGGCACCGAGTCGTGAATATGCGTGTATGTGCGTATATGGGTAAATGCCTATATGCGTAAATGCGCATACGCATATATGCGTATATATGTATATATATGCCTATATTATATATATATATATATATATATATATATATATATATATATGTTGAGACATTCTGACAGGTTGATGTAAGCGGAATAGGAAACACAGGAGTCTTAGTCTTGAGTTTATTCCTGACTAGTTTCTTGCCCCAACTTTTTATCATGTTCTTTTAATGCTTTTTGTTACTATTTATTTTCAACACTATTATTATTATCATTGTTATTATAACTATTATTCATTTATTATTACTATCATTTTATATATTTATAATTTTATCATTACATTCTTATTATCATTATTATTATTATTATCTTTATTATTATTATTGTTATATTTATTGTTACTATTATTATTTATATAATTAATTTTTCGTTTTTATTATCATCGCTTTCACTATTATTGTCATAATTACTATTAATATTTTTTTTTCTTGGTTATTAGTATTATCATTTTTATTTATATTTATATATATATATATATTTATATTTTTATTATTATCATTATTACTTTAATTTTATTGTTATAATTTTCATTATAATTATTATTACTTATACTGTATTTCTATTATAATTTTTGTGATTATTGTTAATATTATTATTTAAATATTTATCTTCATTATTATCATTACTATTGTTACATTATCTATTAATAATTTCTTTGTTATTAGTGTTATCATATTTAATTGTAAAAATTTCTTCATTGTTACGTTAGCTACAATGTGATGTTCACATTCGTCACTAACTGGTAACTCGGAGAGGTGGTGAGGTCCACCCCATGTATATAATGCCCACAGCCCCGTTTGTACACATATTCCTTTGAAAAAGCATACCTGCGAAACTAGTCAGGAATAAACTCAAGACTAAGACTCCTGTGTTTCCTATTCCGCTTACATATATATATATATATATATATATATATATATATATATATATATATATATATATATATATCCATATATGTATATGCGCATATATGTATATGTATGTGTATATATGTATTTGCGTATATATGCATATGTATATGCGTATATATGTACATGTATATGCGTACATTCATATATGTATAAGCGTATGTGTATGCGTATATGAATACGCGTATGTGTATATGCGTATGTGTATATGCATGTGTATATGCGTATGTGTATATGCGTAGCGTGTGTATGCGTATGTGCATATGCGAATGTGTATATGCGAATATGTGTATATGCGACTGTGTATATGCCTATGTGTGTATATGCGTCTGTGTGTATATGCGAATATGCGTGTGTACGTATATGCGTGTGCGCGTATATGCGTGTGCGTGTATACGCGTATGTGTGTGTATGCGTATGTGTGTATATGCGTGTGCGTGTGTGTGTATTGGTGTATAAGCGTACATGGGTAAATGCGTACATGCGTAAATGCGTTTATATGTATATGCCTATATATGTATATGCGTATATATGTATGCGGATATATGTATATGCGTATGTATATGCGTATATATATGTATAAATGTATATATGTATGTATATGCGTATATGTATATGCGTACATATGTATATGTGTATATGTATATCTATGTACATATACATGTACAAAGAAGAAAAATCGAAAGAGGTAATAGGATCATATTCCACAAGTACAGACAATAACGAAGGATAACGAACAACAAAAAGAGAAAAAATAATATATTAGTAAAAGAGCGACGACGAAACAGTCTGTCTTGAGAGACGAAACGCGGACTCGTGATTCCAAGACCATCTATGGCAACTGCTCGTCAAGAGGCGAGATCGGAACTGCATCGTCAGAGTGGCCACTCTCCTAGAAAGTGTCCTGTAATGCGCACTTAGCGCCTGCGCTTACGCGCGCACGCACGGGCACACATGCACGCACACACACACAGGTATGTATATGTGTATGTATATGTACATGTATGTGTGCATGTATGTGTGTATGTGTATATATGTATATGTACGGTATGTGTGTTGTGTATATATGTATATGTACGGTATGTGTGTTGTGTATATATGTATATGTACGGTATGTATGTGTGTTGTGTATGTTTGTATGTATGTCCATATGTATGTATGTACGTATGTATGTATGTATGTATGTGCGTATGTATGCACGTGCGTATCTATGTATGATATTTCGTGTAACGCATGTAATAGTAGCTGTCTTGAAAAAAAAATCCAAAAGAGAACCTGTTTTCCCACCCAAATCATAACCGCGGGTTGTACGCTGATGCACGTATTTTTTTTAATAACTTGTCGCAAACTGACACGAGCACCTTGTCAGAATGAAGGAAGCGGCAGTTTTCTTAAACATAAGAAGAACGTCCGGAGGATCTTCTCGAGAGCACCAAAATGAACACCTGCGTCGTTCCCGCCCTCGCCAAGGCCCTCCGAGCGGCATTCAAGAGATGCCTCAAGGCATGGCGAAGCCTGTCCTCCTGTGGAGCCACCGAGAAGACGGCTTCAGGAGCGACTGAAGAGGAAGACCTTTCGGAGCAAGAGGAGCTCCAGTTCGTGCAAGGCCAGCAAGAAAAAATTCCCGAAGTCGCAGAGAGGACTTCGAACACCAACGAAGACTCTTCCTCCCCACAGCAGATTTCGATTGTGGAAAGCACTCAGGAACCAAAAGCCACAGATCAAAACGACGAGCTTAACGAGACTCAAATGCTCGTTTGCGATGACAGTGAAGTAACGAATGGGAATGAAGACGTTACTGAAGACGACTGCATCGCTTGTGAAAATAACGTTCCTACTTCTGTGTCCGATGGAGACTCTAATGAGCTCCCACAAACGTGTGAGGAACAAAAGGGAAACAAAGAGATCGAAGAAACCCATGATCTCGCACCCAAAAGTCCTCAAACACGAGAACCTTCGCCACCGAAAGTACCAACACAAAGTCCTCTTCAGTCCGCCGAACCTTCTAGAAAGCAACAAAGAGCCTTGAGGTACAAGATCCATCTCGCCGAAGTGATGCGAGAGCAAGCTGGCAAACAGCCGATATCGAAGACCTCGCTCAACAAAATGGCCAAAAGGAAAATGGCGGAATCTTCTTCGGCAAGAAACACTCGCAGAGGCGGTCATCAGCGCAATCGGGAGGCTCGAACTCGCGGTCACAGAGACCAAGTTGGAAACACAAACAGAAACGATTCTCGAACAAGTCATGACCGTTCACGCCACCAATGCCATTATGATTGCCCTTATCCTGAAAGCCACCAAAGGCAAGCACCGAAGGCAAGGGAGACAGAAAATGCCAAGGGCAGGAACAACATCAGGGCAAAGACGGGTTACGACAACCGCGCATTCTCTTACGAGTTCATACGGGCGGCAGCATTACCAAACTAACAGAGGTCAATATCAGTATTGGAATAATTTCCGAGGTCATTACCAAGGTCAGTACATGTACTATGGTGGCTATTAAACATACAGCCAATAAAAATAAAACCTATAACCATGGAGAGAAAATAAAATATAATGAATAAATAAAAATAAACAATAAGAAAAAATCCGCAAAATTAATTGTGGCAGGGATTCCCCTCAGCTGAATAAGGTTATCTAACGGGATATATATATATATATCTATATATATATATATATATATATATATATATATATATATATATATATATATATATAAAACAAACAAATAAAAAGAATAAATAAATCAACAAAATATAAAAATACCATATCAACCAATAAAGCAAGTAAAGAAATAAACAAATTAAAAAAACGAATAAAAAATAATGAAATAAATACAATCAATAACAACTAATAAACCAACAAATAAACGAATAAGTGAAAAAAAAATTATATATATATATATATATATATATATATAGGCAATCTGATAGAGAAATGTAGTGGATTCTATTACTCCCCGTAGTACTCCCTCTTTGGTGGAGTAGTGGTAGGGAAGAAAAAGTGGACCTCGCCTCCTCCTAGTCGTGGGTTCGAGTCCCTCATATATATATATATATATATATATATATATATATATATATATATATATATATATATATATGAATATAACATATATCTACACGGGTTTTATATATATATATATATATATATATATATATATATATATATATACTGTATATATATATATATATAGAATATATATATGTGTGTGTGTATATGTGTACAACACTGAATGGGCCCCAGTGAATAACGATACATTTTTATCAACCACAGTACACTTTAATTGTAAGCCATCAACATCGGAAGCTCCGTGGAGGCAACATGGAGAAAATAAAACGTGGTACGACCGAGGACTCGAACCTACGGCTAGCACGTGACCAGAGCTGTAGTGACTTAAACCAGCACTGGTCACGTGCTAGCCGTAGGTTCGAGTCCTCGGTCGTACCACGTTTCAATTTCTGCATGTTGCCTTCACGGAGCTTCCGATGTTGATGGCTTAGAATTAAAGTGCATTTTGGTTGATATAATGTGTATGTATATATATATATATTTTTTTTGCAAATAAATCACTTGAACACGTGATCAGAAATATGCTGGTAACCAGTTAAGAAAAAGAAACACAGAAATCACAAGCGCTTTCGTGTAATTCACATCCTCAAGGGAGAATATAGACAAAAGTACAATACAAAGACAATATAAACGGAAAAGTGTAAACCTAGGAGAGATTTGTGAGGTTGAGGATGTGAATTACACGAAAGCGCTTGGGATTTCTGTGTTTCTTTTTCTTAAGTGGTTACCAGCATATATATATATATATATATATATATATATATATATATATATATATATACAAGTTAAAAGTACATAGATGCTCTCATTGAATTACTCGATGGGGAATACCACCACCATCACCACACCACCGCTATTGTCACATAGGAGAGAGAGAGAGAGAGAGAGAGAGAGAGAGAGAGAGAGTATAGGTATCAGGTAATTTCCTTCCAATAAAATGTAACAAGATGGCGAGATGCAAATTGTTTAACAAGAATGACACTTCACTACTTGGATTTGGAAAAAAAAATCTCAAAGGCCCCAGATTAGTATACAGTAGTGGAGTGGTCCCGAAAAAAGGTCCTTAGTCTAATTGAATGTTTATAAAAATATTCAAAACTTTGGTTTTGCCCTCATTAGTAAAAATATAAAAAATTGGTTGTGTTCAGGGCTATGGAAGGAATGAACAAAATTGAAAAAGAAATGAAGAAAATCTCTTATGATGAGACGGAGGAAGAACAAGGAGACATTACAATAATGCACAGAAGAGAAGAGGTGCTTGAAGGATACGAATATATGTAACTTTTGTATAGATACATCTAGATTAGCTTGGATGAAGAAAGGGCTCAATAAAAAAAATCATAAATTTATTTAAAGTAAAGTTTGGCTGATGGGGATACAGTCGATATTTCACAAGAGCACACACACACACACACACACACACACACACACACACACACAAATATACACACGAGCTGAGAAACAACAACATGGACTTAACGTGCCAAGATACACGCCGCCTTCCCATTCCAGAAGCCGTATGAATCAAGCAAATGAATCAGAGTTTGAACATTCACTTGTTAGCAATACCGAGCACGAGGGGGAACTCAGCCACCGGGCGAGGGCAACACGAACACTGGCAGAGCTCACACGACACTGACCATATGCAAATGTAATATGTGTATATGTGTATGTGTGTGCATGTGTGTGTGTGTGTG
>NC_134778.1:70607076-70609576 GCF_046742065.1 Oratosquilla oratoria
AAATCTTGTGATAAAAAAAGTGGTTAAATGTCGTCTAAGAATATATGTTAAGCTAAGGAGGCCAGTTTCTACTTGAGACGGAGCCCTCCTACGATAACATCGAGTGAGAATAGCCCACGTTCAAGCTAGTCTCTGTTTAACCTGATGACTCAATTCACATATTTTATACTGGCTAACGCCAATCAGTTTTTCAGCTTAAGGACGGATCTTGTGCTACAGTGAGCGAACTAGCACTTAATTAAGTCTACTTCTAGGAGACATACACTTTAATTCGTCTTTCTTCATTTGTTATGATACAGTCATGAATCAGTCTTGAAACATACAAAATATTTAATTAACGACATCGCTTTGATAGTTGGTTATTTGACATGTTCTTCTTCGTTGTAAACTTTAGGAAAACGTCTGTCGAAAAAAGGAATGGAATATAAAATTATTATATGAAATGTGTAAAATATTCATTTCTGCTATCAATCGTAAAATATTCAGCTTACAAGAAACAATTTCAAATTTGGCAAAGTGTGGAATTTCAATGACGATAAGATACACTTAATTGTGCTTATGCTGTTGCTTTATTTATGCAGACATTAATTTCCACAACTCAAGAGCTTCGTTTTCTCTGAAGATACAAACTGGGAAAGAATAAGAGAAAACGAGTACAGAGAGGGGCAACCTTAAATTATGTCCACTTATTACTATTGTTATTACATTATAACTGTAATAACAGTCGAGGACAGTTCACCAACAGTTGGTTAAACCCTTTCAGGATTAAGAGATTTCTCTCATGCTGAACAAAATAGCTATGTGAAGCCAAGGGTATAATTATAATTAAAAACACGTCACTCACACAGGATCGGGTAGGTAGTGTTTATCCTTAAACGACTTTGTTGGTAGCCAGAAAATACATAAACCAGAATTTGTGAAAGAATTAGTCAATTCTTATTCCAATTCCCTCTGCACATTATGTCACTTTTTCAGTGTCTTAAAACTTTACTAAAGGGCAATGATATCTTGATCAGTCTCTCTCTCTCTCACACGAATCCACACCATTTTTATCTAATATGATAGGAAGTTAATGTGTAAACATATGTGTGATCTTTTTTTGCAGACGACTACAATGATATTTACATGCACGAGTGTCTTTGTTGTGATTTTACAAGACTGAGATTAAATCACGAAAGCCCGTCTTCTCCTCTTCCTACTATTGCTCTACATTGTAGACCAAAACAGAACATCTTTTCCCACCCAAATCATAACCGCGGGTTCTACGTTGATGCACGTATTTTTTGAATCACTTGTCGCAAACTGACACGAACACCTTGTCAGAATGAAGGAAGCGGCAGTTTTCTTAAACAAATAAAGAACGTCCGGAGGATCCTCTCGAGAGCACCAAAATGAACACCTGCGTCATTCCCGCTCTCGGCAAAGCCCTCCGAACGGCATTCAAGAGATGCCTTAAGGCATGGCGAAGCCTGTGCTCCTGTGGAGCCACCGAACAGACGGCTTCAGGAGCGACTGAAGAGGAAGACCTTTCGGAGCAAGAGGAGCTCCAGTCCATATCAGGCCAGCAAGAGGAAACTCCCCAAGTCGAGGAGAGGACTTCGAGCACCAAAGAAGACTCTTCCTCCATGAAGCAAACTTCGATTGTGGGAATCACTCAGGAACCACAATTCACAGATCACAACGACGAGCTTGACGAGACTCGCATGCTCGTTTGCGATGAGAGCGAAGTAACGAACGGGAATGAAGACGTTACTGAAAACGACTGCATCGCCTGTG
Organism: Oratosquilla oratoria; assembly: GCF_046742065.1. Lineage (NCBI taxonomy): Eukaryota > Metazoa > Arthropoda > Malacostraca > Stomatopoda > Squillidae > Oratosquilla > Oratosquilla oratoria. The sequence continues at coordinate 70,608,853 of NC_134778.1, forward strand.
AAAATGACGTTCCTCCTTCTGTGTCCGATGGAGACTCTAATGAGCTCCCACAAACGTGTGAGGAACAAAAGGGAAACAAAGAGATCGAACAAACCCGCGATCTCGCATCCAAAAGTCCTCAAACACAAGAACCTTCGCCACCGAAAGTACCAACACAAGGTCCTCTTCAGTCCGCCGAACCTTCTCGAAAACAAAGAAGAGCCTTGAACTACAAGATCCATCTCGCCGAAGTGATGCGAGAGCAAGCTGGCAAAGAGGCGATATCGAAGACCTCGCTCAACAAAATGGCCAAAAGGAAAATGGCGCAATCTTCTTCGGCAACAAACCCTCGCAGAGGCGGACATCAGCGCAATCGGGAGGCTCGAACTCGCGGTCACAGAGACCAAGTTGGAAACACAAACAGAAACGATTATCGAACAAGTCATGACCGCTCACGCCACCAATGCCATTATGATTGCTCTCATCCTGAAAGCCACCAAAGGCAAGCACCGAAGGCAAGGGAGACACAAAATGCCAAGGGAAGGAACAACATCAGGGCAAAGACGGGTTACGACGATCGTGCGCTCTTTTACAACTCCCACGGAAATTGACAAAGCAATACGAGTTCATACGGGTGGCATTATTACCAAACTAACAGAGGTCAATATCAGTATTGGAATAATTTCCGAGGTCATTACCAAGGTCAGTACATGTACTATGGTGGCTATTAAACATACAGCCAATA
>NC_134778.1:70614576-70634576 GCF_046742065.1 Oratosquilla oratoria
AAGGGGTGAAAGTGGCAGTAGACTGGATGTGAGCATAAAGGGAGAGCGACAAGAGGAAGTGGATAGTTTTAGATACTTGGGTGCAAATGTGGCAGGAAAAGGTGGAGTGAAGGTAGAATGTAGATTGAGAGAAGCAAGTAAATGCCTTGGTGGATTGAACAGTGTAAAGTGGAATAGACATTTGGGAATGGATGCTAAGAGGAGACTATATGAAGGACTGGTTGTGCCAACAGCACTGTATGGGGCAGAAACGTGGAACATAAGAGAGGAAGAGAGAAGAAGTTTGAATGTGTTTGAGATGAGGTGTCTGAGAAGTATGATGGGGGTTACTAGGCTAGATAGAGTGAGAAATGAGAAGGTGAGGAGGAGAACAGGGGTGGAAAGGGAGTTGGGAGATAGGGATGATGAAAGAGTATTAGGATGGTTTGGACACATGGAAAGAATGAGTGAAGAAAGACTAGTAAAAGAGGTATGGAAGGCAGATGTGGAGGGAGTGAACATGAGGGGACGTCCTAGGATGAGGTGGATGGATGGGGTGAAGGGGGCTTTGGGGAAGAGGGGAATGTCTGTTGAGGAAAGGCGGGAGAGGATAGAAGACAGGGGTGAATGGAGAATGGTTGTATATGTATGATGATGTGATGCATGAGGTGGGATGGGCGGGGGGATGGGGGATGAGGTAGTATGTGTGAGCAAAATTTGACGCAGCCCGAAGGGATTTCTCCCCGTCTTCTCCTTTTATGCATGGAGGGACGGAGAGGGGGGGGGTTCGCCGATTTAATGAAGCAGCCTTGCTGTGGATGTGCAGTGTTTTGCGACACTGCTTCTGACCCAGGGCAGTGGACAAGGTGCAGGGATGACCCGTCATCCAGGAGATGCTAAGATAAGAGGGAGGGTGGAGGGGGTGTGGAGTGTATTTAGGGATGGAATGGGTGGGAATGATTTTATGCTTTTCTTTTTTGGCTACCTTCCTCGTAAGGGGGAAAAAGCCTTTGGTATATGTATGTATATATGTATATGCTTATATGTATGTATATGCGTATATATGTATGCACATATGTGTATATCTATATATATATATGTATATGCGTATATATGTATACATATATATGTATATGCGTATATATGTATATGCGTATGTGTATATATGTATATGCGTATATATGTATATGAGTATATATGTATATGAGTATATATGTATATGGGTATATATGTATATGCGTATACTCTATATGTATATGCGTATATGTATGCGTATTTAAGTATATGCGTATATGTATAAATATATACATGTATATATATATCGTATATATGTGTGTATATACATATATGCGTATGTGTATGTATATGCGTATGTGTATGTATATGCGTACATATGTATGTATATGCGTATGTGTATATGCGTGTGTATATGCATATCTGCACGTGTATGTGTATATGCGTATGTGTATATGCCTATGTGTATATGCGAATGTGTATATGCGAATGTGTGTATATGCGAATATATGTGTATATGCGAATGTGTGTATATGCGAATATGTGTGTATATGCGCATATACATGTGTATATGCGCATATACATATGTATATGCGTATATGCCTGTGTGTATATGCGTATGTGTGTATGCGCGTATATGCTTATGTATATGCGTATATATATGCGTATATGCATGCGTATATATATGTATATGTACATGCCTATGTATATATGTATATGCGTATATATATATATGCGTATATATGTATGCGTGTATATGCGTATGTGTATATGCATATATCTGCGTGTGTATATGCGTATGTCTATATGCGTGTGTATATGCGGACGTGTATATGCGTATGCGTGTATATGCGTATGTGTGTATGTGCGTGTGCGTGTATGTGAGTAGGTGTATGTGCGTATATGCGTAAATATGTATATATGTATATGCGTACATATATGTATATGCGTATATATGTACATATGTATATGCGTATATGTGTGAATATTCGTATATGTATATGCGTATTTGTATATGCGTATATATGCGCATATATAAATGCGTATATGTATATGTATGTATAAATATATGTGTATATATATAGTCGTATATATGTATATGCGTATATATGTATGTATATGCGTATGTATATATGTATGGAAATAAACTCTTCAGCTGGGATTCGAAGAGTTTATTTCCAAATGTCAATTGACACAAACATTTGTCGGAAGACTAGCCTGCATAAAGGATTTGATGAAATACAGTACATAACACGCTCCACCCGGGTGCCCTCGGCGGAACGACTGGGCCGTGAACTAAGTCGTTTCGTTTTGTAGGGTCAGGATGGAGTAGTGGTTACGGTCCTTGTCTAGTAAAGACGCAAGCCGCTCAGGCAAGGGTTCGAATCCCAGCAGAAGAGTTTATTTCCAAATGTCAATTGACACAAACATAAGCGTATATGCGTATATATACATATATATATATGCGTGTATATATATACACATATATATGCGTATATATATGCGTATATATATACGTGTATATATATACACATATATATGCGTATACGAGTATATGTATATGTATATATGTAAATGCGTATATGTATATGCGTATGTATGTATATGTATATATACTGTATGTATATGCGTATATATATGTATATGCGTATATACATGTATACGCGTATATATGTACGTATATGCGTATATGTATATGCATCTATATGCATAAATGTATATGTATGCGTATGTATATATATATGCACGTATATATGCGTCAATGTATATGCGTGTATGTATATATGTATATGCGTGTATGTATATATGTATATGCATATGTATATATGTGTAACGTATATGTATGTATATGCGTACATATATTTAAATGCGTACATATGCGTATACCACGAAAATTTATTCAATCTTCCTAGCATTTTTGATAAATTTGGTATCCAGATAGTATTTAAAAACAATAATAACATCACGAGCCTGTTAATTAAAAATTCTCGAAGAAGTAAAGAAGGTTGTATTTATAACATACCATGTAAAATCTGTTATTTTATTTATATAGGCCTAACAGCCAAAAGTTTAGATAAAAGAATAGGCCAACATAAATATAGTATTAGAACGGGGCAGGTGTCCAGTGGATTATTTGTCCACCAAAGGGATTATGGTCATAATATTGACTGGGATAATTCTAAAATAATTACTTCTTGTAATAATATTATAGAAAGAAAGATTATTGAATCTTGTTTCATAAAAAGAAAGTTTGGAAATAACATGAACTTGAGTTTGGGTTTATTTAAATTGGACAATTTTATTATTGACAAATTTGTGTGTGATAATATGGACCATGGGACCTTTCCCAATATCCTCTGTCTTCTCATGTATGTATTGTTTCTTTCTGTATTGATTTTCTGTACCTATGAAAATGTCTTAATTGACGAAAACATTCAGTACCTGTTTTTTCAATTTCCCGGTGGTTTCTGTGTTTTGTGATTTCTTTGCATATATCTATGCGTATGTATATGTGTATATATGTATATGCGTATGTGTATCTATATGCGCACATATATATATGCGTATATATGTATATGTATATGCGTATATTTTTATATGTATATGCGTATGTGTATATGCGTGTGTGTATATGCGTATGCGTGTATATGCGTATGTGTGTATATGCGTATATCCGTAAATATGTACATGCCTATAAATGTATTTGCGTATATATGTATATGCGTATATATGTACATATGTATATGTATATGCGTATGTGAATATTCGTATGTGTATATGCGTGTGTGTATATGCGTATGTGTATATGCGTATATATGTATATGCATATATGATAGGTTAATGTGTATACATATGTGTGATCTTTTTTTTGCAGACTACAATGATATTTACATGCACGAGTGTCTTTGTTGGGATATTACAGGACTGAGATTAAATCACGAAAGCCCGTCTTCTCCTCTTCTTGGTCATTAATGCTACTGCTCTACATTGTAGACCAAAACAGAACATCTTTTCCCACCCAAATCACAACCGCGGGTTCTACGTTGATGCACGTCTTTTTTTAATCACTTGTCGCAAACTGACACGAACACCTTGTCAGAATGAAGGAAGCGGCAGTTTTCTTAAACAAATAAAGAACGTCCGGAGGATCCTCTCGAGCGCACCAAAATGAACACCTGCGTAGTTCCCACCCTCGGTAAGGCCCTCAAGAGATGCCTTAAGGCATGGCGAAGCCTGTGCTCCTGTGGAAACACCGAACAGACGGCTTCAGGAGCGACTGAAGAGGACCTTTCGGAGCAAGAGGAGCTCCAGTCCATATCAGGCCAGCAAGAGGAAACTCCTCAAGTCGAGGAGAGGACTTCGAGCACCAAAGAAGACTCTTCCTTCATGAAGCAAACTTCGATTAAGGGAAGCACTAAGGAACCACAATTCACAGATCACAACGACGAGCTTGACGAGACTCGTATGCTCGTTTGCGATGACAGCCAAGTAACGAACGGGAATGAAGACGTTACTGAAAACGACTGTATCGCCTGTGAAAATGACGTTCCTCCTTCTGTGTCCGATGAAGACAAAAATGAGCTCCCACAAACGTACGATGAGCATAAGGGAAACAATGAGATCGAACAAACCCGCGATCTCGCACCCAAAGGTCCTCAAACACAAGAACCTTCGCCCCCGAAAGTACCAACACAAGGTCCTCTTCAGTCCGCCGAACCTTCTCGAAAACAAAGAAGAGCCTTGAGGTACAAGATCCATCTCGCCGAAGTGATGCGAGAGCAAGCTGGCAAACAGCCGATATCGAAGACCTCGCTCAACAAAATGGCCAAAAGGAAAATGGCGCAATCTTCTTCGGCAACAAACACTCACAGAGGCCGACATCAGCACAATCGGGAGGCTCCAACTCGCGGTCACAGAGACCAAGTTGAAAATACAAACAGAAACGACTGTCGAACAGGGCAGGATCGTTCACCCTGCCAATGCCATTATGGCCCTTATCCTGAAAGCCACCAAAGGCAAGCACCGAAGGCAAGGGAGACACAAAATGCCAAGGGAAGGAACAACATTAAGGCAAAGACGGGTTATGACAACCGCGCCTTCTTTTATAACTCCCACGGAAATTGGCAAAGCAATACGAGTTCATATGAGCGGCAGCATTACCAAACTAACAGAGGTCAAAATCAGTATTGGAATGATTTCCCAGGTTATGACCAAGGTCACGCGTTCTTTTACAACTCCCACGGAAATTGGCAAAGCAATACGAGTTCATATGAGCGGTAGCATTACCAAACTAACAGAGGTCAAAATCAGTATTGGAATCATTTCCCAGGTTATGACCAAGGTCAGTACGTTTCAAGACCTAGAAACAGGAAGTTCGTCAATCAGAAGATGTACTATGGTGGCTATTAAACGTACAGTCAGTACAAATAAAACCTAACCTAACAATGGAGAGAAAATAAAATAAAACAAATAAAAATAAACAATAAGAAAAAATTCCGCAAAATTAATTGTGGCAGGGATTCCCCTCAGCTGAATAAGGTTATCAAACAGGATATATATATATATATATATATATATATATATATATATATATATCATATATATATATATATATATATATATATACAGTAAATATATATATATAACAAAACAAACAAATAATATGAATAAATACATCAACAAAATATAGAAATATCAGATCAACTAATAAACAAAGAAATAAACAAATGAACAAATAAAAATGAATACAGATATGAACAGATGAAATAAATACAATAAATAAAAACTAATAAACCAACAAATAAACGAACAAGTAGACAGAAACACACACACACACACACATATATACATATATATATACATACATTATATATATATATATATATATATATATATATATATATATATAAGCAATCTGATAGAGAAATGTAGTGGGGGTCGAATCCCCTTCCGTGCCTTTTATTCTGGCTTCCGCCAGGCGATTCTATTACTCCCCGTGGTACTCCCTCTTTGGTGGGGGTAGTGGTAGGGAAGAAAAATGGACCTCGCCTCCTCCTAGTCGTGAGTTAGAGTCCCTCATATACAATTTATATATGCATATATATATATATATATATATATATATATATATATATATATATATATATATACATATATATACATATATATACATATATATATATATATATGTGTGTGTGTGTGTGTGTGTGTGTGTGTGTGTGTGTGTGTGTGTGTGTGTGTGTGTGTGTGTGTGCAACACTGAATGGGTCCCAGTGAAAAGCGATACCTTTTTATCAACCACAATACACTTTGATTGTAAGCCATCAACATCGGAAGCTCCGTGGAGGCAACATGGAGAAAATGAAACGTGATCCAACACCATGATGAATCACACACATCGCACATAAACACACAACGTACAAATACACTATCACACCCACCCACATACTAAAAAATACACAACACAAAAAACACTATCACACCTACCCACACACTAAAACACAGACACACACAAAACACTATCACACCCACCCACTCACTAAAACACAGACACCCACACCTTTTCACTTTCCTTTGTTTAATCCTCCGTGCGCACAATACTTATCAAAGTCCAAATTATTGCCACAAGCATGCGATCATCAATTCAATGTTTACTTTACTAGAATGTCAATAGAACTGACTATTAATTCATCGTTACATTAGTATTAGTTTGATCCCATGTCAATTCGCTGCAATACCACATATTTCTATATTTGTTCTTGTTAATAACAACCAAATTTTAACGTAGTGTCACTATAGCAAAGGGACTGGGTCCTTTTACATTAACCCCATCACTTCATAGATTGACGAACGCCAGACGATATTATTCAGAGGAAGGAACGTCATTGTCAATATCGTTTAAAAAAAAAAGAAATTGTCAAAAAATTATTTGACTGGGCTCGGTCATTTAGCCTGTTGCGCAAGACATGGTCAAATTTTACACACTTGAAGAACACTGTTCTGACTAAAACCAGATGATTGTCCTCAACTAAGGAGACCCTTGTTAAGGGGGACTTTGCGTAGTTGTCATTTGTTAACCATAACGACGTTGTTAACCCTTAAACTCCTGGTAACAACGATCTCCTGGACTGCAGGACCAACCAAAAGAAACCTATATACAGCGACTTTATGCTCTTCAAGAAGGGTCTAATGCTGGAAGTTCTGTTGACAATATTTAGATATTGACAATAAATTCCCACAGTGGGGAGACTCCTTCAAGAGTTAAACGAAGGGTGAAGATATAGATCTCTTCTTGCAATTCTGTGTTTTATGTAGTTGATCTATACGGTAGTGACGATATGACGTCATAACGTTTTCTCTTCAGCCAAAAAAGAACTTCACGCTACCCAAAAGCTTCCAGACTCTCTGTAAGACTAATTCCATCGTGAGAAGTAACACCTTTCATGTTCTTCTTAAAGAACACCAGCAGAGGATTTTTTTTAATAGTCTTGTGTTCCTCATTCACATGAGACTTGTCCACGTTCTTGTTTCTCAGCTCGTGTGTATATTTGTGTGTGTTTGTGTAGAAGCCCCGTAGATTTAAATATTTTTGTGTTCGTCATTCAAGTTAGACTTGTCCATGTACTTGTTTGTCAGCTCATGTGTATATTTGTGTGTGTGTGTGTGCAGAACCTCTGTAGATTTGACTATTTTTGTGTTCTTCGTTCACGTGAGACTTGTCCATGCACTTGTTTGTCAGCTCGTGTATATACTTGTGTGTGTGTGTGTGTGTGTGTGTGTGTGCGCGCGCGCGCTCTCGTGAAATATCGACTGTATCCCCATCAGCCAAACTTTACTTTAAATCAATTTATGATATTTTTATTGAGCCCTTTCTTTATCCAAGCTAATCAAGATGCATCTATACAAAAGTTACATATATTTGTATCCTTCAAGCACCTTCTCTTCTCTGCATTATTACAATGTCTCCTTGTTCTTCCTCCGTCCCATCATAAGAGATTTTCTTAATTTCTTTTTCGACTTTGTTCATTCCTTTCATAGCCCTGAACACAACCAATGTATTATATTTTTACTAATGAGGACAGAAACCAAGTTTTGAATATTTTCATAAACAATCAATCAGTTAGACTAAGGACCTTTTTTCGGGACCACTCCACTACTGCATACTGATCTGGGGCCTTTGAGATTTTTTTTTTTCCAAATCCAAGTAGTGTAGTGTCATTTTTGACAATTTGCATCTCGCCATCTTGTTACATTTTATTGGAAGCAAATTACCTGATACTTATACTCTCTCTCTCTATCGCCAATGTGATTAGTGTGGTGGTGACAATGACAGTGGTGTGGTGATGGTGGTATTCCCCATCGAGTAATTCAATGATAGCATCTTTGTACTTTTATGTGTGTGTGTGTATGTGTGTGTGTGTGTATATATATATATATATATATATATATATATATATATATATATATATATATATATATATATATGTATATACATTTTTTATCAACTACAATGTACTTTAATTCTAAACCATCAATATCGGAAGCTCTGTGGAGGCAACATGCAGAAATTGAAACGCGGTACGACCGAAGACTCGAACCTACGGCTACCACGTGACCAGTGCTGGTCTAAGTCACTACAGCACTGGACACGTGCTAGCCGTAGGTTCAAGTCCTCGGTCTTAGAACGTTTCAATTTCTGCATGTTGCCTCCACGGGGCTTCCGATGTTGATGGCTTAGAATTAAAGTGCACTGTGGTTAATAAAAAAGTATGTATGTATGTATATTATATATATATATATATATATTATATATATATATATATATATTATTTAAATGTACAAAGATGGTATCATTGAATTACTCGATGGGGAATACCACCACCATCACCACACCATTGCCATCGTCATCACCACACTAATCACGTAGGCGATACAGAGAGTATAGGTATCAGGTAATTTGCTTCCAATGATATGTAACAAGATGGAGAGATGCAAATTGTTTAACAAGAATGACACTTCACTACTTCGATTTGGAAAAAAAAAAAAAAAAAAAAAATCTCAGACTCCAGATTAGTATGCGGTAGTGGAGTGGTCCCGAAAAAAGGTCCTTAGTCTGATTGATTGTTTATAAAAAATATTCAAAACTTGGGTTTTATCCTCATTAGTAAAAATATAATATATTGGTCATGTTCAGGGCTATGAAAGAAATGAACAAAATCGAAAAAGAAATTAAGGAAATCTCTTATGATGGGACGGAGGAAGAACAAGGAGACATTGCAATAATGCAGAGAAGAGAAGGTGCTTGAAGGATACGAATATGGAACTTTTGTATGAACTTTTTGGATGAAGAAAGGGCTCAATAAATATATCAAACTGATTTAAAGTAAAGTTTGACTGATGGAGATACAGTCGATATTTCACGAGAGCACGCACACACACACACACACACACACACACACACACACACACACACACACACACACACAATCGTCGAATTGACGGCGAAGATTGGAACTCCGGAAAAAACGCAATATTCGTGCATTTCAACTACGAGGGAGTACCTTTTTGTATTAGTGGGGAAGGGAAAGCTCGTGGTGTGGTAGGTGATGAAAGGGGAGAAGGGGAACGATTACTGAGGGAAATGGAAGGAAATGAGGAGGGAGACGAACGGGCTCCCCCTGACAGCAGAAAAAATATAAACAACAGGTCTGCTGACGACACAGAGGAAATCGAAAATATCAGTAAAAGCATTAAGGTTAGAAATATAGATAAGAACAACACAATGGAAAGTGAAAATAATAATTTCCATGGATTTAATGAGGGGGGTGGGGATGCCAACCTCCCCCGATTAGCAAGTTTAGAAGAAAAACTAGAGAAAATGACCGAACATTGGGAGAGTACGTTCGGTCAACTTACACGGATAGCGCAGAGAGTTGATAAATTGGAAGAGTTAAAGAAGGAGAACCAAACCCTAACTAAAGAAATACAAGTATTGGAATAATTACCGAGGTCATTACCAAGGTCAGTACATGTACTATGGTGGCTATTAAACATACAGCCAATAAAAATAAAACCTATAAGCATGGAGAGAAAATAAAATAAAACAAATATAAATAAACAATAAAAAAAAAAATCCGCAAAATTAATTGTGGCAGGGATACCCCTCAGCTGAATAAGGTTATCTAACGGGATATATATATATATATATATATATGTATATATATATATATATATATATATATATATACATATATATATATATATACATATATATATATATATATATACATAAATATATATATATATATATATATAATAAAAGAAAATAAGAATAAATAAATCAACAAAATATAAAAATATCATATCAACCAATAACACAAGTAAAGAAATAAACAAATGAAAAAAAACGAATAAAGAAATAAACAATGAAATAAATACAATGAATAACAACTAATAAACAAACAAATAAACGAATAAGTGGACAAGAAAAAAAAATATATGTGTATATATATATATATATATATATATATATATATATATATATATATATATATATATATAAGCAATCTGATAGAGAAATGCAGTGGATTCTATTACTCCCCGTAGTACTCCCTCTTTGGTGGGGTAGTGGTAGGGAAGAAAAAATGGACCTCGCCTCCTCCTAGTCGTGGGTTCGATTCCCTTATATATATATAAATATAATATATGTATATGTCTATATATATATATATATATATATATATATATATACATATATGTATATATAAATATAATATAAAAATATATATATATATTATATAACACACACACACACACACACACACACACACACACACATATATGTATATATATATATATATATATATATATAATATATATATATGTGTGTGTGTGTGTACAACACTGAATGGGCCCCAGTGAATAGCGATATGTTTTTATCAACCACAGTACACTTTAATTGTAAGCCATCAACATCGGAAGCTCCGTGGAGGCAACACGGAGAAAATAAAACGTGGTACGACCTAAGACTCGAACCTACGGCTAGCACGTCACCAGAGCTGTAGTGACTTAAACCAGCACTGGTCACGTGCTTGCCGTAGGTTCGAGTCCTCGGTCGTACCACGTTTCAATTTCTGCATGTTGCCTTCACGGAGCTTCCGATGTTGATGGCTTAGAATTAAAGTGCATTTTGGTTGATATAATGTGTATATATATATACACACACACACACACACATATATACATATATATATATATATATATATGTATGTATATATATATATACACAAGTTAAAAGTACATAGATGCTATCATTGAATTACTCGATGGGGAATACCACCTCCATCACCACACCACCTCCATTGTCACCACCACAGTAACCACATAGGAGAGAGAGAGAGAGAGAGAGAGAGAGAGAGAGAGAGAGAGAGAGAGAGAGAGAGAGAGGAAGAGGGAGGGAGAGAGTATAGGTATCAGGTAATTTCCTTCCAATAAAATGTAACAAGATAGCGAGATGCAAATTGTTTAACAAGAATGACACTTCACTACTTGGATTTGGGAAAAAAAATATCTCAAAGGCCCCAGATCACTATACAGTAGTGGAGTGGTCCCGAAAAAAGGTCCTTAGTCTAACTGATTTATTGTTTATAAAAATATTCAAAACTTGGGTTTTGCCCTCATTAGTAAAAATATAACACATTGGTTGTGTTCAGGGCTATGGAAGGAATGAACAAAATTGAAAAGGAAATTAAGAAAATCTCTTATGATGAGACGGAGGAAGAACAAGAAGACATTGCAATAATGCAGAGAAGAGAAGAGAAGAGGTGCTTGAAGGATACGAATATATGTAACTTTTGTATAGATACATCTAGATTAGCTTGGATGAAGAAAGGGCTCAATAAGAAAAATCATAAATTGGTTTAAAGTAAAGTTTGGCCGATGGGGATATAGTCGATATTTCACAAGAGAGCGCACACACACACACACAAATATACACACGAGCTGAGAAACAAGAACATAGACTTAACGTGCCAAGATACATGCTCGCAGTATTAGGAACAAATTTCAAGAAATACAGGCGTATGTCAAGAGCGAAAATGGTACAGAGTTCGAAGCTGAATTTAATATTGCGGGATTTAAATACTTTCATCAGGATAGAAACCACAAGAAAGGTGGGGGTGTTCTATTGTACGTTAAAAACAATGTTCATGCTTGTGTTTTAGAGAAAGTGAAACAGGATGCATATGATAGTTTGTGGGTTGAGTTAACCCAAACAAATGGACAAAAAATGAATATAGGTGTAATATATAGGCCAAAGACATTATCATTAGCAGACGACCAACTGTTATTTCAAGAACTGTCTAGTTTCTGCAACCGGGATATATTGATAATGGGTGATTTCAATTTTACTGACATTGATTGGATGACCCTTGAACATGGCCATATAGGTAGTCGCTTGATTGATTTTCTTGGTGACAATTACTTAATTCAGCATGTAAAAGAGCCCACAAGATATGGAAACTTACTCGATCTTTTGATCACTAGCCCCGAAAGCATGGTAACTGATGTAGAAGTCGGTGAATCTGTTGCAAATAGCGATCACAACTTAGTTAGATTCAAACTCCTAAACAATTTTAGAATAGATACTTGTGTTTCTAAAATACCTGATTTCAGTAAAGCTCAGTTCATAGGACTACGTCAGGAGCTTCAGCTTACAGATTGGGAGGCAAAATTAAACGAAAGACCTGTAGATCAGATGTGGGAAATATTTCAAAATACGCTCACTAAGATGATTCAAACTTACATTCCTTTTAAGGACAGACGTCCCCCAAATCAGGCTCGCCCAAAGTGGCTCGACAAAGAAACTGAAAAAAGTATTGCTAAAAAGAGACAGGCTTATAAGAAATATAAGTGCTCGGGTGCATCTAATGACTATGAAAGTTATGTATCAATACAGAGAGATTTAAAAAAGACAATAAGAAAAAGAAAACGACAATACGAAATGAAAATCGCTGATAAATCCAAAGAGAATCCCAAAGAATTCTATAGTTACATTAGAGATAAAAAGGTTGTTAGGAATCATATTGGTCCACTATTATCTGCTGACGGTCAACTTGAATATTCAAATGAAGGAATGTGTAATATCTTAAACAATTATTTTAGCTCGGTATTCGTAAACGAAACACCTCAAAGTGAATTCCAAACTGAAACCTGTGAAAAGTCTGGGGTAAACTTACTCACTACGGTAAATATAACAAAAGAAAAAATTAAAAGGTGTATAGACAAACTCAAAGTTAATAAAACACCAGGGCCCGACGGTTGGCATCCAAGAATCTTAAAGGAAATAAAAAATGAGATTGTTGTTCCATTAGAAACTATTTTCAAGAAATCCATCATATCCGGAGATGTCCCAAGAGAATGGAAGCTAGCTAACGTTACTCCCATATTCAAAAAAGGTGACAAAAAGAAACCAAATAACTATAGGCCTATAAGTTTGACTTCAATCGTAGGAAACATAATGGAAACTATCATCAGAGATGCTATCGAACATCATTTAGAAAGTAACCGTTTGATAAATGACAGCCAGCATGGTTTCAGACGGAAACGTTCTTGCGTGACTAACTTACTCGAGTTCTACAACACAGTTATCTCGAATTATGACAAAAGAAACAATATAGATTTAGTATATCTAGACTTTGCAAAAGCTTTTGATACCGTCCCACACGAAAGACTACTTACTAAATTAGCTTTGCATGGAATAAGTGGTAGCCTATTAGGTTGGACTAGTAATTGGTTGAATGGTCGAAAACAGAGAGTTGTTTTAAATGGAAAAACTTCTGGATGGAAAAGTGTTGCAAGTGGAGTTCCTCAGGGTTCCGTTCTTGGGCCACTTCTATTCATAGTATATATAAATGATATAGACCATGGACTAAAATCTACTGTTTCCAAATTTGCTGATGATACAAAACTGTGCGGAGTGGCAAATGATCACTCAAACCAATTAGATATTCAAGAAGATTTAGATAAATTACAGCAATGGTCTGAAAAGTGGCTAATGAAATTTAACGCAAGTAAATGCAAGGTAATGCACATAGGTAAAAATAACAGTGAGTACGATTACAAGTTATTTGGTAATTCGTTAACAAAAGTGGATAGTGAAAAAGATCTCGGCGTAATTATCAGTAACGACCTCAAATCATCCAAGCAGTGTATTTCAGCCTCTGAGAAAGCAAATAAGATTCTGGGACTGATTGCGCGATCTTTTGATTTCAAAAGTCCATCACTCATTAATAAGCTATATAAATCGTTAGTTCGTCCACATTTGGAGTATGCTGTTTCTGTATGGTCACCGAATCTCATTAAAGACATTGACAGACTGGAAAAAGTACAACGGCGAGCCACAAAACTGATTCCAAATATCAAAAATAAATCATACGAAAATCGACTAAAACACATGAATCTGTTTTCCCTAAAAAAGCGTAGACTCAGAGGTGACTTGATACAGGTCTTTAAGATTTTAAAGGGAATTGACAACATCAAAAGTGACAAAATTTTCACATTGAATGAGAATCAGACAAGAAACAATGGTCTCAAACTATCCGGAAATAGATTCAATTTGGAAGTAGGTAGAAACAACTTTGCCAACCGTGTAGTAAATGAATGGAATAAACTTCCTGCACAGGTAGTGCAATGTAGTTCAGTTCGAAGCTTTAAGAATCAGTTAGATAAATACCTAAGTAAGATGCTGTAATGATTATGATTTATCTTATATTATTTGCTTTTGTTTTGTTATCATTTGTCTGTCTGATTTTCATTTATTATTAGTTATATGTCAATTTATTATTATTTACTATTTACCTGTTTGTTTATTATTTAACTATACCTATGCATTTATTTATGTATTTTATTTGTTATTTACATTATTATAGTTTTTATTTATTGTTTTATTATTGATATGATTTTATTTTTCCGCATCCGACCTAGATATGGATCATAAGGTCTCCTGTCGGCATGCTCCGCCTTTGTAATCCTTTGTAATCCTTCCCATTCCAGAAGCCGCATCCACCAAGAAAATGAATCAGAGTTTGAACATTCAGATGTTCCACTTGTTAGCAATACCGAGCATGAGGAGGAACTCAACCACCGGGCGAGGTCAACACGAATACTGGCAGAGCTCACACGACACTGACCATATGCAAATGTAATATGTGTATGTGTGTGTATGTGTATGTATGTATATGTGTGTGTATGTGTATGTATATGTGTGTGTATGTGTAAATATATGTGTATGTATGTATATGTGCACGTATGTATGCATGTGTACGTATGTATGCATGTATATGTGTATGTATATGTGTATATATGTATATGTGTATGTAAATGTGTATGTATGTATATGTGTATGTATATGCGTATGTATATGCGTATGTATGTATATGCGTATGTATGTATATGCGTTTATGTATGTGTGTGTATGTGTGCGTATGTGTATATGTGTGTGTGTATGTATATGTATTTGTACGTGTATATGTGTCTGTGTGTATGTATATATGTGTGTACGTGTATATGTGTCTGTGTGTATGTACATGTGTGTATATATGTATGTGTATGTATATGTGTGTATGTGTGCGTATGAGTATGTACATGTGTGTATGACTATATATGTGTATGTAAGTGCATGTGTGTGTATGTATATGTGTATGTATGATATGTGTATGTATGTATATGTGTATGTATGAATGTGTATGTATATGTGTATGTATATGTGTATGTATATGTGTATGTATATGTGTATGTATGTGTATATATGTATATGTATGTATATGTGTATGTGTGTGTATGCGCGTGTGTGTATGTATGTGCGTATGTGTAAGTATGCATGTGTGTGTATGTGTATGCAAGTGTGTATGTGTATGTGTATGCATGTGTGTATGTGTATGTATATATGTGTATGTATGTGTGTTTGTATGTATGTGCATTCATGTGTGTATGAGTATGTATATGTGTATGTATATGTATTTGTGTATGTGTATGTATGTGTATGTATGTGTATGTATTTGTGTGTATGTGTGTATGTGTATGAATGTGTGTATGTGTATGAATGTGTGTATATATATGTGTGTATGTGTATGTATGTATGTGTATGTATGTGTGTATGTATGCATATGTATGTATGTGTGTGTGTGTCTATGTTTATGTGTGTATGTGTATTTATGTTTATGTTTGTGTGTGTGTATATATGTATGTGTGTGTGCATGTATGTGAATATGTATGCGTATGTGTATGTATGTATATGTATGTGTATGTATGTGTATGTGTATATGTATATATGAATATATATGTATGTATATATGTATACATATGTATATATGTATGTAAATATGTATATGCGTATATACTGCATATATATAAGTATATGTATATGCGTATATGTATATATGTATATGCGTACATACGTATGTGTATATATGTTTATGCGTATATATGTATATCCGTATATATGTATATATGTATATGCATATATGTATATGCGTATGTATATGCGTGTATATGTATATACGAAATCTGTATATGCATGCGTATATGCATATGCGTATATATATATATATATGCGCATGTATATGCATATATATGTATATGTATGCCAATGCGTATATGTATATATGTATGCGAATATATGTATATTTGTATATATGTATGTGCATATGTATATATGTACATGCGTACATAAGTATATATGTATATGCGTATATATGTATGTATAGGCGTTTATATGCATATATGTATAGGCGTATTTATGTATACGCGTATGTGTATATTCGTATGTGTGCGTATGTCTGTATGCATATGTGTGCGTATGCGTATGTGTATATGCGTATGGGTGTATGCGTGCGTATACACATGTGTATATGCGTATGCGTTTGTGCATATGGGTATATGTGTATATGCGTATGTGTGTGTATATGCGTGTGCGTGTATGTGTAGGTGCGTAAGCGTATAAGCGTAAATACGTATATATGTATGTCTATATGTATATATGCGTATATGTATATGCGTATGTATATATGCGTATATATGTATAGACATTTTATATATATATATATATATATATATATATATATATATATATATTGATACATTGTGACAAGTTGAAAAAAGGAGGAAAAAGAGTCACGAGTCTCGTTCCGAGTTTATTCCTGACCGGTTTCGCTTGTAGCTTCTTCAGAGGAAGCTACATGCGAAACCGGTTAGGAATAAACTCGGAAGCTACAAGCGAAACTGGTCAGGAATAAACTCGGAACGAGACCCGTGACTCTCTTTTTCCACCTTTTTCATATATTATATATATATGTACTGTTTATGCGTATATATGTATTTGTATATGCTCATATATGTATACATGTATGTATATGCGTATATATGTATATGTATATGCGTACGTGTATATGCGTATGTGTGTATGCGTATATGTGTATATGCATATGTGTGTATGCGTGTGTGTATATGCGTGTGTGTGCGCATGTGTATATGCGTATGTGTGTATGTGTGTATGTGTGTATGTTTGTGTATATGCGTATGTTTATATGCGTACGTGTATATGCGTATGTATATGTGAATGTGTGTATGCGAATATGTGTATATACGAATATGTGTATATATGAAGGTGAATATGCGAATGTGTATATGCGTGTGTATAAGCGAATGTGCATATGCGTATGTGTGTATATGCGTATGTGTATGTGCGGATGTGTATATGCGTATGTGTGTATATGCGTATGTGCGTGTGTGAATAAGCGTGTGCGTTTATATGCGTATGCGTGTGTATGTGCGTATATGGGTAAATGCCTATATGCGTAAATGCGTATACATATATATTTATATGTGTATATATGTAGATATATGCCTATAATATACATATATATGTATATATATATATATATATTTATATATATATATATATAATATATATATATCCATATATGTATATGCGTATATATGTATGTGTATATATGTATTTGTGTATATATGCATATGTATATGCGTATACATGTACATCTATATGCGTATATGCATATATGTATATGCGTATGTATATGCGTATATGAATACGCGTATGTATATGCGTATGTGTATATGCGTATGTGTATATGCGTATGTGCATATGCGTGTGTGTGCATGTGCGTGTGTATGTGTATGTGCATATGCGAATGTGTATATGCGAATATGTGTATATGCGACTGTGTATATGCCTATGTGTGTATATACGTCTGTGTGTCAGGGTTGGTGATTTTTTTTTTTCTTTTAATAAAAAAAAAATCGGATTTTTTTATTTAAATCAGATTTTTTTTATTTAAATGAGATTTTTTTTATTCTATTAATAATCAGCATAAAAGATATTGTGAAAATTATATATATATTCTATATGTTAGTGTAAAATACATTTGAGGTGTTTTTACAGTGTTGCATCATCTCTCACTTGCTTATAACATGTTTGAACCTGTCAAGCAGCCCAGTGGCCACTGACCAGGATTGCATCATCTCTGTCCTGTACCTGATACATGTTAGAACATGGCCGGATTTGTGCCACTGTGTAGTAGTTTGATTGTTTGGATTGGTGTTACAGGCTAGTCACTCATTCCTGAGCTAACTGCAAGAGTGTGAAGATGTCACTAACCACAAGGGTTAATATATCTGGTAGGAAGAGTGATCCAGTGTGGGAACATTTCAACAGAATTCCTTCAAAATCTGGAAAAGGATGGAGAGCTACATGCAAACAGTGTAAACTTGAATTACAAGGAATAGTAGCAAGACTGAAATCTCACAGAGAAAAATGTCAGCAGTTACAAACTACATTATCAGAAGAGGATTTGGGAGGAAGTTGATAGGGAGCAAATTGATGTCAGAGTTAGAGAAAAGGTGTCTAACTTAACCCTGAAGCGGTCAGCAGAGGACCTACTTGCACGACTAGAACCAATAGCTGTGGCTTTAGACAAAGCACAGAGTGATAAATGTACAATTGCTGAAGCAGTGAACATTTGGAAAGAATTAATCACAACTTTAAGCAATGGCAGAGATGCCCTAACTGCTGTGAGAAAGAGGTATGACCAAGTCATAACACAAGCTCATCTTCTTGCAAACCTAATTCATCCTTCCCTTCAAGGAAAACTGCTTAGTGAAGAAGAAGTGAATAATGCAATGGACTATGCTAATGAAAGGTTTCCTTCACTTGTCCCAGTCATCATGAAATTTCAAGCCAAATCGCCTCCTTTCCATGTTCAGTGATTTTGTGACCAAGTCTATGTCAGCTGTTGAATGGTGGAGGTCACATTCAAATGTGTTGGATAGTGATGTCATTTCAGCAGCACAACAACTACTGTCTGCAGTGGCTTCTTCATCAGGGGTTGAACGAGTTTTTTCAAGCTATGGTATAGTACATTCAAAATTAAGGAACCGGCTGGGAACAGAAAAAGCTGCAAAACTGGTGTTTTTGTTTAAAACTATGAATGCACACAAAATGGATGTATATGATGATACTAATGATCAGGATGTTTAAAAGAACCAAATTCATTGTCAAAAGAATTAAAAACCTTACTTTTTTATATTCAAAAATTTTTTGAACTACTTTCAGAGAAGCGTTTCATTATTTTTTAAAAGAAGATTGCTTTTACAGAATAAATTCAATGTGCTTTTGCTCTGAATACAGGCTGCAATAATTTTC
Source organism: Oratosquilla oratoria (assembly GCF_046742065.1). Classification (NCBI taxonomy): domain Eukaryota; kingdom Metazoa; phylum Arthropoda; class Malacostraca; order Stomatopoda; family Squillidae; genus Oratosquilla; species Oratosquilla oratoria. The sequence goes on from NC_134778.1 coordinate 70,634,288, forward strand.
TTTTTTTTAAATTCATTACTTCAAGAAATAAGTATAGCTCATTATAAGTAACCCTTTTTGATTTCCTTATTCAATAGCAAGTAGATTTTTTTTCTATTGCAAAAGGAAGTGATTTAGCATTTTAGTCCTTAGCTCATTACAAGTAAATCCTTTTGATTTCTTTCTTGATGGATGTGAAATTTTTTGTTGAACTGTACAATAAAAGAAAGCATTTAGTATAAAGTCAGTGTGCTTTTGCTCTGAATACAGGCTGCAATAATTTTCTTTTTTAAATTCATTACTTAAAGAA
>NC_134778.1:70639576-70642076 GCF_046742065.1 Oratosquilla oratoria
GCGCGGCGAGATGTAGTTTATCGTATTGTTGTGGCACGTCACAGCGTGCAGCTTTTACACCCATTCTTGGGGGGCATTTTTCACACTACATTTTGTTTTCTTCTTTATTTTAATGTGAGCTCCTTTTTGCATGTGTTTTTTATTTTCTTTATGGATTGTACGTTATTCTTTTTGTTCCAATTTCCTTGTTCTGGGACAACGCATGCTACGCGGGACATTTGTTCCACGGGTACATTGTGGTGCGACCCATCGGCAGCGGGTTGAGTTCTTGCAGCCTTCACTGTATTTCTTTATTTTTCTATGTTAAACTCTGTGAATGTTTTTAAGGTAGCATTGCACATTTCGTATTATAGTTTTATTTATATTTTTGCTTTTCATTCTTTCATTTGTGTCTTTGATATGTTCTACCTGTGTTGGAATTTAACGGTTACTGGGAAGACCTGTCCCAGTGTACCAGGCATCCCCTATTTATGTACATTTCCTATGACTACCACTGTATTACCCTCAAGACGAACCCCGGACAGGGTTCGAAACGTCGGATTAAATTGACGAACGTCGAGTCCAGCGTATACTTTCTTCCATAAAAATGATTCCTGGACTCCAGCTATTTTCGAATATATATATATATATATATATATATATATATATAACAAACAAATAATAAGAATAAATAAATGAACAAAATATAAAAATATCATATCAACCCATAAAGCAATAAAAAAAAAAAAAAAAAAAAACGAAAGCAATAAACAATGAAATAAATACAATGAATAAAAAAAAATAAACCAACAAATAAACGAATAAGTGGACAAGAAAATATATATATATATATATATATATATATATATATAAGTAATCTGATAGAGAAATGTAGTGGATTCTATTACTCCCCGTAGTACTCCCTCTTTGGTGGGGTAGTGGTAGGGAAGAAAAAATGGACCTCGCCTCCTCCTAGCCGTGGGTTCAAGTCCCTCATATATATATATATATATATATATATATATATATATATATATATATATATATATATATATATATAATATATATATATAAACTATATTTAATGTATATATACATATACATATATATATATATATAATATATAAACATATATATATATATATATATATATACAGATATATATATATAATATAAATATAATATAACACACACACACACACACACGCATATATATATATATATATGCGTGTGTGTGTGTGTGTGTGTGTGTGTGTGTGTGTGTGTGTGTGTGTGTGTGTGTGTGTGTGTGTATACGTGTACAACACTGAATGGGCCCCAGTGAATAGCGATACATTTTTATCAACCACAGTACACTTTAATTGTAAGCCATCAACATCGGAAGCTCCGTGGAGGCAACTTGGAGAAAATAAAACGTGGTACGACCGAGGACACGAACCTACGGCTAGAACGTCACCAGAGCTGTAGTGACTTAAACCAGCACTGGTCACGTGCTAGCCGTAGGATCGAGTCCTCGTTCGTACCACGTTTCAATTTCTGCATGTTGCCTTCACGGAGCTTCCGATGTTGATATATATATTGTTGAGACATTCTGACAGGTTGATGTAAGCGGAGTAGTAAACACAGGAGTCTTAGTCTTGAGTTTATTCCTGACTAGTTTCGAAGGTATGCTTTTTCAATGGAAGAGGTTTACAAACGGGCAGGGGCTTTATATACATGGGGTGGACCTCACCACCTCCCCGAGTTACCAAAGTTGGTGACGAGTGTGAACATTACAAGCAATGATGAAATTTTTACAATTAAATATGATGATAACACTAATAACAAAGAAGTTATTAATACTAATTGTAACAATAATAATAACAATGATGATGAAAATGAAAATTTAAATAATTAAATAATAATAGTAACAATAATAACAATGATAATAATAAAAATAAAAGTAGTAATAATAAATGATGATAATAATAGTAATAAAGATAAAAATATATACTAATAACAAAGAAATTATTAAAACAATAATGATAACAATGATACAAAAAACGAAATTTTAATATTTAGATAATAATTTTAATAATAATAATAATAATGCTAATAATAATAAATTTTAATAAAAAATAATAATAATAAAAATATAAATAATGATAATAGTAATAATGATAATAATAATAATAATGATAATAACGATGATAATAACAATAATAAGAATAGCAATAGTAATAATGATAACAGTGTTGAAAATAAATAGTAATAAATAATGTTAAAAGAATAAATCATGATAAAAAGGGGATAATATTAAATGGTGAAGGAACAATGTTGGGGGATATATGAAATGGTAGCATGTGAAGTGGAGCAAGGTAGCATGGGGCGAGAAGGAACGTCAGAGTGAAAGGAAGAAAGCTGGAGAGGGTAGGCCGAAGTGTACATTACTACTTTTATTTTTATTATTATTATTGTTATTATTGTTACTATTATTATTTAATTATTTAAATTTTCATTTTCATCATCATTGTTATTATTA
>NC_134778.1:70647076-70702076 GCF_046742065.1 Oratosquilla oratoria
ACTTTGACCTTATACGATCGTAATCCGTTCCCCATACGTCTTCGGGTCGTCCGCGGTAAGAACCCGGGCCTCTCGGAAGACAGGGGGACGTGTCCTATGGTACGGAGGGGGTGCCCCCGAGGGTCATCAGGCCTCTCGGCAGCCCCATACATCCGACCAATAATGGTCCTCTAACGCCTTAATGGCTCCCTTTGTGAGGCCCTAGGCGTAGACGTTGACCTTTTCCACTCGTAATCCGTTCCCCATACGTCTTCGAGTCGTCCGTGGTAAGAATCCGGGCCTCTCGGAGGACAAGGGGACGTGTCATATGATACGGAGGGTGACGCCCCGAGGGTCATCAGGCCTCGGCAGCCGATAATGGTCCTTTAACGCCTTATAACTTTCTTTGTCAGGCCCTAGGCGTAGACTTTGACCTTTTCCACTCGTACTCCGTTCCCCATACGTCCTCAAGTCGTCCGTGGTAAGAACCCGGGCCTCTTGGAGGACAAGGGGACGTGTCTTATGATACGGAGGGTGGCTCCCCGAGGATCATCAGGCCTCGGCAGCCCCATACCTCCGAGCTTCAATGGTCTTCTAACGCCTCACGGCACCACCCTCCTTCCAGGTTTCTTAAGCAAAATCACCACCCAGCCCTTCTCATGAGCCACAGCCAACCTCTTATCAACTTCACTTAGCTTGAGTTTAAAGATGACTTACCTGATGTTCCACCCCCAAGTAAAACACAAAAGAACTTTAGACTTAGGGAGTCTAGTGTTAGTTAAAATGAGTATAAATTAGTTCAAAGAAACTACAATCATTTAGTATAATGAGAAGAGGAAAATAAGTTTTTAATAGTACAATTTAAGTTGGCGCAAAGTGCTAGGTATTACATAAATAAAATGCCTTGACCTTGAAAAAAAAAAAACACAGGTCGAAATGGACATGACTTCTATTCAACTTAAGCTAATATATAGTCATGATGGTCAAGAATTTTACCATGTTGAAATTAATTGCAACGCTCACTGTAACTCAGATCGAAATGACCATGACTTTTCCTATTCAACTTAAGCTAATCTATAGTCATAATGGTCGAGAATTTTACCATGTTAAAATTAATTTCGACGCGCACTGTGACTCAGGTCGAAATGGACATGACTTTTCCTATTCAACTTAATTTAATCTACAGTCATGATGGTCGAGAATTTTACCATGTTAAAATTAATTTCGACGCTCACTGTGACTTAGGTCGAAATGAACATGTCTTTTCCTATTCAACTTAAGCTAATCTGTAGTCATGATGGTCAAGAATTTTACCATGTTAAACTAATTCAACGCCCACTGTGACTCAGGTCAACATGAACATGACTTTTCCTATTCAACTTGTTAAAATTAATTTCGACGCTCACTGTGACTTAGGTCGAAATGAACATGACTTTTCCTATTCAACTTAATTTAATCTACAGTCATGATGGTCCAGAATTTTACCATGTCAAAATTTATTTCAACGCTCACTGTGACTCAGTGATGTCACGGTATGATAAGATGACGTCATTATGTGATAAATTGACGTCACCATGTAGTCCTATGACGTCAATTTGTGTCCCTGTGACGTCACGAGACGATCCTATGGCGCCATGATCAATCCGGTGACGTCACAGTATAATCACATGATGTCACTAGGTATTAAACATATAGAAGTCCGCTTGTGGGTGATGAGACGTCACAAATTGCCATAGCACACTATTGGATGAAGACGCTCGCCACGGGCTTCGAGGACTTCCCGCGGGAAGACTTGGGGTGAGTTGGATACATACCGAGGGTCCAGGCCCGTCTTCGTGAAGGTGATGCAGACCCTCAGATCCTTCAAGGGTCAGGTCCTCCTGATAGCTCCCTACTGGCAAACCCAGCCGTGGTTCGGGGAGCTAATGAGATGGGGCCCTTCTCCCCTTCTACTGGGGTCATCCTGCCTAGCCAACAGCCTTACCGCGCCTCTCCAAGCGTCATTCCAACTTGATAATTGGAGTTTCTACGGGGAGCTCTCAGCCAACTCTTCTCTACAGAGGCAGCAGACAAGATGCTCAGAGCTCACCTTCCGTCCTCAGTGCGGCAGTGTGGGTCCTGCTGACGGAGATTCCGGAACTGCCTTCGGAGACGCGCGATGGTGACCATCTCCGCCAGCATGGTTCCGGACTTCCTGACTTGGCTGGCTACCTCCACCAACAGGGCACCGGCGACTATCTTGCCTCACTATACAGCCCTCACTGATCCGCTACGCTTTGGCATGAACATCCGAGTGCCACAGAGGGCGTGAACCCTCCTAATGAAGGGGATCAGCGCCTCGAGAGAGCCGAGACATCAACCGGTCCTGGTCTGGTCCTTGCATCGTGTTCTGCAGTACCTGGCGTTCGAAAGGGCCATTATGGAGGAAGAACACTTCCCTCGACGCGTCGCCTTTCTGCTCGCCTTGACTACGGACTACAGGGCTTCACAGCTGGCGGCAATCACCCGCCACCCGTCCGTCTCCAAACTGGAGGAGGACAGCTCGGCCCTAACCCTCTCTCCATCACCAACATTCCTGGCCAGGAACGGCCGAGCGGACGACATGATCGGCCCTCTCAGAATACAATCCTTCCGGGAGGGAGGACGCCCAAATCCACTGCGCCCGGTCCGTGCGTTTCAAGACTACGTGGACCACACGGAAGAGATTTCTGAGGATCATCTCTTCTACAACTCGAAATTTAGGATTCCCCTAACCCCGAGGTCCGGGCGCACCTGCCCTTCCGCTTTTTGGGAGAGAGCCGACCCGGGCCATGCCCCGCACGCCCACAGCATCAGGGACTTTGTGGCATCGCTGGAGTTTCTCCGCACCCACTCTGTGGAGCGGGTGCGGGACCTAGGGACTGGACATCGACGACTCCCTTGGGGACACGGTGTCTCTACCACTCGGTCGCCCCTGTCCCATGTGTCGCCATGGAAACGGCTCCACCCCTCTCATCTCAAAAAAGTGGAGGGGGCAAAGGGCGACCGAGGAGTGGGGAGGGGCCAGGAACCGTTGAACAGGATACAAATTTCGTATAATTTACGCATTGTGTGAACAGTGCAATGTTGTGCATGTCACATTCTTCGGCGTGGGTACTTGACGTTCATTCTCCCCTCTACTGAGTGATAAAATGAATAAGTCTCCCATAGGAAAGACACACGTAATAACGGTTTGATTCAGGCTTCACCTCTCCTCCCACCTGTCCTCGTCTCATGCATAGCTTCGCTGTGCAGGTTTCTTTCAGCCGATAATATTTCTTTGTCGCGGCTCGTGCCGCTTAATTTGTTCTTATCGGCTTAAGAAACCTGCACAGATTTAGGGTCCCTCCCTAATCCCACAGGCGAAGCCTTCATTTCTCATTGAAGTGACGCGACGCCCGGCTCGAGCTAGCCGGGTAAGAAGGAAGGGGATAGGGAGGGGGAGGTGGGATCGACAATGCGCATGCCTGCACAGAGCCGGGAATTTTAAATTTCCGATGATTTTGGCGGAAGATTCAAACCACACTCAACCCGAAGGGAAATGGCCATATGACCAGGAGTGTGGTATGGGATTATCCCTATAGCTTCGCTGTGCACGTTTCTTAAGCCGATAAAGAAATATTTAAGCGGCACGAGCCGCGACAAAGAAGTATTTTTTAATCACTTCTCACAAACTGACACAAACACCATTTCTGAATGAAGGAGGCGGCAGTTTTCTTAAACAAAAGAAGAACGTCCGGAGGATCCTCTCGAGCGCACGATAATGAACACCCGCGTTGTTCCCGCCCTCGGCAAGGCCCTCCGAGCGGCATTCAAAAGATGCCTGAATGCATGGCGAAGCCTGTGCTCCTGTGGAGCCAACGAGCACACGGCTTCAGTAGCGACTGAAGAGGAAGACCTTTCGGAGCAAGGGGAGCTCCAGTCCGTGTCCGGCCAGCAAGAAGAAGCTCCCGAAGTCGAAGAGAGGACTTTGAGCACCAACGAAGATTCTTCCTCTCTGGAGCAGACTTCGATTGTGGGAAGCACTCAGGAACCACAAGTCACAGATTACAACGACGAGGTTAACGAGACTCACATGCTCGTTTGCGATGACAGCCAAGTAACGAATGGGAATGAAGACGTTCGTGAAGACGACTGCATCGCTTGTCAAAATGACGTTCCTCCTTCTGTGTCCGATGAAGACTCTAATGAGCTCCCACAAACGTGTGAGGAACATAAGGGAAACAAAGAGATCGAAGAAACCCGCGATCTCGCACCCAAAACTCCTCAGACACAAGAACCTTCGCCACCGAAAGTACCAACACAAGGTCCTCTTCAGTCCGCCGAACCTTCTCGAAAACAAAGAAGAGCCTTGAGGTACAAGATCCATCTCGCCGAAGTGATGCGAGAGCAAGCTGGCAAACAGGCGATATCGAAGACCTCGCTCAACAAAATGGCCAAAAGGAAAATGGCGCAATCTTCTTCGGCAACAAACACTCACACAGGCGGACATCAGCACAATCGGGAGGCTCCAACTCGCGGTCACAGAGACCAAGTTGAAAATACAAACAGAAACGACTGTCGAACAAGACATGATCGTTCACGCCGCCAATGCCATTATGAAAGCCCTTATCCTGAAAGCCACCAAAGGCAAGCACCGAAGGCAAGGGAGACACAAAATGCCAAGGGAAGGAACAACATTAAGGCAAAGACGGGTTATGACAACCGCGCCTTCTTTTACAACTCCCACGGAAATTGGCAAAGCAATACGAGTTCATATGAGCGGCATTATTACCAAACTAACAGAGGTCAAAATCAGTATTGGAATCATTTCCCAGGTTATGACCAAGGTCAGTACGTTTCAAGACCTAGAAACAGGAAGTTCGTCAATCAGAAGATGTACTATGGTGGCTATTAAACGTACAGTCAGTACAAATAAAACCTAACCTAACATTGGAGAGAAAATAAAATAAAATGAAATAAATAAAAATAAACAATAAGAAAAAATTCGGCAAAATTAATTGTGGCAGGGATTCCCCTCAGCTGAATAAGGTTATCTAACAGGATATATATGTGTGTATATATATATGTGTATATATATATATATATATATATATATGTATGTATGTATGTATATATATATATATATATATATATATATATATATATATATATACACAGTATATATAAACTAAAACAAACAAATAATAAGAATAAATAAATCAACAAAATATAGAAATATCAGATCAACTAATAAACAGAAATAAACAAATGAACAAATAAAAAACGAATAAAGAAATAAACAGATGAAATAAATACAATAAATAAAAACTAATAAACCAACAAATAAACGAACAAGTAGACAGAAAACACACACACACACACACACACACACACACACACACATATATATATATATATATATATATATATATATACATATATATATATATAAGCAATCTGATAGAGAAATGTAGTGGGGGTCGAATCCCCTTCCGTGCCTTTTATTCTGGCTTCCGCCAGGCGATTCTATTACTCCCCGTGGTACTTTCTCTTTGGTGGGGGTAGTGGTAGGGAAGAAAAATGGACCTCGCATCCTCCTAGTCGTGAGTTCGAGTCACTCATATACAATTTATATACATATACATACATACATATATATATATATATATATGTATATATATATATATATATGTATATATATATGTGTGTGTGTGTGTCTGTGTGTACAGGTGTGTATACGGGTGTGTGTGTGTGTGTGTGTGTGTGTGTGTGTGTGTGTGTGTGTGTGTGTGTGTGTGTGTGTGTGTGTGTGTGCGCGCAACATTGAATGGGTCCCAGTGAAAAGCTATACATTTTTATCAACCACAATACACTTTGATTGTAAGCCATCAACATCGGAAGCTTCTTGGAGGCAACATGGAGAAAATGAAACGTGATCCAAGACCGTGATGAATCACACACATCGCACATAAACACACGACGTACAAATACACTATCACACCCACACACACTAAAAAACACACACACAACACTATCACACCTACCCACACACTAAAACACAGACACACACACACAACACACAAAACACTATTACACCCACCCACACACTAAAACAAAGACACCCACACCTTTTCACTTTCCTTTGTTTAATCCTCCGTGCCGACAATACTTATCAAAGTCCAAATTATTGCCACAAGCATGCGATCATCAATTCAATGTTTACTTTACTACATTGCGAATAGAACTGACTATTAATTCATGGTTACATTAGTATTAGTTTGATCCCATGTCAATTCGCTACAATACCACATATTTCTATATTTGTTCTTGTTAATAACAACCAAATTTTAACGTAATGTCACTATATAGCAAAGGGACTGGGTCCTTTTACATTAACCCCATCACTTCATAGATTGACGAACGCCAGACGATCTTATTCAGAGGAAGGAACGTCATTGTCAATATCGTTTTAAAAAAGAAATTGTCAAAAACTTATTTGACTGGGCTCGGTCATTTAGCCTGTTGCGCAAGACTATGGTCAAATTTTACACACTTGAAGAACACTGTTATGACTAAAACCAGATGATTGTCCTCAACTAAGGAAACCCTTGTTAAGGGGGACTTTGCGTACTTGTCATTTGTTAACCATAACGACGTTGTTAACCCTTAAACTCCTGGTAACTATGATCTCCTGGACTGCAGCACAAACCAAAAGAAACCTATATACAGCGACTTTATGCTCTTCAAGAAGGGTCTAACGCTGGAAGTTCTGTTGACAATATTTGGATATTGACAATAAATTCCCACAGTGGGGAGACTCCTTGAGGAGTTAAATGAAGGGTGAAGATATAGATCTCTTCTTGCAATTCTGTTTTATGTCGTTGATCTATTCGGCAGTGACGATATGACGTCATAACGTTTTCTCTTCAGCCAAAAAAGAACTCGCTACCCAAAAGCTTCCAGACTCTCTGGAAGACTAATTCCATTGTGAGTAGCACCTTTCGTGTTCTTCTTAAAGAACACCAGCAGAGGATTTTTTTAATAGTCTTGTGTTCCTCATTCACATGAGACTTGTCCATGTTCTTGTTTCTCAGGTCGTGCGTATATTTGTGTGTGTGTGTAGAACCTCCGTAGATTTCTATATTTTTGTGTTCGTCATTCAAGTTAGACTTAAGAACATAAGAAATAAAAGAGACTGCAAAAGACCATAAGGCCTACACTAGGCAGCTCCGTATCCATCACCACCTGTCATCCCCATCCATAAAGTTGTCTAATCGTTTTTTAAAACAACTGATAGTTTCAGCGCTTACTACATGGTTACTAAGTTTATTCCATTCATCGACCACCCTATTAGTAAACCAGTTCTTGCCTATTTCCTTCCTAAATCTAAATTTGTCCAGTTTATACCCATTACTGCGAGTCCTGCCCTGTTGTTTTATTATGATGACCTTGTTTGCATCACCCTTGTTATAGCCTTTGATCCACTTGAACACTTCTATTAGATTACCCCGCACTCTGCGTCTTTCCAGAGAGTGTAAGTTTAGGTGCCTAAGCCTCTCTTCGTAAGGCAAATTTCCGAGTCCTTGTATCATTTTGGTCATTCTTCTCTGTACCGCATAGTCAAGGATGGGTCTAACTATCGCTAGATAGAGTTTAATGATTACCTCTGCACTTCTATTCGTTACCGTCCTAGCAATGAAGCCTAATGCTCTGTTAGCTTTATTTTTGGCGCTAATGCACTGCTTCCTGGTTTTAAGGTCCGGACTCACCAGAACTCCCAAGTCCCTCTCGCACTCAGATTTTTCTAAAAACGTGTTATCTAAGTTGTATCTATTTTCGGGGTTGTGTAGCCCTACGTTTTACACGCTACACTTAGAGATATTTAAGTTCATTTGCCATTTCACCGACCATGTTAACAGTTTATTAAGATCATCCTGCAGAATCTGGGCGTCGTCTCCTGACCTAATTAGGTGTCCTATTTTAGTGTCGTCCGCAAACTTACTAACATCAATATTTAACCCATCGTCTAAGTCGTTTATATACATAATGAACAACAAGGGACCCAAAACCGAGCCCTGGGGGACCCCGCTAGTAACATTGCCCCACCTAGATTTTATTCCATTTATGGTGACCCGCTGTTTTCTGTTACTAATCGAAGCTCTAATCCATTCTAACACTTTTCCTCCTATGCCATGGGCTTTGATTTTATTTAGTAGTCTCTGGTGTGGCACTTTGTCGAACGCTTTGCTAAAGTCAAGGTAAATAACATCGTAATTTCTTTGTCAGCTCATGTGTATATTTGTGTATGTGTGTGTGCAGAACCTCTGTAGATTTGACTATTTCTGAGTTCTTCATTCACGTGAGACTTGTCCATGTACTTGTTTGTCAGCTCGTGTAGATATTTGTGTGTGTGTGTGTGTGTGTGTGTGTGTGTGTGTGTGTGTGTGTGTGTGTGTGTGTGTGTGTGTGTGTGTGTGTGTTCGCGCTCTCGTGAAATATCGACTGTATCCCCATCAGTCAAACTTTACTTTAAATCAATTTATGATATTTTTATTGAGCCCTTTCTTTACCCAAGCTAATCAAAATGCATCTATACAAAAGTTACATATATTCGTATCCTTCAAGCACCTCTTCTCTTCTCTTCTCTGCATTATTACAATGTCTCCTTGTTCTTCCTCCGTCCCATCATAAGAGATTTTCTTAATTTCTTTTTCGACTTTGTTCATTCCTTTCATAGCCCTGAACACAACCAATGTATTATATTTTCACTAATGAGGACAGAACCCAAGTTTTGAATATTTTCATAAACAATCAATCAGTTAGACTAAAGACCCTTTTTCGGGACCACTCCACTAGAGCATACTAATGTGGGGCCTTTGAGATTTCTTTTCCAAATCTAAGCAGTGAAGTGTCATTTTTGACATTTTGCATCTCGCCATCTTGTTACATTTTATTGGAAGCAAATTACCTGATACTTATACTCTCTCTGTATCGCGAATGTGATTAGTGTGGTGGTGACAATGGCGGTGGTGTGGTGATGGTGGTGATATTCTCCATCGAGTAATTCAATGATAGTATCTTTGTACTTTTAACTTGTGTGTGTATATATATATATATACATATATATATGTATATTATATATATATACATATATATATATATTATATATATATATACATATATATATACACATATATATATATATATATATATATATATATATTAACCACAATGCACTTTAATTCTACGCCATCAACATCGGAAGCTCCGTGGAGGCAACACGCATTAATCGAAACGTGGTACGACCGAGGACTCGAACCTAAGGCTAGCACGTGACCAGTGCTGGTCTAAGTCACTACAGCACTGGTGACGTGCTAGCCGTAGGTTCGAGTCTTAGGTCGTACCACGTTTCAATTAATGCATGTTGCCTACACGGAGCTTCCGATGTTGATGGCTTAGAACTAAAGTGCATTGTGGTTGATAAAAATGTATGTATGCATGTATATATATATATATATATATTATTTAAAAGTATAATGATGGTATCATTGAATTACTCGATGGGGAATACCACCACCATCACCACACTACCGCCATCGTCACCACTACATTTATCACATAGGCGATAGAGAGAGAGTATAGGTATCAGGTAATTTGCGTCCAATGATATGTAACAAGATGGAGAGATGCAAATTGTTTAACAAGAATGACACTTCACTACTTGGATTTGGAAAAAAAATCTCAAAGACCCCAGATTAGCATGCGGTAGTGGAGTGGTACCGAAAAAAGGTCCTTAGCCTAACCGATTGATTGTTTATAAAAAATATTCAAAACTTGGGTTTTATCCTCATTAGTAAAAATATAATACACTGGTCATGTTAAGGGCTATGAAAGTAATGAACAAAATCGAAAAAGAAATTAAGAAAATCTCTTATGATGGGACGGAGGAGGAACAAGGAGACATTGCAATAATGCAGAGAAGAGAAGGTGCTTGAAGGATACGAACATGTAACTTTTGTATAGACGCATCTTGATTAGCTTGGATGAAGAAAGGGCTCAATAAAAATATCAAACTGATTTAAAGTAAAGTTTGACTGATGGGGATACAGTCGATATTTCACGAGAGCACGCACACACACACACACACACACACACACACACACACAATCGTCGGATTTGCGGCGAAGATTGGAACTCCGGAAAAAACGCAATATTCGTGCATTTCAACTACGAGGGAGTACCTTTGTGTATTAGTGGGGAAGGGAAAGCTCGTGGTGTAGTAGAAAGGTGATGAAAGGGGAGAAGGGGAACGATAACTGAGGGAAATGGAAGGAAATGAGGAGGGAGGCGAACGGGCTCCCCCTAACAGCAGAAAAAATATGAACAAGAGGTCTGCTGACGACACGGAGGAAATCGAAAATATCAGTAAAAGCATTAAGGTTAGAAATATAGATAAGAAGAACTCAATGGAAAGTGAAAATAATAATTTCCATGGATTTAATGAGTGGGGGGGGATGCCAACCTCCCCCGATTAGCAAGTTTAGAAGAAAAACTAGAGAAAATGACCGAACACTGGGAGAGTAGGTTCGGTCACCTTACACGGATAGCGCAGAGAGTTGATAAATTGGAAGAGTTAGAGAAGGAGAACCAAACCCTAAAGAAATAGAAGAATTAAAAAGACAGTTAAAAGAAGTAAAAGATGAGAATGAAGAATTTAAGAGGAACAATAAAGAGAATAATGAGGCCATAGAAAAATATTTAGAGGGTTGGACAAAAGTCCAAGAGAATAACAAAATTGTATTTAAGGATATAGTGGTACGACAGATGAAAGATCAAACTAAAGGCACAATTATTAAAGTGATGAGGGAGGAAGAGAATATAATGAGAGACTTAGCGGATAAAAAGAAATGTATAATCATATTGGGGATGGAAGAGAAGTATAATACAAACTGGACTTCAAGAATGAAGGAGGAGAAGGAGCAAGTAAATAAGATATTGGAAGTAGTTCAAGAAGATGGAACAGAAACAGGGAAAGAAATAGAAGAAATATATAGACTAGGGAAATACAATACTGATAAGACCAGACCAATTAAGATGAAATTCAGGTCACAAACAACAGCAGAGAATATCTTAGCAAAAAAGGGGAAACTAACAAACAGTGAACAATTTAAACAGATATAGATAAAAAGAGATTAATGAATAAAGAGGAAAGAGAGGATGAGAAAGCAAAAAGACAAGAAGCTAAGAAAAAAAACGAGAAAAAACAGACAGAAAAAGAGAAATTGTATTGGATAGTATGAAAGTGAGAAAATGGTACATAGAAGAGAAAAACGGAAGGGGAACAGAAAACACGATGAAAGTACCAAATATAGTACCTATATATAAAGGGGGAACAAAGACCCTACAAACTATAGACCAGTCTCTCTAACAAGCACGATAGCAAAAACTTGTGAAAGAATTATCAAAAGTACAATTTGGATTCAGACAAGGACGATCATGCGTCACAAAATTAATATGTTTCTATTCAAGGCTAATAGATATAATACAAGAAAGAGATGGATGGGCTGATTGTGTTTTTCTAGACCTATAAAAGCTTCTGACAATGTGCCACATAAGAAGTTGCTAAGAAATTAGAAACTACAGGAGGAATACAGGGCAAACTGCTGAAATGGATGGAAGACTTTTTGCAAGAAAGAAAAAATGAGAGTGGTGATAAGAGACAAACACTCTAACTGGGATGAAGTGATAAGTGGTGTTCCACAAGGAACAGTGCTGGTCCCAATAATGTTTGCTATATATATTAATGATATGGATGAAGGAATTGAAAGTTATATGAGCTTCTTTGCGGATGATGCAAAACTATTGAAAAAAGTGAACACTGAAGAAGATTGTGAATCACTGCAGAGTGATCTCAATAAAGTATGGGAATGGAGTAGGAAGTGGGAGATGGAGTTCAATACTAAAAAGTGTAGTATAATGGAATTTGGAAGAAGCAATAAAAGAATAGTAGGATCATATAAATTGGGAGAAGGAATAAAAAAGTAGAAAATGAGAAGGACCTGGGAGTCATTATTATGAATAATATGTCACCTGAGAAACATATAAACAAGATTTTTGGAGAAACTTATAATTTGATAAGAACAATCAAAATAGCAATTACATACCTGGATGAAGAAATGGCGAAGAAAATACTAATCACTTTGATAAGACCAAGATTGGAATATGCAGCAACGATGTGGTCAACAAGTACAAAATAATGTATAACAAAACTTGAAAGAATACAAAGATCAATTACAAAATTGGCACCAATACTATCAAAACTATCATATAAAGAGAAACTAGCAAAACTTGAGCTACAGACATTACAGCAAAGAAGAGAGAGAGGAGATTTGATAACTATTTATAGAATCATGAAAGGCATAGAAACTATTGATAGAGAGGACCTAATAAAATGGGATGATAGAAATACAAGAGGACACGGAAAGATTCAATTCTAGGACCGCTGCTGTTCCTGATCTATATTAACGACATGCCAGGTGCGGTGAACTGTAAGTTACTGCTATTTGCAGACGACTCCGCTCTAATTGTCTCAGGTAGGGACCCGGTTGAAGTAGAGGAGAAACTGAGTGTCGAACTGTCATCGGTCCAGGACTGGCTCATAGATAATAGGCTGTCCTTACACCTCGGTAAAACGGAAAGTATTGTCTTCGCATCCAAACCCAACCTCAGGAAACGCAGCGATGTTCAGGTCAGATGTGGGGTTAATGTCTTAGAGTCAAAACAAGAAGTAACCTATCTTGGAATACCCTTAGATCAGTCCCTCTCAGGGAATGCTATAACAGATAAGATTGTTTCCAAGTGTTCACATAAAGTCAAATTTTTGTACAGAAAAGCCAGAAATTTTGATCTGGAAACAAAGAAGCTTCTGGTCTCAGCTGTGTTACAACATCACTTCGATTACGCTTGTAGCTCTTGGTACAGTAGTCTGAGCAGAAAAAACCAGTCCCGGCTACAGGTTACACAGAATAAGATAATTAGATTCATACTAAACCTACCTCAACGTAGTCATATTGGTATTGAAGAATTTAGCAAGGTAGGAATGTTACCAGTAAAATATCGTGTCCAGCAGCTGAAACTAAACCAGGTTTACAATGTCATTCATAATTCTGCTCCCTCATATGTGAGCTGTAATTTTACATTATCGGCTGAGAACCGAACCCGGAACAGTCAAGTCTCTTATCGTACCCCATGCAGGTCCCTTCACCAAAAACAGTTTTCACTTCACAGGTGCTCAACTATGGAACTCACTACCTGTGTCCATTAAGAAGACAAATAGCAAGGTTACCTTCAAGAAAAAAGTCAAGGGTTACTATATGTCTCAGCTTAGTGAGGGATACCTGATTCCATGAGTAATACCACTCATATCTGCGTTCACTCATAACTGTTTCTGACCTCACCTCCCCCCCTTTTTTCAGAAGTTTAGTTAAGCATAACAATGATTGATGTTTACAAATTGGTTTCCACCCTTGTTTTGCCAGTCATAATATGGCATATGCCTCAGGTAGGTTCCGAGAACAGTTATGATCTGACCTCTTTCCTCATTCTCCTTGTTGTTTTACTCATTCGAGTACTGGTCCCCTGTACCCTACCTCTGGTGCTTCAGGTTATAATGTACTACCCATAGTAATTGCCCACTCCGTCCTGAGATTCAGGTAAAATGTTAGATTTAATTAATAGGTAACCCTATTAGGATTCACTATAACTACATGTTGTTACAGATGTTGAATATTGTAGTATATCAGTAATGGTCCTACTCTGATATAGTACTCACTCATCCATGTTGATACAGATGTAGAAAAATGCAATATATTATTAATGGTACTACTCCGATATAGTACTCACTCATACTGTTTTGTTACAGTTCATCATTATTTTGTTGTTCCTTTGCTGAATGCAAGGTTCCTTTTGGATGGTGCTCAAATATTCGGACTCAATGTTCCTATGTGTACAAACATTTCAGTAATATTAGCAAATCTATAACAATGTTTACGTGTCATATGTGTACTGACTGGTATTACTCATGAGTGTCTCTGGTCCCCTCAACCCCCTATGTATGTTTGTCCGTGTGACTTAATTTAGAAAAATTACCTGATGAGGACCACAATGGAAATAAGCGTTCATGCTTTTTGTGTTATCCTCGGCAATTTACATCTATTACTTCGAGCTATGTGTTCTTGTCATTATTTGCACTTCATGTACATTGATTTATTGCCAAATAAAGTCTATCTATCTATCTATACACGTAATAGTTATTGTTAGACGGGAAATAGAGAACGTAAGAAAATGTATACAGACAGGGCTGACTATAGAATTGTGAAAAAAGATGGCGTAAGAGATCAAACATGAGTATTCCAGTCAAATTTCATCTTTGCATCTCGGATGTGGATTAATCTCATTTTTTTTACTTTGAGATTTGTATTCATTTTATTACTTCAGCTGTTTATTTAAGCTGCCGACAGGTTCAGACGATGGAAAATCCACTCTCATATGTATCGGGTTCTCCATTGGGTGAAACGTGAGGTAAAAATCAAATATTATCATTATGTTACACACGAGAGATGTAGATTTCGAACACACAACTAAAACAAGAATACCCGACTCGTTTTGGAAACAAATGACACTAGTCTCCGTTGGGATATTTAGTACAGAGGTGCTCAGTTGATAAAAAAAGTGTTTAAATGTCTAAGAATATGTAATTATGTTAAGCTAACGAGGCCAGTTTCTACTTGAGACGGAGCCCTCCTACGATAACATCGAGTGCTGAGAATAGCCCACGTTCAAGCTAGCCTTTCTTTAACATGATGACTCAATTCACATATTTAATACTGGTTAACGCCAGTCAGTTTTTCACCTTATGCTGCAGTGAACGAAGTAGCACTTAATTAGGTCTACTTGTAGGAGACATACACTTTAATTCGGCTTTCTTCATCTGTAATGATACAGTCATGAATCAGTATTGAAACATATAAAGGATTTCATTAACGATATAGCTTTTATTGTTGATTATTTGATATGTTTTTCCTCGTTGTAAATTTTAGGAAAATATCTGTCGAAAATGTAATGGAATATAGAATTATCATGTGTAAAATATTCATTTCTGCCATCAATCGTAAAATATTCTACTCATAAGAAACACTTTCAAATCTGGCAACGTGTGGAATTTCAATGATGGTAAGATACACTTAATTGTGCTTATGCTGTTGCTTTATGCAGACATTAATTTCCACAACTCAAGAGCTTCGTTTTCTTTGAAGATACAGACTGGGAAAGAACAAGAGAAAAAGAGTAAAGAGAGGGGTAGCCTTAAATTAGGTCCACTTATTACTATTGTTATTACATTATAACTGTAATAACAGTCGAGGGCAGTTCACCAACAGTTGGTTAGACCCTTGCAGGATTAAGAGATTTCTCTCATGCTGAACAAAATAGTTATGTGATGCCAAGGATATAATTAAAACACGTCACTCACACAGGTTAGGGTAGGTAGTGTTTTTCCTTAAACGACTTTGTTGGTAGCCAGAATAAATACATAAACCACAACTTGTGAAGGAATTAGTAAATTTCTATTTCAATTCTCTCTGTACATAATAAAACTTTTTCAGTTTGTTAACATTTTACTAAAGGGCAATGATATCTTGATCAGTCTCTCTCTCACACGAATCCACAACACCATCTTTATCTAATATGATAGGAAGTTAATGTGTATGACGTATGTGTGATATTTTCTACAGACGACTACAATGATATTTACATGTACGAGTGTCTTTGTTTTAATTTTACAGGACTGAGATTAAATCACGAAAGCCCGTCTTCTCCTCTTCCTGGTCATTAATGGTCTACAGCTCTACATTGTAGACCAAAACAGAACATCTTTTCCCACCCAAATCACAACCGCAGGTCCTACGCTGATGCACGTATTTTTTTAATCACTTGTCGCAAACTGACACGAACACCTTGTCAGAATGAAGGAAGCGGCAGTTTTCTTAAACAAAAGAAGAACGTCCGGAGGATCGTCTCGAGCGCACGAAAATGAACACCGGCGTCGTTTCCGCCCTCGACAAGGCCCTCCGAGCGGCATTGGAGAGATGCCTCAAGGCATGGCGAAGCCTGTGGTCCTGGGGAGCCGCCGAGCAGACGGCTTCAGGAGCGACTGAAGAGGAAGACCTTTTGGAGCAAAAGGAGCTCCAGTTCGTGTCCGGCCAAAAAGAAGAAACTCACGAAGTCGAAGAGAAGACTTCGAACACCAACGAAGACTCTTCCTCCCTGGAACAGACTTCGGTTTTGGGAAGTACTAAGGAAAAAGAAGTCACAGATTACAACGACGAGGTTAACGAGACTCGCATGCTCGTTTGCGATGACAGACAAGTAACGAATGGGAATGAAGACGTTACTGAAGACGACTGCATCGCTTGTGAAAATCACGTTCCTCCTGTGTCCGATGGAGACTCTAATGAGCTCCCACAAACGTGTGAGGAACAAAGGGGAAACAAAGAGATCGAAGAAACCCGCGATCTTGCACCCAAAAGTCCTCAAACACGAGAACCTTCGCCACCGAAAGTACCAACACAAGGTCCTCTTCAGTCCGCCGAACCTTCTCGCAAGCAACAAAGAGCCTTGAGGTACAAGATCCATCTCGCCGAAGTCATGCGAGAGCATGCTGGCAAAGAGCCGATATCGAAGACCTCGCTCAACAAAATGGCCAAAAGGAAAATGGCAGAATCTTCTTCGGCAAGAAACACACACAGAGGCGGACATCAGCACAATCGGGAGGCTCGAACTGGCGGTCACAGAGACCAAGTTGAAAGCACAAACAGAAACGACTGTCGAACAAGACATGATCGTTCACGCTGCCAATGCCATTATGATAGCCCTTATCCTGAAAGCCACCAAAGGCAAGCACCGATGGCAAGGGAGGCAGAAAATGCCAAGGGAAGGAACAACATCAGGGCAATGACGGGTTACGAGTACAACAGCGCGTTCTTCTACAACTCCTACGGAAATTGGCAAAGCAATACGAGTTCATACGAGCGGCATTATTACCAAACTAACATAGGTCAATATAAGTATTGGAATAATTTCCGAGGTCATTACCAAGGTCAGTACGTTTCAAGACCTAGAAACAGGAAGTTCGTCAGTCAGAACATGTACTATGGTGGCTATTAAACGTACAGCCAGTTCAAATAAAACCTATATCCATAGAGAGGAAATGAAATAAAATAGATAAAAATAAACAATAAGAAAAAATTCCGCAAAATTAATTGTGGCAGGGATTCCCCTCAGCTGAATAGGGTTATCTAACAGGATATATATATATATATACTGTATATATATATATATATATATATATATATATAAATATATATATATATATATATAAAACAAACGAATAATAAGAATAAATATATCAACAAAATATAAAGATATCAGATCAACCAATAAACAAAGTAAAGAAATAAACAAATGAACAAATAAAAAACGAATAAAGAAATAAACAGATGAAATAAATACAATGATGAAAAACTAAGAAACCAACAAATAAAGGAACATGTAAAAAATATATATATATATATACACACACACACATATACATATATATATAATATATATATATATGTATATATATATATATATATATATATATATATATATATATATATATAGAAATCTGATAGAGAAATGTAGTGGGGGTCGAATCCTTCGTTAATTTTATTCTGGCTGCCGCCAGGCGATTCTATTACTCCCCGTGGTACTCCCTCTTTGGTGGGGTAGTGGTAGGGAAGAAAAAAAAAATGAACCTCGCCTCCTCCTAGTCGTGGGTTCGAGTCCCTCATATATATATATATATATATATATATATATATATATATATATATATATATATACATATAAACGTGTGTGTGTGTGTGTATGTATGTGTGTGTGTACAACACTGAATGGGTCCCAGTGAATAGCGATACACTTTAATTGTAAGCCATCAACATCGAAAGCTCCGTGGAGGCAACATGGAGAAAATGAAACGTGGTACGACCGTGGACTCAAACCTACGGCTAGCACGTGACCAGTGCTGTAGTGACCAGCACTGGTCACGTGCTAGCCGTAGGTTTGAGTCCTCGGTCGTACTACGTTTCAATTTCTGCATGTTGCCTCCACGGAGCTTCCGATGTTGATGGCTTTGAATTAAAGTGCATTGTGGTTAATATAAATGTATATATATATATACACAAGTTAAAAGTCCAAAGATGCTATCATTGAATTACTCGATGGGGAATACCACCACCATCACCACACCACCGCCATTGTCACCACCACACTAATCACATAGGCGATAGAGAGAGTATAGGTATCAGGTAATGGGACCTTTCGCAGTCAGGCTCGTAGATTCCTATTAGCGCTAGAATTTTCAATTGTCTCGGATTTCTCGAAGCAAAGGGGTGACTTAGCTAATTTCGAAACAGAAAAAAGACATAAATTGCTGCATAAGTGTATTCAAAATTAAAAACATGACTCTTAATGTTATTTTTATTTACTGGTGTGTGATAAGGCTTTATTTTAATTACAAGATAAAACTAAAAATAGGTAGTTATTTTTACTGAAGTTAGTATGAGCAGTAAAAATAAGAGGATGTTGATTTCTGTTTGTGCATTTGATCTGAGTGTTGAAAAATAATGGATGTCACTGTCACGTCCTGTATATGAAGATAATCAGCGAGATAAATGTTAACAGTGGTGGCGGACGTACGAGGTGAACGACGTTTGTGTAAACAATAGCCTCTTAGATCTGCTGGGAGCTATTTTCAAACAAATATGACTAATTTTACGTGTGCCGTGGCAGACTGCACGTCAGATTCAAGAAAAAGTAAGAGAAAGACAAACAGTAATCGTACCGGAAAAATTAAGTCTTCGATGCAAAATTATATATTCTATAAATTACATGGATTTGCCTATTGCTTGGTGCATTCAAATGAAAGTATATATCAGTATACGTTCATTGAAGTCGGTAGAAAATGACAAATTACTTGGCTTGATACAATTATAGGCTGTTTTACGAATATCATCTGTAATTATAGAGGCTCAAACAATGCTATATACCGTTTGCAATCATGAAATTAATTGACTTTAATTTCAGACACAATAATGTACAACGATACACCTCTGTAAGCTTATAAAACTTGCCCAAAAAAGTATTTATTTTCCGGCAAGAATTACAAAATCTGGCGGTGTCTGATATCAAATCGCTCACTGCGAAAGGTCCCATTTGCTTCCGATAAAATGTAAGAAGATGGAGAGATGGAAATTGTTTAACAAGAATGACACTTCACTACTTGGATTTGGGAAAAAAAAAATCTCAAAGGCCCCAGATTAGTATGCAGTAGTGGAGTGGTCCCGAAAAAAGGTCCTTAGCCTAACTGATTGATTGTTTATAAAGATATTTAAAACTTGGGTTCTGTCCTCATTAGTAAAAATATAATACATTGGTTGTGCTCAGGGCTATGAAAGGAATGAACAAAATCGAAAAAGAAATTAAGGAAATATCTTACGATGAGACGGAGGAAGAACAAGGAGACATTGCAATAATGCAGAGAAGAGAAGGTGCTTGAAGGATACGAATATATGTAACTTTTGTATAGATGCATCTAGATTAGCTTGGATGAAGAAAGGGCTCAATAAAAAATCATAAATTGATTTAAAGAAAAGTTTGACTGATGGGGGATACAGTCGATATTTCACGAGAGCGCACACACACACACACACACAAATATATACGAGCTGACAAACAAGTACATGGACAAGTCTCACGTGAATGAAGAACACACAAATATTCCAATCTACAGAGGTTCTGCACACACACATACATAAATATACACATGAGCTGACGAACAAGTACATGGACAAGTCTAACCTGAATGACGAACACAAAAATATTCAAATCTACGGACGTTTTACACACACACACAAAAATATATACACGAGCTGACAAACAAGCACATGGACAAGTCTCATGTGAATGAGGAACACAAGACTATTCAAATGTACAGAGGTTGAGGGCAAACATACAAACACGCGCGCGTTTGGGGAAAGAGCGAGATCCAGGAACTTTAAGAAATTTTGGATCTAAAAGCATTTCTTTGATTTATGCTTGGACACAGAAGTACTGTTTAGATACGACTTCAGATGATCATAACTTTTGTAGAGAAATTTTGGTTGTAAAAGCATCTTTCTGATTCATGTTTGGACAAAGAAGTACTCCGAGATAAGAGTTCAGATTGTCGTAAATTTACCGGACTCAGTACTTTAGCCCCTTCCATAACGGGTGGTCCTTTCCCTCTTGTTCTGGCTGCCGCCAGTCGATTCTTTTCGTCTCCAGTGCACCTCTTCGGTAGCGAAGGAGTTGCAGACTCCGTATTTTGTTACTTTTCCTTTTATTGCCGTCAGGTGATTTTGTTATTCTCTTCGGTGTTCCATCGCCTCCTAACACACACACAGACGTGTTGCTGGAAAAGATTTCTCTTATGTGAAACACTATCACCACGATGTGTAGCCCCCCGCCCCCCCGATCGTATGGCAATAAAAAATACCTCAAGGTTCCCCATGAATATAAAGTACCTCTGCTTTCTTGGGTATCCTGTATACAATTGTTTCCATGTGCAGCAATGTTTGACGTGGGATCCATAAAACCTACACGATGGGGGAATATATGGATGATGATGAGGAGGAGGAAGAGAAGGAAGAGGAGGCGGAGGAGGACGAGGAGGGGGAGGAGGAGGAGGGAGACGAGGGGGAGGAGGAGGACGAGGAGGGGGATGAGGAGGAGGGGGACGAGAAGGAGGAGGAAGAAGGGGGACGAGGAGGATCAGGAGGACGAGGAGAAGCAGGAGGAGGAGGAGGACGAGGAGGGGGAGGACGAAGAGAAGGAGGAAGAGAAGGAAGAGGAAGGGGACGGGGAGGAGGAGGAGAGATCCTGTAGACAAGGGGTCAGGGTACTTCGGGAAATGGGAGGAACATGGAAATGAGAGTTCGAAAGCAGGAAGGACAAAAGAGTAACTTTTGCGATCCAAGTTTACGACCGTCATTGATTATCATTCTGCGGCCCCATCATGAGGTAGGGGTGTGGAGGGGGGGAAGGGCTTTAGAGACCACTGGGGCTGTTGACCATTGTCTGTAGCAGAAAAGAGAAGAGAAAAAATAGTTGTTAACAATCACTGTTTGCGTTGAGGTTTATGACAAGAAGTGTGTTTACTTAAATCATGAGCGATTGATGTAGAAAAAAAAAGTTCAGAAATGAACAGTTGCAATGTAGTGTGGCCAGTGGTTAAACATCTATGCAGATCCTAATCTTTTCGGGGTATTTCAGCTTGAGTATACGAGATATTTTTCTGCCCGAAATCTGTCAGCTTGGGTGGAACGATTTTGTCCATAATGAAAAGCGGAGCCCTGTCAACAGTGATAATAGTAGTGACAGTATGTGATAGGGTGTGATAATAGTGATAGTGATGGTGACAATGAGTGATAATGATTGTGATAAGACATCATAGGCTACTATGCCATACACCATTATTCTACACCACTCACCATCACACTATATCACTCGGCAACATACTATCGCATGCTAACCAGACACTACCACACTATACCATACCACGCCATGCTACAGTGCACTAAACTCCATCACAACACATATCACTAAACTCCATCACAACAGCAAGAGAGAAAGAGAGCAAGTGATTTTCAAGTTCTTGTTTCGTTATGCTCTTAAAGTTGCAGCTAATGAAAACAGGAAATATTCAATTCAATCCACACAGATTCTCTTCTTTAACTTTCTTTAAAGAGTACAGAGCAGATTTATTCTTATGGATCCTTAGGTCTTCCACGGACTCTTTGGGGCTTATGGACTTCCCCGTTGGGAATCCTTGTCTTCGGCGATGGTTCTTTGTGGTTCTATGAACTGAAGAGGCTCGAACTTGAGACCTCAAAAAAAAAAAAAAAAAAAAAAAAAAAAAAAAAAAAATCTTGCACACACTCTCGTTCATAATGAAGACGAATCGTGCCGCTCCATTTACGAAGTAATAGATTTTTTTCCTTTTCTTTTTCACAGAAAAGACCGATAGCACTTTACGAAAGTCAATTATGAATTTTAAATGGAATGAATGATCAAGTTCGTAAAATTAAAATACCAATCGTTGCATTTTTAAATGAAGAACTTCAGCGAAGATAAGTTACAACATTCTTTGAAAGGTTTGGTCTACAATTAATGTCTCCCCCACCCCAACCCTCAGCATCATACAGCATACGCCAGGAGCCGCCTAGCCTTGCCCTGTGTGCTACAACTTCAGGGGTAAGTGGAGACACGTTGCAAAAATGCAACGATGTTTTCTGATCGAAAATATCCCACCACTTGGTACACTAGTTTCCATTTACGATGGTCAGAATTAATGAAAACAATGCGATAACATTTACTTTCTCGTTGTTTGACGTACGCCAGAATAAAATATCCAATCGCCTCGACGTCTATCAAACGAATTATATAATCAATTTTTTTGTCTTTTTTTTTTTTTTTTAATTTATTTATTTATTTATTTATTTATTTTTTGCGACCGAGGAAGCGCCTAGGAGACGAAAAATGTAGTCTAGCGGAAAAAAAAAAAAAAAAAAAAAAAAAAAAAAGGAAGAAAAAAAAAAGGGAAGACTATCATCAGGTCAGGAAGGCGATGGGTCTCTCAAAGTCCTTTAATTTCGGTGACTCCACCTATATTCCATTCAGCTGAGGAGATAACCTATGGACTGAACGGGACCTCTTTCGACCGAGACCCCCTTTGAGGTCGGAGTCCGGCCTCGGCATGAACAGAGACATATAAGCTGCGTTGCTGTGTTGAAGCGGCCAAGAAGTTGATTCCACGCGTGTCTGATCGCATCATAGAGCCCATCAAGACTGAGCGGCACCTTTGGACCCTTACGTTTCGTGTGGTCCTTCTCCTTACACACTTGCTGCCGTCGGGGTATTTCATTCACTCCTGGTTGTCTTCCTGAGTTGTTTTATTGTGTCTTGTGGTAGCGAGAGCTTCAACGTAGTTCTTACCATTCGACGTAAGAAAGACTTTCCCACAGACTCAGACTATATACCCTTCATAGACAGTCAGACAAAACTCATAATACATAGTCTCAAGCACTCATCTGCCTGTGGCCCTGATAACATAAGCAACATCCACCTAAAACACATTGGACCACAAGGTATACACGCACTCACAAACATTGCAAACTACAGCTATTCACACAACACTATACCCGACATCTGGAAGCATGGTAAAATAATCACCATTCCAAAACCGAACAAAGACCCAACAATCCCAACATCGCACCGCCCAATCACACTTCTCTGCACCCCCTCTAAAGTCATTGAACGCCTAATACTTAAACTTGTCACACCACATATTCCCCTTGCTGACTCACAACACGGTTTTAGGCCACTACACTCCACAAACACTCTTCTGACAAACCTCACACAAAGAATTTTAGATGGCATCAATTCAGATAGGCCCCACCAAAGAACACTTCTTATAACATTAGACATTAGTAAAGCTTTTGATGCTATCCCCCGCCACAACCTAACAAATAAAATATATAACACAGACATGCACAATAACACCAAAAGATGGCTGGCCAATTATCTGGCAGGTAGGAATGCTTACGTGTCATATAATGGCCAATCATCGCACATCAGAAACATTAAGAACGGAGTACCACAGGGCTCAGTTCTATCCCCCACACTATTTAATCTATACATGCATGACTTACCCACGCCAGACACCTCAGAAATACAAATCTCTTCCTACGCAGACGACATAACAATCACATGCACACATCGTAACACAAAGCTGCAGAAATAATCCAGCCATACCTTGACACACACAACACATGGTTCATCACAAACAGACTCAAAATAGCTCCAACCAAATCTACAGCAACACTTCTCACAAACTGGACAAAAGAACACAAATACATACCTCATCTCTACATCAACAACACTCTAATACCACACACAAACACACCGAAAATTCTTGGTGTAACATACGATACATCCATGTCTTTCAAACAACACATCACAAACATAAAAAACAAATGCACACCCAGACTTAACGCACTTAAGTCAATCACTGGAACAACATTTGGACAAAACAAAGAAACTAATATAACAATATACAAACAATGCATACGCTCAGTGTTGAATTATGCGAGTCCTGCATGGGCTCCTAATCTCAGTGAGACACACCACAACACCCTTCAAATCATACAAAACAAAGCCCTAAAAACAATTACAGGCTGCACAAATACAACACCTACAGACCATTTACACCATGAAACAAAAATCCTCAAAGTCAAGGACCACCTCGACATGAGAGGCACACAAACACTTGCCGCAGCCACCACAAACACATTACACCCGCTACACTACATAGCAGAACACCCACACACACCAAGAAACATTAAAACAACACCCAAAAACCTTTATCACGCACAGATACTCTCTTCTCTTCCTCCACAACCACCAAATACCAGCCTCCGGAAACATATTCATAATCATATCACTCACCGCTCCATTAACACACTGAAAGACAACACACTGCTGCATGCCAGACCCCCTGATATCCACCCTTCTGAATCCTCTCTCCCACGAAAGGACAGAGTCCACTTGGCCAGACTGCGGTGCGGTCACCACCCAGCACTTCTAAGCTACCAGAAGAGGCTGGATGACCGCATTGTGAACAGCTGCCCAGGATGTAACACTTCACCCCATACCATACAACACATAATGGAAGACTGCATTATACACAATCATGCACGCAAACAACACAACATACGCTCTATAAAGGATTTGTGGGAAAACCCAGTTTCGGCTATGGCATTCCTTGGGGAGACGGGACTGCTCGGACAGACAGTCTAGGGAACGACAACAACAACGTAGTGAATCGTTGCAAAGCGTGTTTGGCAATTGTGTCAGTGACTGTTCTTTGTCAGCTCATGCTATTCTCTTTCACTTTTTATTTTCTTTAACTAAAACTTTTTTACCAACGACTACTCTCTCTCAATTTCATTTCTTTGCGATGTATCGAGGGCTAGTGATGACCAGGGTTGGGGATAGTGATCCCTGGCGGACGTCTAGTCACCAACCAACCACAGGCGAAATGGAATTGATGTTCACTGGGACAGACAGAACCGTGGTTTGACAGCTCACCGTACGACTGGGCAGCCCTTTCTAGGACCCGCTCTACTCATTCCACAGAGAAAGGAGCTAGAAAAGGTGCTTTGAATTCCTAGAATTTGAGAAATATTTCTCTTGAAGAATAGAGTCATAAATTATGCTGCGGCATGCCGATGGTTTGGGGTTGAGGGGAGACAACAATTAGGTTTAATATGTTTGAGTCTGGGAAGAAAGATTACTTCATAAACGTGTTTTATGCCCTGCTGTTGAATTAAAAAACATCTAATATATCGAGCGCGTGATATGAAAGAGCAGGATGGAATTTCAAATAAGGATAAGGATAATATACATACGTTCTGGTTGTACTAGATGAGCTCTGTACACGCGCCAAATGCGATAAATTCATCATGAATGTTGAACTCGTTCAATTATATAATCATAGATCATAATGGGGTAGGGCCATTTTTTCTGTCGACTGTTATGAAATATTGCGACAGTTGTTCTGAGATAACACTGCACACCACACAGCTAATTGTATCCTGATATGGACAGAGTGAACGGCGGAATAATGGGATATAATGGCGGGAAAGGGGCCAAAGGTGAACGAATTTCACGCCAGCACACACATTCTGTATTCATTTTCGTGGTGGGGAGTTGTATGTACATATTCGTCACACAGAAACAATTATATTTGTGGTAATTCTGCTCCTGCAATATCCTGATATAATTTGGTCGTATACATTTTTTTCAGATTGGATAATATATACTCGGAAAGGGGTTGTTGATAAAACAAAATCAGTTTTTGTTTATTGTCGTCGTTGGAACAATGGCATACTTGTGGAAACCACAAAACTGTGAAGGTTAACGATTTATACACACTGTAAGCAGTACCAAGTTATTTACGTGCATATTCTATGCACCTCTGCTGTGGTGTACACATAGTTGTAATATTGCTTATTACTTATGACAAAATGCGTCAAAATAGCAAATACTGATAGAGGAAACTTATTAACGTTGACAGTTTTGTAACTTCTATAAAGACGTCTTTCTTCAACACGGGGACAAAATGGAACGTTGGACTTGTTCATTTCAATTAGTAAATTTAACACAAAATAAAATTAATCTTATTTTGCAATTTGTATAATTTATGGAAGATTAGAGTCAGTTTATACACGTATGGCCATTCATATGACTTGCAATGTCTACAATGTACAGAAATAATTTGAAGTTTGTATGTTTATTTTTGAGCACAGTAACAGTGTTGTACACTAACAATTACTGCCATACGCCACTGATAATGATAATAATTATGATCATTATAATAAGGATCAAGGAAATGGATAGGCTCAGTACGTACGACAATATTTCCGGCACATCGTACGTTTGACAGCGCGATAGACCCTTAACGCTGACAAGTCGAAAGCGCTCATGAGAACGCATTTTGTATACTCAGAATTTGGTGGGTGCCAGTGGAGATGGCGGGAGGGTGGGTGGGGGTACTGGGGGGTAAGGGGGGGCGGTACGGGCAAGGGATTTGCTGAAGGGTTACTGGCGCTGGGAGAAGGTTATTTGGTTCCTATTTGAAGAATCAGAGGAAAACTTTGTCAGGCAGAGGCGAGGAAAAGTCCTGAACAGAGATGTCCTCTGCAGATTTGGGGTGACAGGTCATCTGAGACGTGTCTCTGATGCAGCACGGGCAGGGAAGCAAAAAAAGGATACGGAATGTCGGGCTGGAATTTACAAAAGTTCCGCTTGGCTCACAGTACCGTGAGATTTAATTGATGTGGCAACTGTGTGGCTGTATTCACGGAACGGGGTACGAAAATTATTGCTACAAATTAAACGTCATAATCTGTTGATTTCACAAGAGCATACGCAAATACTGCTGCCACATCCTCCACGTTGCACAGGTAGATGGTCCACATTAAAAACTTCCTAAAGACGTACACAACGATTCTCCCGCCTCCTATCGCATACTTCCTTGACATTTCCTCCTCTCCTGTTCCACGGCTCGCTCACTCCATCTTCCTCCTTCATCTGAAACGCACCCTTTAACCTCGTTCTGCTCTGTTTCCCGGATCTCTGTCCTCTGTCACCCTTGCGTTTATTGGTCGAACACGTACCAAGCATTATCTTAATCAGTGACGAAACAAGTAACCCAGTTAAAGGGAACGGTATTACTCTATCTTAATCAAACTCGCCACTTGTAATCACAAATGCTGTTATAGGTAAGGATGTAGTCTATTCCTCGTCTTGCAAATATACATAGACACTACCTTCCCCCAACCCCTTGTGCTCCTCCCACTCCCTTGGCTACGCCCATCCTCTTATCATTCAGACAATGAAGTGACATCGGTAAGTAGATGGCCTCTCAGCGACCCTCGGATTTACTTCTTTCCACATTCGATGAACTTACTCGCGTTTCCTTCTGGTCTTTCTCCTCTCCCTTTCGGGTCTCTCTGTCCTGTTTTTGCCTCTGGTCGAGAAGACCTCTCGGTGCTTCATGGTGGAGGTTTAAAAGTTGTGAGGGTAAAGCTGTCGCCTCGGGAAAAGCCATGTATTTCTCCTACAAGGAGGACCCCAAGGGTAACATTACACTCAAGTCCTGGTCACGGTGCGAAGAGAGATTTGCTTGTGCGTTGTTCATATGTACACTTATGTGTGGTTACACACACACACACACAGCGTTGGGTCTAGTAACTACTTGGATGGATGACCGCCTGGTAACACCAGATGCTGTTGGTATTTAACTCGATGGCGCGATTGGTAAAGTTCCCGGCCGCCACTACGGAGGTCCGGGTTCGAATCCCAACCAGGGCTGAAATAATTTCAGTATCGCAGCGCTGCGAGTCGTTACTCCGACTCTCGTGGGCAGGGAGTTGGGTGTGCGTGTAAGGTCACAGCATTACACATAGATCGGTCATATGAGCTCTGAGCTCTCTTCCGGGAGGGAAATATCTGTCGATCACGAGTCTAACACGTGATCCAAGACAATGGTGAATCATACACCCACAATTAAGTGATGTACAGGCTTGTTGAGAAAAGACGTAAAATAAACTATTTTATACGCATTCGAAGCTTGCAATAAGTGCAACACATTTAACTCTTTTTAACAAAAATTATAGCTTCTACTAATCTGACCCTCGCGTTTATGGGTACAAAGAATACAAGCGAAGCGTTACAGAAACGATGAAAAAACACAACGTTTAGCTACAAATGGCAATCAATGATGAGAGCCATATTGGTAGCCTACATTGCAACGCATTACTTTCCCGCCTGAGTATATTGGCGTCCTACCTGATGGGTTTTATACAACAGAAACGTTTAAAATTCTGGATTTTTTGCATGTTTATGTGGGTTCTGGCCAAAACAATACAATTCAAAAGAAAAAATATACAGAAAATTTCACATATATTTGGGGTACATGTGACTTCACGGCAAAGGGAAACATTTTTCCGATTATGAATATTACCATTATTATTATTATTACTATTATTATTTTTGGGGGGAAGGAGGGGGGTCATACAACGTACAAAAATCTAATACAATGGATTGACAAGCAATTCTTTCTAAGATCTGTTTCTCAGGACCGCCTAGTCTGTTGCATTTGATACACAGGCCACGCAATACACCAGTGGATACCACCTTGAACTCATGAGCAAGTGGTCGAGAGTTCTAGTCCCGAGACCCACTGCGGAGTTGTTACAATGGTTCCCGACAGCCTTTGCCAGGCAGGGAGAGGAGAGAGAGAGAGAGAGAGAGAGAGAGAGAGAGAGAGAGAGAGAGAGAGAGAGAGAGAGAGAGAGAGAGAAAGGGGGGGGGCGCTTTCTGCAACTGACAGAGCCTTGCCCCACCATGGGTTTCTCACTTCCCCCCGCGTGGTAGTGGGGTGGTGAGGCAAGCATCTATTGTTTATGGGAGCCACATATCTTCTGAAGGAGGCAATAAACGATCTATTTTCACATTGGAAACCCTATGGAGCTAGTAACGCTTTCGATCACAACTGCACTGGGCAGACGGTGAGCGCATTTCCAGTGTATCGCCGATGGGATCGGTAACGGCTCTTTTTCGATTCGGAAGGGAAACCACGGAGATGGAGGAGGGAGAAAAAAAAAGAAAAAAAAAAAAAAGGGACGGAAGATATTCGGTGTTGAAACGAGTGACCTTTGACCTGTTTGGAGTCGACGGAGTGCCATATGGTGCCAAGTGGAGTAAGGGTAAACAGTATCGCATAAGAAGGGCAAAGGGGCTAAGATCTTCGCTACAGCGGCGTGCGTTCAAACGATTTTATTCAGCAAAGCGGTCCTGCCCTAGGATGAAATTGTTTGTTACATAAATATTTCGATAATAGAATTTTGCGTCGTTTAACTTTGTAGTTGGTATAAAAACGGGCTACAAATAAGCTTACAACACTAATCAAACTTTTTTCCAAAACTTTTCTTAAAAAAAAAAAAAAAAAAAAAAAAAAAAAAAATAATAATAATAATAATAATAATAATAATAATAATGATAATAATAATACTAAAATAAATAAAGTTAAAATAAAGAATAAATAAATGTATAAAATAATAAAAATAGAATCCTAACTCTCCTGATTTGTTTGGGCTTAATTTTTCGGTTTCGCCATCGTGCGCAGATTCTGGACATCCAGTGTTCGTATGTCACTTTACATTTGAGAAGGAAGAAAAGCCTCCAGGTCTATTTTTGGAACAAATTCGTGGAATCCAGCGAGTGAATGGCTTGCAGAGGGTTTCCGTGTGCATTACGTATGATACGAGTTTTTATTTTTTGAAATTAATGTAGATTTTTTCTTCAAAATGAGTATCTCGAGATGATAAAAAATTAACAATTTCATGGTAAGGGGTACGTACACGCACGCACACACACACACGCACGCACACACACACACGCACGACTCGATGGTGTGGTTGGTTGAGTTTCCGGCCGCCACTACGGCGGTCCGGATTCGAATCCCGCCCAGGGCTGAAATAATCTAAGTATCGCTGCGCTGCGAGTCGTTACTCCGACTCTCATGGGCGGGGAGTTGGAGGTGTGTGTGTGTGTGTGTGTGTAAGGTCACAGCATTACCCATAGATCGGTCATATATGAACTCTCAGCTCTCTTCTGGGAGGGAAATAGCTGTTGACCACGAGTCTAACACGTGATCCAAGACCATGGTGAATCACACAACCTTGAAGCTAGGTATTATGAATAGTAGGAGACAGGACCCATGAGCGTTGCTCTTTTCCTTGTATACAATTAGGTAAATGCAATTAAGTAAACACACACACACAATCTCTCAAACCCTTTGCTACAAAAGCACCTGTACAAGATCTATTCCAGCTAACGCCAATCGAGTTCATTTAGTTTCGGGAAGGAATTTTCCCCCTGTTCTTGGGTCAATTACCTCTCACAAAGGGAGACCAGGTTATGGCACTGATGATACGTGGTAGAGGAATTGGCTGTACATATCAGAACTGGCCCCCAACCCACCAAAGAAACACTGCTCTCCCAATCCCAGAAGTAGTTTTCTTTGAGTACCGGCTTGCTGAGTAGCAGTATCGAGCTCGCCTGCTCACTCGATGGTCTGAGTTCTATCCCCACCCAGGGCTGCAAACTGGTACCTGTAGGGTATCGTGATTCACTGTAGTCTTGAACCTCGTGATCGAGTCTCTCTAAATTGAGGATATATCAGCGAGCGAGGTCTAATTCAGCGAGGAGCTGCGAGACTAGTCACGGTCCTTGGAGACCTCAATGCAGAGGAGCCAAAAATGCAAATCCAAGGCCCATATAACAAGGTGTCAGAATGTGCATCAGAAAGGCAGAGCCAAGGCCCTTGGGGAGAGGGGCCAAAGCCCTTGGGGGAGGAGCCAAAACCGTGACGTATTGTGGCGTTGACGTACTCAGAAAACCTACCCGAGCCTTAATATGAACAGTGATTTCATGAGTTCAGATAAAGGAGTGGAGTGCTTCTATTTCATTTCTTGAAATCCGTAAAAATATTTGAGGCAGGTTCTG
Source organism: Oratosquilla oratoria (assembly GCF_046742065.1). Lineage (NCBI taxonomy): Eukaryota > Metazoa > Arthropoda > Malacostraca > Stomatopoda > Squillidae > Oratosquilla > Oratosquilla oratoria. The sequence continues at coordinate 70,678,328 of NC_134778.1, forward strand.
TATAAGGATAATTATTTTGTTCATAATTATACTCCAATGAAGTTAAATGCCAATATGTTTAATTAACTATTTCAGTAAAGTTGGGGCACTGCTTTTGAGTCTGGATTATTTTCCTGGCCTTAATTATGGCGCCATTACATGTGTACGGTTTCCATTTATTTTGATTTATTGCCCAATAATATCTGGTAAAATATTTACATTTTGTATCTACATGATGGAAAATCGACAAATACGTTGTTTCAAATCAGCTAAGAAATTAGGTTAGAGAATAGAAAAAAATATATATACGATTTGTCTCATTTTTAAACGCTTGCATGTTCCCTTCGGTTGAATTAAAAATAATTCCCGTCGTTTATAAAATCTGCTCCTGGGTAACAGACGTTAAAGTGTGACGTCATGTCGACTTGAAGCGAGGTTGCATTTGTTCTAGAAATTCTCTGGATTTTTTTAATTCATCAACTAAATAAATTAGGAATACGAAAGAAAACGTCAACAGCAAACATTCACAATATCGCAAGAAGAATTTGCAATAAATAAATAAATAAATAATAAATAGATAATAACAAAAAAATAATATAATAGTGCTGCGGTGCATTCTATTTTGGACTTTTACGTCTACATTTTCTGAGAATAGATTTGAATCTTACTAATTAAGGTGTGTCTAGCAAATGCATGATAACTTAATTATGTATAACGCTGAAACAACCTACACTATATTACTTGTGTTTTTCAGATGAAACAAATAAAATCTATCAAACCACATTTACACAGACTAACAATTCACCACGAACAAAAACCTACATTATCACAAATACTAATTCTATTTGGCACCATTCATGAACAAATATGTTGGTGAAGACTGTACTGTAGAATCTTAATGTTCATAAAAAAAACTAATAATGAGCTTACATCCGTACTTGACCGTGGCTCACGGGTGACTGAGATTCAAATACGTTGTTGGCCGTGATGACAATGTCGTCATCAGTTAACGGTCAACGTCCACGGAGAGAGGGTGGGGTGGGGTGGGGGAGGGGGGACATACGCAGTGAGAGGCGTCTGCTGGCCGTCTCAAGACGCTCGTACATTGTCTTTGGACAACACAAACCGACAGGGTTATTTTGGCGTCAAGTGAGTGTTCTTCCGTCGGATAGACGACATGAACTGCAATGCGTATTCCAGGAGCAGCCATAACAAAGGACTGTCCAGAATACACTCGACTATCTAGGATTAACTGTCTTCTCATACGGTCGCGTGTGAATGTTAACACACATACACACACACAGGCACGCACATACACACGTATATGTATGTATATATATGTATATATATATATATATATATATATATATATATATATATATATATATATATATATATATATATATATATATAGAGAGAGAGAGAGAGTCGTGACGACTGGGAAGAAGAATCTGGACAAGAAGTCTGACTAATGGACCAGAAGCACTTCGCCGACGAAGACGAAGACGACGACGACGACGGCGGCGGAGTAAGACTGGACTTCACAAAGCGTCTGATGTTGGTATCTGACGGCTGCAGAAGGAACAGACTAAGATTGGGTAATTTGTCGTCAGTATCCAGCACTTCTGTCCTTAGGGGCAACGAAAAGTGATCAACAGTTCTTTTTTGAGACTTTTAACTAATTATAAAACGCTGCTGCGTGACTCTGGTCCATAGGGAACGGGCTAAGATACAATTGTGCAAAGACCAGTAGTAGTGATTGATTCGAATTAACGTCGCGAACTCTCCCTATCAGGAGGCTAGGACGGTGCCCCTTGCAGAGGACTTTGGAGTGTGGAATTGAAAAAATCATGCCCTTGGTCCAGCTCGCTAGCAGCAACAGCAGGAAAAGGATGAAGATGAGCAGGAGCATCAGCAACAGGAACAGCAGCAGTAGGAGGAGCGGCAGCAGAAGCAGAATGAAGAGCAGGAGGAGGAGGAGCAATGGAAGCATAAGGAGGAGTAACAGCAGGAGGAGGAGGAGCAGGAACAACAGCAGGGAGAGAAGCAGGATGAGCAGCAGTAGAAACAGCAGCAACAACAGGAGGAAGAGAAGCAGAAGCAAGCAGCAGGAACAGCAACAGAAGCAGAATGAGCACGAGAAGGGGGAGCAGCAGGAGCGGAGGCAGCAGAAACAGTAGCAACAGCAGGAGGAGGGGGAGGAACGGAGGCAGCAGGAGTAGCAACAGAAGCAGGATGAACAGCAGCAGGAACAGCAGGAGTAGCAACAGAAGCAGGATGAGCAGGAGGGGGCGGCAGCAGCAGTAGGAGGAGCATCAGTAACATGAACAGCAGGAGCAGAAACAGCAACAGAAGCAGAATGTGCAGGAGGAGCATCAGCATCATGAACAGCAGAAGCAGGAGTTGTAGCAGCAGGAACAGCAACAGAAGCAGAATGAGTAGGAGGAGGGGGCGGCAGCAGGAGAAACAACAGCAGGAGTTGTAGCAGCAGGAGCAGCAACAGAAGCAGAATGAGCAGAGGGGAGCAGCAACAGGAGGAGGAGTAGAAGTAGGAGTAGCAACAGAAGCAGGAACAGCAGCAACAGGAAGAGCAACAGCAGGAGGAGGAGGAAACAGAAGCAGGAGCAGCAGCAGTAGAAGGAGAAGAGGAAGAAAAACGAAGAAAAAGAAAAGGGAGGAGAAAGAGGTGTCCGAGGCAGCTCAAGATAAGAGGGCGGCGAAGAGGAGTCGAACTCGCCGCGAAGTACAGAGATCCTGCGAAGAGGAGTTTCTTCCCGGAGACGTTGGAGACGAACGAGGCCTTTGGGGCGCCACAAGATCCCAAAGTTGCTCACGGCACTGTGCCCCCCTCCCCCTCCACCCACAAAATTAAATTCCTAACAGTTCCAAGATGCTAGAATGATAACTAATCTTAGGTAAATCAGACGCCTTTTCAGAACAAATTTAGAGGCTTCCACAAGAAAAATACGATTCTCAGGTAAATTATGTTTGCATTCGCGAGCGCCTCACGCCTCCTTGCGAGAACCTACCAACCCCTCTCCCCGTAACCTCTCAGTCTCTCTCTCTCTCTCTCATTTCGGGAACCTCGGCTCCAAAGAGTCTCAAGGCTTCGCGCGGTCGTAGAAACACCACCGCTGAAGAACCAGTGTGTGTGGGGGGGGGGGGAGTGCGAAAGGAGGGGGAGAAGGGGGAAGTGGGGGAGAGGGAGGGAAAAGAAGGGGGGTAGAAGAGAGGAGTGGGAAAGGAGACAGCGCGAAAGAATGGGGAGGAGGAAGATGGGGGAGAATGAGGGAGAGGGAGGAAGAATGAGGGGGAAAAAGGAGGGGGCAGAAGAGTGGAGAGGAGGGAGATGATGGGGAGAAGGTAGAAGAGGGGGAGGATAGGGGAGATGTAGGGAAGCAAACGGGAGGGGGCTGAAGAAAGGGGAGGGAGATGAGTAGGGGAGAAGGAAGGGGAAGGTGGGGGAAGAGTACGGGTGAAGTAAGGGGCAGTGGAGAAGGGGAGGTAGGGGGGAAGGAGACGAATAGGAGAGAAGGGGAGTGGGTGGAGTGGGGGAAAAGGAGGGGCCGTAGAAAGGGAGGGAAGAGAGGGGGAGGGGGAAGAGAGGGGTGGGGGAAGAGGGAGCGAGAGAGAGAGGAGTACGAAGAGTGGTGATGGGAAGGAGGGGCGGGGAGAAGGAACTGGGGGGGGGGCGAGTGAGAGATGGGGGAGGAGGAGGAGGAAGTGGGAAAGGGAGAGCTGAGGAGAAGGAAATAGCTGGGATGTAGTATGGGGAGGAGAGGAGAAGTGGGAAAGAGGTAAAAGTGGGTGATAAGGATAGGGAGGATGGGGGGGGGGAAGAGGAGATGAAGAAGTGAGGAGGTGATGAAGTGATGATGTGGTGAGGAAGATGAGGAGGTGAGGTGAGGAGAAGGAAGAGGATGAGGGAGAGGAAGAGGATGAGGGAGAGGAGGGGGAGGAGGAAGAGGAGGGTGAGGGAAAAGAGAAGGGAAGGAAAAAAGGCGGGGGAAGAGAAGGATGAGGAGGAGAAAGAAGAGGAAGGGAAGAGTAGGGAGAGAGGGAGAGAGAGGGAGGGAGAGGAGGGGCAGAAGTAAGAGGAGTATGGGAGGAATATGGTCTAGGTACATACATACATATATATGCACAAGTATAGATACAAACATACATATACATACATACTCGCATACGTGCACATACATACATATGCATAAATGTACATACTCGCATACGTGCACATACATATATATGCATAAATATACATACTCGCATACGTGGACATACATATATATGCGTAAATATACATACTCGCATACGTGCACATACATACATATGTATAAATATACATACACGCATATATGCATACATATGCGCACATATACATACATACTCGCATACGTGCACATACATAGTATATTCACAATAGATCTTGGGAGAACCCAATCATCTCTGCAATCATATTACGAATACGGTAACTTTATCATTTCCTTCCTTATCCTAAGCCTAATTTCATTTATATTAAACATGACACACCGCCCCTATACAATACTGATAAAATTAGAGAAACGGATTGATAAATAATTCATAAAATAAATCATTATGCCAACCGTTAATTACCTTTCTCTACATTGTTTCAAAAGGATTCGTACGTTCCCGTACTTTACACAACTTATTCTAGATAAATCATGTCTATTTTTGGTCTTCATTAGAAAAAAATAGAAAACTACTTTTTCAAATTCATTCTCGCGTGCCTCATTTATTTGTAACCTGCAATCACTGATGACGAACATATTTGAAATGTGAACGATAATAACGAACATTGATAATGAAACTGAGCTTTGCACAGGTCTTGTCAATATGGCGTCACGATCCCTAACGGCCATCGCCTAAGATTACAATTTTCGTTATTATCGTTCGGAAAGAGATCACAATGCATTTACTTCCTCCTTACCTGATATTTCCGATGATTAGCAGATAATATACAATATTCCATGCCGATCCGTTGTGGTATGTGAAAAAAACAAATATTCTTTGTATAACTTCCCATTACTCACTTTCTATACAAACACTACGGAAGGAACACTGGCTTTCTTTGCACAAAGAAAAAAAGAATATTATATTGCGCCCTTAAAACTAGTTTCAAAAATCACCGTCATTTTCTCAAATCTTCTACTAACAATTTACATCACTATGATACAATTATATGCAAAATAGTGAAATTTATTTATTATACTAGAATGATTTCAAAGAACATTACAAATTTAATGAAATTATGAAATTTTGTATTCCTCCGCCTGTGAGCGAATCTTCGAGAAGGTCACTATTTTGCCTTCATATAAAGTGCACTCTTAATTTTTACAATTTCAATTAATCTAGTAATAAAAAAATACGGGTTATGTGATACGAAATATTTGAATTTATATACAAGATGAGATGGGAAGGGAGTGAGATGGATGGGAATAGGTAATGTACGTGCTCTGACTTGGCTACATACAAGGGGAAAAATCTTTCGGTAGATAGATCCTATAAGACATCGCAACTTCCATGAGAGTATGGTGCGTTCATTTACGAAGCCGACAATAGGTGAATTAGAATTTCTATTAATAACATAAAATCATTTTTAGAGCAAATAAAAGGAGAAAACACACGAACTGACTACAAATGATATATACAATACTTTATCTACAACTGAAGTCATTATATTACATTTCACCAAGCAATTTTATTTAGCTGCTAGGGAGAATTCAGAGAAAGGTATATTATAGATTTCGACCACATATTTCCAACCAATGTGAAATATTGATTATCCTTTTCATAAAAAATTGTCAAACTACTCAAATACCGCATGGATTGGAGGAGGAAGGAGGTAATGGACGAGGGGAGGGAGAAAGCAGATCAGGAGGAAAAGGTATCTCATTTGTGAACATACCTACCCAATTCGAACATTCTATACAAGGGGATCTGTTCCCTCACGTACCCCAAATTTATGATGTACTGTTCTCTAGCATCCGTCACACTACGCGTCAAATCGTGGAAGAACTGTCCCTGGCGGTCCTCGCAACACACTCAAATTGAGACGCGCGGGATACCAGTTACAAAGGATTACAAAGGCGGAGCATACCGACAGGAGACCTTTTGGTCCATATCTAGGTCGGATGCGAAAAAAAGACAAAATGATAATAAATGAATAAATAAAAACTAATAATGTAAATAACAAATAAAATCCTTAAATAAATGCATAGGTATAGTTAAATAATAAACAAACAGATAAATAGTAAATAATAATAAATTGACATATAACTAATAATTAATGAGAATCAAACAGACAAATGATAACAAAACAAAAACAAATAATATAAAATAAATGATAATCATTACAGCATCTTGCTTAGGTGTTTATCTAAATGATTCTTAAAGCTTCGTCTTGCTAAGGTGTTTATCTAAATGATCATCATCATCATCATTGTCTCCGTCATCATTTAGCATTATTATCGTCATCGTCTCAGTAAAAAATGGGGACGACAGCCATAGTCGCAGGATTTATATATATTTTCTTCTATTTCTTAGGATGTTTGACATATATTATTTCCCCTTCCCTGGCAAAATGTTTTTTAATTGTGTTTTGTTATATTTTCGAATAAGGATGTCAAGTTTCCCTCTGGAATATTAATTTTGGTAGAGCATCCAGCGGACGCCACTTTCCTCCCAGCAATGGTGGATTGGTGAGGCGCGACAAAAAACGCACCAAACCGTCTCTCTCATCATATCACAAAAGTCAGAGCTTTACTGGCGTCGTGAGGACGTTATTCAACGGGTAGAACTGTACAAGGATAACGTGTTCCTGTGGCAAGTGAAACATCACCCGTACAACGACAGAAACGATAAACTGAGTAGCTTGTCGTTTTCATACGGCGAGTCACCGTTTGAACACAGGACGGGTAAAAGGCTTCAACACTGAATAAAATCGTAAGGCGTTCACTTACCGCCACTAACTCCTTTCTGTTAGCGAAGAGGGTTACAGCTTGATCTCGATTAGCCCCTTACGTACCAATTGACAGTCTTCCTTGTCGCTAGGCGATTCTATTCTTCCGGCTGGAGAAAGGGCGTCGTTTCTGGGCGGGGCAGACAGTCGGAAGCTGGCCAACTTTTAGTTTTGGCGTCCGGCGCGGGGTGAGGTCTTGTGTGTCGGTACTCTGCGGCTGTTCGTAGCTTCTGAGAAAGATCCTGGAAGCGTAGATATCATGGTCATAGCTCTACAACATGGACGAGTAGTTTATGACCTCGTAGACTTGTTCGTGTCGTAAGTGTACGATGCAGTGAGATAGGGCTGGTGCGGCTTCGCAGATCCCTAGATTCTAGGTCTGTCGCCAGGCGATTTTATTCATCTCCGTGATGCCCAGTCCTCGGTAGTGGAGTAGTTTAGACCATCTCGGTTACCCTCTTTCGTACTTGGCTATTTCATTCAACTTCATGTCTTACTTTTGGTAGTGAAAAGGTTAAAGAATATTGCTCTGCCTCGTCTCTTCCCCAACTGCAGCCTCCTCCCTCCCCCACTTCTTCCTCCTCGTGTCTCTCCCCTCCCCTCCTCCACGACTGTTGCATCAAAGATGTTGGCAACTGTCTTTTGTCGAGTCCATAGCCTTGTGCCTCTTGGCAAACTGCATTTTTCAGGCTCGCCTCACACTTCCCGCCAACCGTCTTCCAGCAGCCCTCTTCTGGATCCACCCCAACCGACCGTGTCTCAATTGCTTCCTTTTCTTTATTGTTTCGTTCATAAATTCCTGATCTATTATTCATCCTTCGCACGTACAAATATGCATCTGGCCTGTCGTGGTGTCCTTTTTCATCTTTTATCTTTATTTTTCACCCTGGGATTTTTGACTGCTTGAACTTGTGCTTTAAGTCCCTTATATTCTATAAAGGACTTAAATGTGACATGGTTCATAGTTAAGCTTCTCACTTTAAAGATATGTTATATGTCAAGTCTTAAGGAGACATAAGCATATAAGTATGATGAATATTTGGCAATGATAATGTTCTTTATAAAAAAGCTAAAGAAATATCAACTTGTCTCTTTGTAACAACTCAAATCTTTACTGGTCAGAAGCTCCCCTAAGTTGAAAAAAAAAAGAGTTTGTCTTCAGCCAGAACAAAATCTATAAGGTACGTCACCATGTGCAAGGCCCCTTTCATACCATGAGGTACTTTTCCTTTTATTATGGTTGCCGCTTACAGATTTCATTCAACTGTGTGTGTGATCCCTTTAGAGAGGCTAGGTTCTTGAAGTGTATTTTTAGTTATTCAGCATACAGGAAACTGACCTTTTTGTCACCAGAAATTAAGGCTTAATTTTGCTATGGTAATAACTAGATGTCTGAACTCCTTTAATATCTTTTGTTGTCACGTTTTCTTTTATTCTTGTTGTAGCCAGGCACGTCCCTGGTAGCAAAATGTCTGAATCCATGGTGAGCAAGCTTTGATTTCTTCGACTGGTTTTATGGAGAAGAAGGGAAAGAACTTGCTTGGGGAGACACTAACAATTGCGATTTGTATCTGAGTTAGAAAGGAGAAAATAGAAAATCTGTCGTATCCAGAAAGGGGATGAACTATCGGAAAACGACAAATTGAGTCACCTTTATTTGGGGTTTCCAGATCTCATTTGTGGTTGTGTGTGAATGGCGATAAAATCTATATCTGAGTTGGACAGACTTGATCATGATCAGTTTGTTTGAACTTTGAACTCGTGGAGGCTTTCTTCACTAAATTTTCTGAGTGTCTGATTTGTAGTTCTCATGTCTTGGTGATTCGTGATTTGTTCAACTTTTGGCAAATTTCCAGCTTGTAGTATTGTATCTATTCTGTCAAGATTTCTAATTCAAAGGCGGGGGAAATTTCTGTTTCTCACATCAAAGTGATTAGTAGAATGATCTAAAGAAAAGAAAAGATATATATATGTATATATATATATATATATATATATATATATATATATATATGTGTGTGTGTGTGTGTGTGTGTGTGTGTGTGTGTGTGTGTGTGTGTGTAGATAAATAGATAAATAAATAAAATAGAAATAAAATAAGATGAAATAAGATCCTCTCTTATATCGAGTGTATCAATTTTATTCATTCTGTTTTTGAGCACTGGATTTGAACTAAGTCTAGGTGCTTAATCTTCTGTGGCATATGCAAAATAATGAGATTTTTTCAAATGCATCGTATTTCGTTTGTGTAGTATATTTTGGGAAGCGTGATGAAACGAACAGAATCACGTTTTCTTTTTCCTTTTTGCAAAATCTGATGCTTTTGCACAAAGACAGAAATCAAAATGAGAAGATTTTCTGGTAGAGCTGAATGAAAACAGGGCTTAAACATCGTCATTTTTTTATTTATTCATCTATTTATTTATTAATATATATTTGTCTATTTATTTATTTATCTATTTATTTATCTATGTATTTTTCAACTGATTAATCTATTAATTTATTAGTTAATTCATTGATCTTTTATTTGTGTGTTTATATGTCTTCCCATTAAGCTTTCGAGAATCAGTGTCTCTGACTAAAACGCAAATGTCTCAGTCCCGAAGCCCGCAGACACAGGGCAATTGTCTGAACCGCACTATTTTTGGCTTTCCAAACCCACTCTGCAACAGCGGACCTCAGTAGTGCGATTACCCATTGTCATATCTTAATGTTGAGACCTAAATAGTATTGTCGAACCGTGCACTGGCTTCAGATTTCATTCAGAGCCCCATAATGAGATCTACTTCTTACTATACATCCACCAATCCGGGTTAGGCAACGTGGTGCGGTACAAGTGCTGTATCGTCCTCCACGGTGATAGAATGATGGCTCTGCAACAAACCAGTGCCTCTTCCGCAGCCCAGGGGGGTAGGGGGTTATATCGGTTGAACAAAATTGCCTGGGGGCAGCTAAAAGAACTTTACAAGTTGCCGACAACAATAAAAAGATTAATCAAGGTAGATCAAACACATTCATTATACATAGGGTTTCTCTCGGCTGAATAAAATCGCTGTACCTATGGTACATTTATTTTTCATTTTTGAGTGACACAGTTTCATTTCGTACTCTACAGACTTTAACAGAAATACAAGAGAAGAGAGGAAAGCTGCAGGAGAGTTGTTTGCATAAGGAGGATGGAGCTGGGCGAATAATGGCAAGTGCTCTGGATGCTGACTCTTTGTTTACTTGATTCCCTAATGGGATGAGCATAGACAAGTTGACGCCAACATAGCGGTCGAACGCCTCCCCCCTCACACACTCCATTCCCCCCTTCTCCCCCCTCCCCGTTTCCCTTCGCTCATAGTCTTTTTCCCCACAAGCGTTGGGGATTTAGGTATTTTGTGCTATGCTTTACCATGTTATATTGTGTTATGGTCACTGTGTTATATCATGCTGTGATATGATATGTCATACTGTTATGTTATATTTAGTTATGTCATATTAGGTTAGGTTAGGTTAGGTTATGTAGTGTTGGGTTCGATAGGTCAGGTACTAATATGAACCATACTTATATATTTTTTCTGGTAATAGATAACATCAAACGAGATTTTTGTTCCAGCGTTAACTTAACTTAAGTAACCCCTCTCCCCTTGTAGTTTGAGGGTTAAACCTCATCTCGATTATCTCTTACTAGAAGTTAATCATTCTGGTATATTCCTTATGGTCATCGACAGATGATTTTATTAAGCTTATTTTATCTATTTATTTATTTATTTTGCTTAAAGGTCAAAATCCTCTTGATAAAGCACTGGGCGTGGTCTTAGTGTCTCTCGAGGACGGACTGTGGAGAAGCTGAGGAGAGCTTCAGTGGAGATCTTTATATGTAAGAGGTGGAGGGAAATATAAAGGAGTCCACTGAGAGAGAGAGAGAGAGAGAGAGAGAGAGAGAGAGAGAGAGAGAGAGAGAGAGAGAGAGAGAGAGAGAGAGAGAGAGAGAGAGAGAGAGAGAGAGAGAGAGAGAGAGAGAGAGAGAGAAACATTCCTGCCATGCTGGGTGGTACGTTTTATTATATTTTTCATTCTAGATATCACCAGGCTATTTTATTTAATTCCGTGGCACCCACTTAATAGCGAAACGTTTATAATCCATCTCAGTAAACCATTTCCATACCGGTTGGCACTTTTCCTTCCATTCCATCTGTCACCAGGCCATTTTAGTCGCCTCTGTGACACTCTCGCTATAGCAAAAGGGAATATCAAACCACCTCTATGATACAATGACGCGTATGTATGGGACATGAGGCGCGAGTTATACGAGGGTGCCGGATTCGGCGTCTTGACTATATTTATTTTCTAGTTGTAGCTAAGTTACCCCTGAATTCTGTGACCTGGTTTGCTCACGTTTTCTGTGTTTACTATTACTCAGAGCGAAAGAGAACGAGTAATACAGTAATGACTTTATATTTCATAACGCAAGTATTGTGATGCATCGCGCATGAAGCACCCGATGCTGCGCGCAAGAATTTGACTCGTACTAAAGTGTTTAAGAACCTTAAGGTTCTAGGGTTTTTTCATTAATCTAGAACTACTAGATAAACGCGAAGACTCTTTATCTATCGTTTTCAAGTTTGAAGTTAGAAAGTCTGCTGATGTTCTAACGGGTCTTAGGTAAATCCTTAAATCCTTTTAAGGTACCAAGGTCCACTCAGCACCAAAACAACGGGAATACAGAATCGGCATGAAAACTAATAGAATGTGGCCCTAATGGAGAGTCTACTCAAAGATCGCAGAACAGCTCATCTCACATTACCCGGCATACTCAGTACAGTCAACAATACAGTTTCTTATCTGAGTGATCTATTAACCTCTTCAATTCTCGCGCGCAGCATCGGACGCCTAATGTACGATGCATCACACTACTTGCGTTATAAAATATAAAGTCACTGCAGTATTTCTCTTTCTCTTTTACTCTAATAATAAACGCAGAAAACGTGATCAATCCAGTTCACAGAATTCGGGGGTCATTTAGCTTCAACTACAAAATAAACATAACCAGCACACCGACGCGACACTGACATTCTCATATACCTACTCGCGCCTTATGACGCCTACTTATCCGTCATCGTATCGAGGAGGTTAACGACCTTGTGACCGTGAACGGATAGCTAAGGGGCCGGGGATCCGGACAGGAGAACTGAGGTGATGGGTTAATTGGTAATATATATTATACCATTGGGGACGCTGTTCTTGTGTATGTTGAGGTTCCTGTATTCAGAGAGTGATACTCGATATTGATATGGATGCAGACAGGAATGGCGACGGGACGATGCACAGGGGAATAACACATTGTATTGTGCGAGCTGCTGCTGTTTCAACAGATCCGTGTGATCTACGGGTTTTTAGGAATTTGTCGAAGAGAGAAAAGCTCGAGCACTAATTGGTAGGATCGGAAGAAAAGAAACACCGGATTTATTGTCATCTCTATTTTCCATTTTTCGAAATGGAAACCTTTTTCTGCTACAAATCCGTCCTGCACATACATACATACATGCATACATACATACACACACACACACACGGTCATATACGAGTTCTGGGCTCTCTTCCGAGAGCTGTCGATCACGAGTCGAACACGTGATCCTAAGATCACGGTGAATCTCTCTCTCTCTCTCTCTCACACACACACACAAATATATATATATATATATATATAAATATATATATATATATATATATATATATATACATATATATATATATATATATATATATATATATATATATATATATATATATATATATATACAGGGCGACACGGAGCTCCGGCGACGCTAACCAGACAAAATCCCACATCGACGACCAGACAAAATCCCACATCGACGACTAGACAAAATCCCACACCCTGCACCATATATAATCCACACACACCAGCCCAGCCCTTAGATTCTTACCTGCCACTGAGGAAGCACCAAGAGGTGTGAAAACGCGTTCTGGCTTTTTTAAATTATGTATGTTATTCCATAACATGACATACGGAGACTTATTAAGGTTACTGCCTACAGAAGGCAAGATTACTCTAAGAGAGAAAAATACGACAAGAAGCTCTGTCATAACAAGCTTGTCATTCACTTCAATGATATAGAAATATATATATATATAATATATATATATATATATATATGTATACATATACATATATATATATATATATATATATATATGTATATACATACATTACATATGTCTAGACTCCATGTTGTAGTCGATCTCTCCTTCATGCGCTCACCCCCTCCATTGACTCGCTTTTCCTCTCACTTCCACATTCCACACGCGCTCACACTCAAACATTTGCAGTCCAGCTCTCGCACTGACTTTGGCCTCATTTATTCTGAATTGGGGGGGGATTGTCTTCATCAACATTTCTGGATAGTCGGAGTGTCATTGTAGGATTTTGCTGTCCATCCTATTTTTTCTTCTTTTCGTTTACTGTTGCAGTGGTTATTATGGATTTTGTTCCAAAGTGATTCTCTGCCAACTTGATGAACAGGCTATCAACGTCGTGTAGTCACGTTCAATTCAGTCATTAACACATCTATTGACTCACACGAAGAGCATGACGTCACGGCTTTACTGACTCTCATTATTTCCTGATCACATACCGACTCATTCTCTATGAATCAACTATACATTTTTTCTCTTTTTTCTCGTTCTTATACACTCAGTTTCTCAATTTCATTTTCACCCAGTTTCTTAAAGAATCATTTGTACTCGAATTCTCAAAATTCATCGTATACTCTAATTCTTATTTATTCTTTTGGTCGTTTCCATACACTACCACCACGACCACTACCACCACCATACCACTACCACCACTGCCATCACTATCCCCACCTCTACCATCAACTCCACTACTACTACCACAATCATCACCACCATCACCACAACCATCACCATCACCACAACCATCACCACCACCACTACCACCACCCGAAACTCTTGGTACTTAGATGACAGTAGGGCAGTTTGGCTCCGTCTAGTCTGGATCCCAAGACTCCCCCCTCGTCTCCCTCTGGCCTCCTCTTCCCCCCCCCCTTACTCTTTTAGCCCCTTTCCTCCCTCCCCTCCTCTCCCATCTCTCCGCCCTGGTTCCCACTATCTTACTTCCCGCCGATGCCGCCGCGCCGGTTCTGATGTCATCGCCACTGCCGCCACTGCCTCTCGGTCAATGGCACGGCTTACCCCACCCGCATGCTCTGGATACTTATTGTCTATAATTTGGCCGTATCGGCCCGCCATATAGGGAAGTGTGAGTCTATAGAGACTTGCTATTGGAATATACACGCAGGAAAAGAACTGCGAATAGATTCTTTACATGGTTTCCGAGATGCGTTGGTTTGTTGGCAATAACCATCGCTTTTGTCCTTGGGAACAATGTTGCAACGAAGAGGTGGGGAAGTTTTAAGGAAGAAAAAAGAACGGAAGGAGAGTAAATATAAAAAACTATCAGTATTTTTTGAGTGAAGATTACTTTCTAATTACAAAAGAATGATGCATGACTGCCCTGTAGCGATGTCACTAAAATCCATGATACATTAACTGCACACAGCTGATGAAGCCAGTACCTGATACGGGTCAGGCTTCAATAGGAAAATTCAAAGTACTTACAATATGAAAGAAAATTGATCTGATTTGACTTTGAATTGGACCAAATCCTATTTGAACTTGTCCAAAGGACTTGTGAGATAATCGTTATGAAAGAGAACTATTTTCTCTCAGGAAATGAGATAAATTCTCCTTTGCTTTTGTCATAGTTCATTTGACAAAGATGTAAACAAAAGTTCGATGTTTTTCAAACTATCTGACCTCTTAGCTTCGCCTGTGACGTTGTAGTGAAGTCAACGTCTGGCTTTTTTATTTATCGTGAAATTAATTTGAATTGTGGTCATTCCAGAAGCAAGTGATTAGTTAACATCACAGGGATCAAATTCTATGTTTCTATTTTTGAGAGTGTCTGTAGGTCGTAAACTTCCTCTTAGATATACGCGATTGATTGTGATGGCTGATTCTGCATTACAAAACTTCTCAGCGATATTTTCTAATCTTCTTTTCAGTTTCCTGGAGTCTAGCAATAACTGCTCCGAATGTGGTCATTCTGCATGTTGACGACGTAGCATTATTGGGCCTTTGTCGAATTTCGGAATTTCGGCTCTCCAGAGACTCTTTTAGCGGGATTTACCTTCTTAGAGTTTCAAGGTAGGAATAAGGACGAGGATAAGGAATATCAAGTGCAGACCACCCGCTTTCACGGTATAGGATTTTGCGGATCAGGAAGATAAGTCTGTAGGAGAATGAAAGGATACTTGTGTATAAAAGGGGCTATTACCAGCAAGCGCATTTTAAGGATTCTTTAATCACATCTATATATCGTGGCTCAGGATATACACGTCGCGGGTTATGGTACGGTAGTTAGCTTATATCCAAATTATGAGAGGTGGTTATAAAGCGAGGTAAGTTTTACTCAGAATGGGAGAATTCGCAGCCATGACCAGACTAACAGAGGTCAGATTTTCCCTCGGAGTGGGAAAAGTGTCACTGAGGAGAAGCAACATCTGTATTCAGATTTGGGAGATGGGAATTGCTCTTCCTCCTTCTGACTGGCTATTGACCACCTCATATTCGGCAGCGCTTGCAGGTCTTCGGCCTGGATGTTAAGGGTACGGCTTAGTTCCTCAATGAACAAGGCTTCCAGCATGGGGAGCCTACGAATGTCGTGGTTAGTACTTAACATTATTGTCTTCTCCTTGAGTTCCTTAATTTGATGTGGACCCCATGTTCAAGACACATGTGGTTTCTTGGGCTTCCTCATAACGGTGACTGCTCAAGTTAATCGTTAT
Source organism: Oratosquilla oratoria (assembly GCF_046742065.1). Taxonomy (NCBI): domain Eukaryota; kingdom Metazoa; phylum Arthropoda; class Malacostraca; order Stomatopoda; family Squillidae; genus Oratosquilla; species Oratosquilla oratoria. The sequence continues at coordinate 70,694,162 of NC_134778.1, forward strand.
CATGTCGATACAGGTGAATAGCTTTACAGACATATATATGTATACACACACACACACATGTACATACATACATACAGTATATATATATATATATATATATATATATATATTATATATATATATATATACACACATATATATATACATATATATATAGATATATATACACATATATATATACATATATATATATATAGATATATATACATATATATTATTGTTATTATCTTTTTGGTGGGGGTGAGCTTGAGCGTACAGAATACATACTTGATCTCAAGGTTGGTAGGCTTACTCCACACACACACACACACACACACACACACACACACACACACACACACACACACACACACAACAACAACAACAACGACAGCAATAATAATAATAATAATAATAATAATAATGATAATAATGATGATGATGATGATGATGATGATGATGATGATGAATAATGAATGATGATGATGATGATGATGAATAATGATGATAATAATAATAATAATGATAATGATAATAAAGATAATAATAATAATAATAATAATAATAATAATGATAATAATAATAATAATAATAATAATAATAATAATAATAATAAACAAATAAATAAAACGTCCTTTAAACTTTTTCCTACTGATATTTACCTAAGTGTTGTTCCCACCGTGCATCAACGCCTCAATGATCGAAACTGGAAACAGCTTTACTGATTTGTCGTTCACAGACAACCGTGCAATAATAATCATGGTGGACATACGATTACAGTTTGCCGTCACGGTTTTCAAAAAGAGAGAGAGAGAGAGAGAGAGAGAGAGAGAGAGAGAGAGAGAGAGAGAGAGAGAGAGAGAGAGAGAGAGAGAGAGAATGGGAGACTAGTGCAAAAAAAAAGAAAAAAAAAACCCTCTCCCTCTGATTTGTGCATTTTTCGAAAAAAAGGGAGTAAAGCGTTCCTGGTTTAGGTTTCCGCATTAAAATATTGTCTCGCATGCATATGCATTCAGTAATTTGGGATTCCTCTTTTTCAGTCTAGCCTGCCTCAATGGATCACCAGATAGCTGAAATGGTAATAAAGTTCAGTTCACGTTTGGGTGTCACCAACGGTGTGGTGATGTGCTTTATATGCAGAACTGGCGTTTTGTCCGTCACTCGTAGTTCATGGAAGGTAGGAAGGAACACCAGAACTACCTTTTCCAGAGCTAAAAAAAAAAAAAAAAAAAAAAAAAAAAAAAAAAAAAAAAAAAAAAAAAAAAAAAAAAAGACGAATGTACATCTGCGGACAAATGAACCTGGTAGAGCTTGGAATAAAGTAACACTAATAACCGGATACATTAACTTTGCAGTAATACTACAACACATTTGAACGCGACAGATTTGCCAAATATATGAATACAACACTGCAAAATGCTGTGCTAAGGGCATTTGTCCACAAACGAACACGTTAAAAAACTGGTACACGACACCTCTTAAATGTGTTAACGTGGTCTAGGATCTTGAGCGAATGACTTCCTACCTTTTCACAAGAGGTCGGAAGCCACCACTTTCCTCAGGTCCTCTGGTTCTGGATAGAGTCATAATGGCTGCTTCGAGTGAGGTTTACTTTATGGATGCATAAGGGAGGCCCAGGCATAGCGACCTACCCAATTTTAATGGGAAGAAGGGTGGGAGTTAAGACGTGAGACTGATATTGGGAGTCTTTGGGTCAGGGTTCGTCAACAACAACAACAACAACAACAACAACAATAAAAACAGCAGTGACAGCAACAACGACAACAACAAGCTTGTCTACAATATCTCAACAAATTCAGACACACAAACACATACGCGGGCACACACACACACACACACACACACACACACACACACTCACACACGCACGCACACACACGCACGCATGCACGCACACACACACACACACACATGTATATATACATGCATACATACGTGCATAAGAATATATACATACGAGTACATACGAACACATTCATAGGCGCACATACATTATACACAAGTACATATACACATGAATATATACTGCAGACACACACACATATATATATACATACATATATACATACATTGTTACGATCAAAGTTTGTGGAGTTATGTAGTGGACAAGAGTCTGGTCCTGGGTCTTTGCCATAAATCGCCAAAACTCCCAAACCGTAAACAAGAAGGAAATATCTTAATATTTGCTTTTAATAATAATAATAAAGATAAAGAGAGAAAATGAGAAAGAAATAAGGAAAAGGCCTAAAGGTAATTACAGTTGTTGCGTTTTCCATGGAGAAAATACGAATTAAGATAAAGTAGGATAAATTAAAATATGATAATTTAGATTAGAATAAAATATAATGAAACGAATTAAAATAAAATGAAATAATGTTGATATAATCAGAAAAATAAAATAGAAGATAATGGAGTTAGACAATATGAAAATAAAATAAAATAGAATAAAATGAAATACATACATACATATACCAAGGCTTTTTCCCCCTTTCAAGGGAGGTAGCCAAAAAGGGAAAGACATAAAAACACTCCCACCCATTTCATCCCTAAATACACTCCACACCCCTCCCACCCTCCCTCTCATCTGAGCACCTCCTGGATGACGGGTCATCCCTGCACCCTGCCCACCGCCCTGGGTCAGAAGCAGTGTCGCAAGACACAGCACATCCACAGCAAGGCCGCTTCATTTAATCGGCGACCCCCCCTCTCCGTCCCCCCTTGCATATAAGGAGAGGACGGGGAGAAATCCCTTCGGGCTGCGTCAAAATTTACTCACACATACTACCCCATCCCCCACCCCCCCCGCCCATTCCTCCTCATGCAATCACAACATCATCCATATACAACCATTCTCCACTCACCTCTGTCTTCCGTCCTCTCCCTTCCTTCCTCAATAGACATTCCCCTCTTCCCCAAAGCCCCCTTCACCCCATCCATCCACCTCATCCTAGGACGTCCCTTCATGTTTACTCCCTCCACATCTGCCTTTCATACCTCTTTTACTAGTCTTTCTTCACTCATTCTTTCCATGTGTCCAAACCATCCTAATATTCTTTCATCAACCCTATCTCCCAAATCCTTTTTCACCCCTGTTCTCCTCCTCACCTCCTCATTTCTCACTCTATCCAGCCTAGTAACCCCCACCATACTTCTCAGACACCTCATCTCAAACACATTCAAACTCCTTCTCTCTTCTTCTCTTATGTTCCACGTTTCTGCCCCATACAGAAACGAATTAAAACAAAATTAAAAAATGTTAATATAATCAGAAAAATGAAATAGAACAGAATGAAATAAGATAATATGAAAATAAAACAAAATAAAATAAAATAAAATAAAATAAGATTGAATATAACGTAATGAAACGAATTAAAATAAAGTAAAACAATGTTAATATAATTAAAAAAATAAAATAGAACATAATGAAATATGGAAATAGAATAGAATAGAATGAAATAAAACAAAATAAGATTAAATATAACGCAATGAAACTGATTAAAATAAAATAAAACAAAGTTAATATAATCAGAAAAATAAAATAGAACAGAATGAAATGAAATATGAAAATATAGTAAAGTAAAATAAAATGAAATAAAAATAAAATAGAATTAGATAAAATATAACGTAATGGTTACCCTTGGGACAATGGAACCTACAGTATGCACGAGGAACAAATGGAAATTACAAAGGATTACAAAGGCGCAGGATGCCGACAGGAGACCTTTTGGTCTATAACTAGATAGGATGTGAAAAAAAAATATATATATAGTATAAATTATAATACATAAATAAATAAATAAATAAACAAATAAATGCGTAGGTATAGTTTAATAAACAAACAGATAAATAGTAAATAATAATAAACTGACATATATATATATATATATATATATATATATATATATGTATATATATATATATATATATATATGTATATATATGTATATATACATATATATATATATATATGTTGGTACATTGTGACAAGTTGATGAAGGTGGAAAAAGAAGTCACGGGTCTAGTTCCGAGTTCCTGAGTTTATTCCTGACCGGTTTCGCTCTATGATTCTTCAGAGGAATATGATACGTAGGGACATCAAGCTATGAGCCCCACAAGAGCAAAAATAAATAAATAAATGAATAAATAAAATAAAGATAAATAAATAGATTAATAAACAAATAAAAATGAATAAATAGATATATCAAATAAAATAAATAAATAAAATGGTGAACCTTTTGTTTATATTTCTTCTGTAACCTCCGGGAATAATACTCGTATTTCACAACTTATTCTTTGTACATTTTTTTTTAGCATTTCAATCGATTTGTTTATTTAATAAATCCTTTTTTGTCTTCCGGTTGTCCATTCTGAACATTTTCCTTTGTAGCAGTTTATTCATTTTTAGGTGGGTTTGATTTTTTCCTGTAAATTCTTGATCGTCAGAGTGGAACACATGAATGATCTACCATGTTGTTTGCATATTTGAATATTTGAAGATCTTTATTGTTGGGTGTGATTCACCATGGTCTTGGATCATGTGTTGGACTCGTGATCGACAGCTATTACCCTCCCGGAAGAGACCTCAGAGCTCATATATGACCGATCTATGGGTAATGCCGTGACCTTACATGCACACACAACTCCCCGCCCACGAGAGTTGGAGTAACGACTCACAGCGCAGTGATACTGAAATTATTTCAGCCCTGGGCTGGATTCAAACTCGGACCGCTGTAGCAGCAGTTGCGAATGCTACCACTGAGACATCGAGTCGTGTGTGTGTGTGTGTGTGTGTGTGTGTGTGTGTGTGTGTGTGTGTGTGTGTGTGTGTGTGTGTGTGTGTGTGTGTGTGTGTGTGTGTGTGTGTGTGTGTGTGTGTGTAGTGTTTGTGTGGTTCACCATGGTCTTGGATCATATGTTGGACTCGTGATCGACAGCTATTACCCTCCCGGAAGAGAGCTCAGAGCTCATATATGACCGATCTATGGGTACTGCTGTGACCTTACACGCACACACACCACCAACTCCCCGCCCACGAGAGTTGGAGTAACGACTTGCAGCGCAGTGATACTGAAATTATTTCAGCCCAGGGCTGGATTCAAACTCGAACCGCTGTAGCAGCAGTTGCGAATGCTACCACTGAGACATCGAGTCGTGTGTGTGTGTGTGTGTGTGTGTGTGTGTGTGTATGTCCTTTGGGAAAGCTTGCTGAAGTTTAGTATGTATAGGCCAGGGAATTGGTTTAGAATATTTGGTATGTTGGTTGGGTTGTACACTATACATCCAGTGAATGAATAAAATGTTATTTTTAAGGTTATACCAAGCATAATTCTATAATGTTAATAATATCGTACACATAAGGCACATTGGGAGAGGGAAAAATTTATGGTTTAACGTCACAACCCCCCCCCCCCCATCGGAAGGCTAGGACGGTGCCCCTCACAGAGGACTTTGTAGCGTGGAATTTAATAATCCATGCCCTTGGGTCAACTTCGCCGGCGGCAGGGTTCGAACCGCCATCCCCCTCGACCTTCGCCGCAGGTAACGACGCCCTAACCCGCTCAGCCAGTGTTGTAGGGTGTACTATATACCCAGTGAATGAATAAAATGAAGATTATTCCAACATTATTTTGTGATGTTCTTAATAATATCGTACAGATAAGGAGAAGGAAGATGAAAATCGACTTCTTGTTCTATTACATCAGCTCGTCTGAGATTTTCAGTGTATTATTATTATTATTATTATTATTATTATTATTATTATTATTATTATTATTATTATTATTATTACTATTATTATTATTATTATTATTATTATTATTATTATTATTATTATTATTATTTATATTATTATGTATACATTTCTATTTATCTATCATTATTATAATTTTTCCGCATCCGACCCCGTTATGGACCAAAAGGTCTCCTGTTGGCATGCTCCGCCTTTGTAATCCTTTGAAATGAGAGGGATTATACTGCTAGAGAACGATAGAAAATGATAGATTTCAGATTCTCTGACTTTTAGTCTCTCTCTCTCTCTCTCTCTCTCTCTCTCTCTCTCTCTTATCCGTTGTGTATCCTTTTGATTCTTGATTTGTATACAATAAAAAAAATCAACATAATCATGAATAATATATAGGCTACGTGATGTTTCTGTATCTACCCCGTCAGTTTTTAATTTCATTGTGGTAATTGGTCATTTTCTTTTTTGGTTCTTTTAATCTTTGTCTGACATTCCTTTTTAGTGGGAACAGTTGATCGAACCTGTCGAAAGATTTTTGGAATGGGAAGGGCGACTGCATGGGAGCTTGGTCGGAGAGACCGTGAGGACTTGCGTCAACGTGGGAGTGAAGTAACGCGACCCCTGGCGTATGCCCCCAATTGATGATGATGACGATGAAATCGTGACTGAAGCGGTGATAGTAGGGTGATTGTTGTAGTGTAGGTTTTATGCATATGGTGAATCACTAAATTTCTGAAAGATATTTTGGTCATAATCACCTCCCTTCCCTACCGGGTGGCACTTTCTCCTCATTCTGGTTGCCGCCAGGTTATTTTATTCATCTTTATGATTAACTCCTTAATTTGGTGAATACACACACACTGACACACACACGCACACACGCACCCACGCACACACACACACACACACACAAATAGTTTAGATAAAATGAGATATGAAGACGGGACACACGAGCATAGCTCCCCTTCCCGTAAAATACAACTAGGTAAATACACACACACACACTTTTGAGACCACGGAAGAAGTAATAATAATAATAATAAAAAAAAAGATGAAGGAAAGAAAAGAGATACTATCAAATAAAAAGGAGTCCTTCGTCATACAAAATATATTGAAAAATGAATAAGTAAATAAATAGATAAATGAATAAACAAATAAATAAATAGATAAATATATGAATAAATACACATAAATGAACAAATAAATAAATAAACAAACAAAAGGACAATAGTCATATACATAAATAAATGAATAAATGCATAAACATACAAACAAATGAATAAATAAATAGATAGATAAATATATGAATAAATAAACGCATAAATAAACACACAATTAAATAAACAAACAGAAGCATAATAGACATGTAAACAAATAAATGAATACATACATAAACATATAACTAAATAAATAAATAAACTAATAAAAGAAAAATAGACAAGATGAATAACTATATAAGTAAGATAATCAAATATAGACGACATGAAATAAGATCCTGTGATTTCAAGAAACAGGTTTGTTGGGATGCGAGGGCGTGCGAGAGTGAACCGACAGGCGGGCAAGTCAGAATCTGAGACGAATGGGCAACAGGGTCTCGGTCAGAAGCAGAAGTGCGCCAAAAGGAAGATGGCGAGATGGAACCAATATACATACATACATATACCAAAGGCTTTCCTCCCTTATAAGGGAAGTAGCCAAAACCTAGAAGGCACAAAATCCACTCCCATCCATTCCATCCCCACATACTCCATTCCCATTCACCACCCCTCCCTCCCTCTTATCTTGGTTCCTTCTGGATGACGGGTCATCCCTGCATCTCGCAAACTGCTCTGGGTTAGAAGGAGTGTCGCAAGACACAGCACATCCACAGCAAGGCAGCTTCATTTAATCGGCGAACCCCCGCTCTCCATCTCCTCATGCAGAAAGAGAGAAGACGGGGAGAAATCCCTTCGGGCTGCGTCAAATTATTTTTCACACATACTTCCTCACCCCCATTCTCACTCATTCCCTTTCATGAATCACATCATCCATAAAAAACCATTCTCCATTCCCCCCTATCTTCTGTCTTCTCTCTTCCTTCCTCAACAGACATTCCCTTCTTTCCCAATACCCCTTTTACCCCATCCATCCATCTCATCCTTGGTCGTCCCCTCATGTTCTCTCCTTTCACCTCTG
>NC_134778.1:70712076-70727076 GCF_046742065.1 Oratosquilla oratoria
GACGAGAGAGGAAGAAGAAATCAAGAATATCTGAACATAAGAATGGAGTAGACTGCAAGAGACCATAAGGCCTACACTAGGCAGTCCCATGTCCCTAATCACCCGTCATCCCCATACATAAAGTTAAAGTTATCTAATCTACTCTTAAAACAACCGATAGTTTCAACGCTCACTACGTGGTTACTAAGTCTATTCCATTCGTTAACTGTTCTTTTGGTAAACCAATTCTTGTCCATTTCCTTCTTAAATTTGAATCGTGCTTCCTCTCAAAACGTCATGTCGTTAGTTTTCTTTCCGAAGTGAAGTCACCTGTTCTTGTTTAGACTTTGGTTCCGCCATCATGCCTTCCCATTCTCTCGACTTTCCCCCCCCCCCTCGCCCTTCCTCGCCTTCCGCAAGAAACATTTTCAAATCCTCAAAACAAAAAATACTAATTTTCGTCCTTAATATGTCTCGATTAATGTTGTCTTTGCATTTCACGAATGCCTTTTCCATACGAGGCAAATGCATTTCATATGCACAATTATTTTCTTCGCTATTGTGATAATTATTTTTAGTTTGTAAAGATCAGATTCTATTAAGCTACATTTTTGTCATCCCTTTACTTTCTTTATGAAAAAATCTGAGCATTAGAAAAATAATGCAATAGGGAAGGAATTCTTTGTCTCTTCTGTATAAATGGGGGAGTATAGGAAGGTCAGTGGCTGGTTGTATGGTTACTGGATTGATTGTCTAAGGACCATTACCTCCTTCGACTCTTAGTAGAAATTGTCACTTAAAAAAAAAAAAAATAAATAAATAAATAAATAAATAAATAAATAAATAAATAAATAGGTAGAATAATAAATATATAAATAAATAAATAAATAAATAAAAGATAAATAAATAAAATGAAAATAAAATAGATAAACAAAAGGCCTACAGTAAAAACATTTCTTATATCATAACTTCTTTAAATTCTCCTTATTGAAAGAAAGAATTCAAGGAATAGAAAAATACATGTACAGTCTTTGCTAAGATAAAGACTGAGGAGATAAATTGATTATATTTCGCACTACGATCTGCAAAAGGATCAAAATATTATTTTTATTATTTTTGTATGTCGAAACCTCCCGTTTGATCAATTTCTTAAATTAGGTACTGACAGTCGTACAGAAAAACCTTATCCTAGAAGAGAAGGTACTGAAGTGTAGAAACAGAAATAAAACAACTGAAAATCTCTGCCATCAATGAAACCCTGGACCAATCATACTCGAGAATCCAAAACTTGAACCAATCATCGTCTAGAATCCAAAGCTCGGACCAATCATCGTCCAGAATCCAAAACTTGGGACCGATCATCGTCGAGAACCTAAACCTCGAGTCAATCATCATCCAGCGTCCAAATTTGGGACCAATCATCGTCGAGAACCCAAAACTCGGACAGTTCGCCGGGTATGAGAAGCCAAACCCCCGGAAAAGCAGGGATGAGAGAAGCCCAGGGCTTCTTTTAAATAGTTTGAACGTACGTCCCTAGGGAACAATGAGCAGTCATCGAAAGTGACTTTAACTATTGTTGACTTGTTTTAACTTCGCAGAGGTCGTCCTTCATTAATGTTCCTGAACATCTGGCTAACGGATCTCATATTTCAGCAAATTAGAATTTTACATAGTTTCTGAATACTTTCTTTGCATGAGTATTGCCTTTCACAGCCATTGTTACTCTAATAGTTTTTCTCGTGATAATTCAATGCGGTTGTTTATTCATTCCACGGGCCATGATGATCTTTGACGACAAAGAACGGTTAGGTTAGGTCAGGTCAGGTTAGGTTAGGTCAGGTTAGGTTAGGTCAGGTTGGGTTAGGTTACGTCAGGTTAGGTCATGTTAGGTTAGGTTTGTTTAGTTCAGGTTAGGTTAAGCTAGATTAGGTTAGGTTAGGTCAGGTTAGGTTGTCAGGTCAGGTTAGGTTGTTAGGTCTGGTTAGGTTAAGTTAGGTTGGGTTATGCTATGTTATGTTATGTTATGTTGGGTTATGTTAGGTTAATGCAGTAATGGTTTCGAAGATGGGGAAGGTCCGGCTGGGAAAGCATTCCATTCTTCTGTCTGACAATTGCAATTGCAAACAAACGCTTTACTGAGAGTTGCTGCAATCAGTTGCTGCCCCTAGATGCTTGTGTAAAAGGAGCTTAGTACTCATTCTATCTGACGCCAGGTGATTTCTTTCAGCCAAGAAAGAACTCTTTCCACAGCAAATGGGCTAACTGTATCTAGAATCTGTTTTGAAGCGTTTTACGAATTTAAATATTTGTGCTAGATATCGTCAGGTCATTTTACTCAAATGAAGACAAATTCTTTTTGCAACAAATGGGTCTGACGAAACTAGAAATCTAACTTATTTACACTCAAATCAAACACCACTCACACCTTTACTCATGATTGGTAAAGTCGAGTATGACGTTACAATGGTTCGGCCAATCAGAGGTTAGGAAATGAAGAGTGGGCGGAGCTTGATTTGAATACCAGTAATAGAGTTGACATATCTTCTAAATCGAATGTATGGTAAGCCATCTACCGTTGGAATGAAATGTGAGCAAATCAGGAAAGTTCTGAGATTATGAGTTTTCAGAAATAATGAGATTTCGAAGTCGTCCACAGTCTCTTCCACAATGATTATCTCTTTCTTGTCTATATTTTGAGCAAGAATATCTCTGAGTGTGTAGAAGCGTAGATGCGAGATAATAAATCAGATGGATAGCAAAATCAATAGAAATAGATTGATGGTAGAAATATCAAAGTAGATGGATAATTGTTCATGAACTCGGGCCAACTATTATGACCATCAATTCTAAAATTGAATCACAATCAATCAACTGAATGGATTATTTCATCCATTCTGTACATATACTTTTCACAAAAGATGACCAATACAATCAATCTTCTCGTTCAACGGGAGGCTCTGAAACTCTCTTCCTTTCGAAGAAAATAGGCAAGAACTGGTTTACCAAGAAAATAACAAATAATATAGACTTAGTAACCATGTAGTGAGCGCTGAAACACTTGGTTGTTTTAAGAGAAAATGAGAACTTTATGGATGGTGATGACAGGTGGTAAGGGACATGGAACTGCATAGTGTAGGCCTTCTTGTCTCTTGCAGTCTCCTCCATTCTTATGTTCTTCTGTTCTTAAGTTAATTGACCCCCATCCATGTCGGGCTATTATATTCATTTCCATGGCAACACCAAAGATGGCCAAGGGTTGAAAGTCCTACAGAAAGAGAATATATATATATATAGATATATATATATATATATATATATATTTATATACATATATATACACATATATATATATATATATGTATATATTGATAAGCATTCTAGACAAATGATCTGGATGATGGAGAACATAAACACAGGGTTCCGAGCCTTCCCCTGTATTTGTTCTCCATCATCCAAATCATATATATATATATATATGTACATATATATATATATATATATACATACATACACATATATATATATATATATATGTATACCTGTATATATATATATATATATATATACATACATATATATATATATATATATATATATATATATATATATATATATATATATATATATCAGTGGCGACTCCGGCCGTCAGGCTACTCGGGCTTAGCCCGAGTATTAGATTTTCTAAAATGAACATGTAATTACAGCCAGTTAGCTCGGGCTCCATTTATTTCGCCTGGCCACAGTTCATATATTTTCGTTCAGCGTCTGGGATTCGTCTACTCTAGGTGGGCTGTGTCAGAATATAAATATTGCTCCTATATAACGCGCCTGACTCGTCACCCAATGATAGTCGAGCTGCTTCTCGGCTCGGCCAATCAGAGCTTTTCCGGATCCTGCCTTCGCCGCTCGGGCTCAAAGCTTACAACCTTGTTATCTATAATTGTAAGAATTTAAAAGTAATTCAAATTCAATGTTTCCTTGAAACAATAGATTTCTACAGAGCTTAGGATTTAAATTCCAATGTATGAAAGATCTCAATTCTACAATATTCTTAAAGGAACGGAAAACTGTCCAGTAACTCGGGCTAATACAAATTAGCTTGGTAAGCTGGGTAAAAGACTAACTGGCATCTCTTGAGTTGATGATGCGCTCAAGCTCAGAGCTTACCGGCCGAAGTTGTTATCTATAATTGTAAGAATTAAAAGTAATTCAAATTCAATGTTTCCTTGAAACAATAGATTTCTACAGAGCTTAGGATTTAAATTCTAATGTAAGAAAGATTTAAATTATATAATATTCTTAAAGGAACGGAAAACTGTCCAGTAACTCGGGCTAATACGTATTAGCTTGGTAGAGGTAAAAGTCTACGGTGTGCATTACGTCTCTTACCTTCATTTATGCATGTGTCTTAGGCGAAATCTGTGATGAGCCCGAGTGACGTTGATGACCTGGAGTCGCCTCTGAGATATATATATATATATATATATATATATACATATATATATATACATATATATATATACATATATATATACATATATATGCATATACATATATTCTTCCTTCTGAAAATTAATTTAAAAATTGGAATATTCTCTTCTCACTTTTAGATCATCACCACCATTACGAAATCTCATTTTCAGTCAAACGAAGTCAACCAAAACATAATATGTTAAGTACGTTATCGAAACAAAAATGTTGCTTGAGAGATGGTCTCAGATGAACAAAATCTTTTGGCGTTAGCCAGAATAAAACCAGAGGTATCCTTAATCTGGACCCAAGACATACATTGAGTTCATACAATGAGTTAGCACACTGTCTTTGGTTTTAATCTGTCACATAACTGCGCATGCGTGAGTTTTTTTTCTGGAGGGGGGAGAACTTTGTGACCTAGAAACCGCCCTCCCCTTAGTTCCATTGTGTGTGACAATTGCAATTGCAAACAAACGCTTCACTGAGAGTTGCTGCAATCAGTTGCTGCCCCTAGATGCTTGTGTAAAAGGAGTTTAGTACTCATTCTATCTGACGCCAGGCGATTTCTTTCAGCCAAGAAAGAACTCTTTCCACAGCAAATGGGCTAACTGTATCTAGAATCTGTTTTGAAGCGTTTTACGAATTTTAATATTTGTGCTAGATATCGTCAGGTCATTTTACTCAAATGAAGACAAATTCTTTTTGCAACAAATGGGTCTGACGAAACTAGAAATCTAACTTATTTACACTCAAATCAAACACCACTCACACCTTTACTCATGATTGGTAAAGTCGATTATGACGTTACAATGGTTCGGCCAATCAGAGGCTAGGAAATGAAGAGTGGGCGGAGCTTGATTTGAATACCAGTAATAGAGTTGACATATCTTCTAAATCGAATGTATGGTAAGCCATCTACCGTTGGAATGAAATGTGAGCAAATCAGGAAAGTTCTGAGATTATGAGTTTTCAGAAATAATGAGATTTCGAAGTCGTCCACAGTCTCTTCCACAATGATTATCTCTTTCTTGTCTATATTTTGAGCAAGAATATCTCTGAGTGTGTAGAAGCGTAGATGCGAGATAATAAATCAGATGGATAGCAAAATCAATAGAAATAGATTGATGGTAGAAATATCAAAGTAGATGGATAATTGTTCATGAACTCGGGCCAACTATTATGACCATCAATTCTAAAATTGAATCACAATCAATCAACTGAATGGATTATTTCATCCATTCTGTACATATACTTTTCACAAAAGATGACCAATACAATCAATCTTCTCGTTCAACGGGAGGCTCTGAAACTCTCTTCCTTTCGAAGAAAATAGGCAAGAACTGGTTTACCAAGAAAATAACAAATAATATAGACTTAGTAACCATGTCGTAAGCGCTGAAACTATTGGTCGTTGTAAGAGAAGCTGAGATAACTTTATTGATAGTGATGACAGGTGGTAAGGGGCATGGAACTGCATAGTGTAGGCCTTATGGTTTCTAGCAGTCTCCTCCATTCTTATTTTCTTCTCTTCTTAAGTTAATTGACCCCCATCCATGTCGGGCTATTATATTCATTTCCATGGCAACACCAAAGATGGCCAAGGGTTGAAAGTCCTACAGAAAGCGAATATATATATATATATATACATACATATATATATATATATATATATATATATATATATATATATATATATATGGATAAGTATTTTAGACAAATGATCTGGATGATGGAGAACATAAACACAGGGTTCCAAGCCTTCCCCTGTATTTATGTTCTCCATCATCCAAATCATATATATATATATTTAAATATATATAAAAATATATATATATATATTTATATATATATACACATATATTTATATACATATATATATTAGCCTATACATATATATATATATATATATATATATATATATATATATATATATCAGTGGCGACTCTGGCCGTCAGGCTACACGGGCTTAGCCCGAGTATTAGATTCTCTAAAATATTTCTTTGTCGCGGCTCGTGCCGCTTAAATTCTTCTTATCGGCTTAAGAAACCTGCACAGCGAAGCTATAGCGATAATCCCATACCACACTCCTGGTCATATGGCCATTTCCCGAAGGTTGAGTGTGGTTTGAATTTTCCGCCAAAATCATCGGAAATTTAAAATTCCCGGCTCTGTGCAGGCAAGCGCATTGTCGACCCCACCTCCCCCTCCCTATCCCCTCCCTTCTTACCTGGCTAGCTCGAGCCGGGCGTCGCGTCACTTCAATGAGAAATGAAGGCTTCGCCTGTGGGAGGAGGGAGGGACCCTAAATCTGTGCAGGTTTCTTAAGCCGATAAGAAGAATTTAAGCGGCACGAGCCGCGACAAAGAAATATTATCGGCTGAAAGAAACCTGCACAGCGAAGCTATGCATGAGACGAGGACAGGTGGGAGGAGAGGTGAAGCCTGAAACAAACCGTTATTACGTGTGTCTTTCCTATGGGAGACTTATTCATTTTATCACTCAGTAGAGGGGAGAAAGAAACGTCAAGTACCCACGCCGAAGAATGTGACATGCACAACATTGCACTGTTCACACAATGCGTAAATTATACGAAATTTGTATCCTGTTCAACGGTTCCTGGCCCCTCCCCACTCCTCGGTCGCCCTTTGCCCCCTCCACTTTTTTGAGATGAGAGGGGTGGAGCCGTTTCCATGGCGACACATGGGACAGGGGCGACTGAGTGGTAGAGACACCGTGTCCCCAAGGGAGTCGTCGATGTCCAGTCCCTAGGTCCCGCACCCGCTCCACAGAGTGGGTGCGGAGAAACTCCAGCGATGCCACAAAGTCCCTGATGCTGTGGGCGTGCGGGGCATGGCCCGGGTCGGCTCTCTCCCAAAAAGCGGAAGGGCAGGTGCGCCCGGGACCTCGGGGTTAGGGGAATCCTAAATTTCGAGTTGTAGAAGAGATGATCCTCAGAAATCTCTTCCGTGTGGTCCACGTAGTCTTCGAACGCACGGACCGGGCGCAGTGGATGTGGGCGTCCTCACTCCCGGAAGGATTGTATTCTGAGAGGGCCGATCATGTCGTCCGCTCGGCCGTTCCTGGCCAGGAATGTTGGTGATGGAGAGAGGTTTAGGGCCTATCTTTACTCCTCCATTTTGGAGACGGACGGGTGGCGGGTGATTGCCGCTAGCTGTGAAGCCCTATAGTCCGTAGTCAAGGCGAGCAGAAAGGCGACGCGTCGAGGGAAGAGTTCTTCCTCCATAATGGCCCTTTCGAACGCCAGGTACTGCAGAACACGATGCAAGGACCAGGCCAGGACCGGTTGATGTCTCGGCTCTCTCGAGGCGCTGATCCCCTTCATTAGGAGGGTTCACGCCCTCTGTGGCACTCGGATGTTCATGCCAAAGCGTAGCGGATCAGTGAGGGCTGTATAGTGAGGCAAGATAGTCGCCGGTGCCCTGTTGGTGGAGGTAGCCAGCCAAGTCAGGAAGTCCGGGACCATGCTGGCGGAGATGGTTACCATCGCGCGTCTCCGAAGGCAGTTCCGGAATCTCCGTCAGCAGGACCCACACTGCCGCACTGAGGACGGAAGGTGAGCTCTGAGCATCTTGTCTGCTGCCTCTGTAGAGAAGAGTTGGCTGAGAGCTCCCCGTAGAAACTCCAATTATCAAGTTGGAGTGACGCTTGGAGAGGCGCGGTAAGACTGTTGGCTAGGCAGGCTGACCCCAGTAGAAGGGGAGAAGGGCCCCATCTCATTAGCTCCCCGAACCACGGCTGGGTTGGCCAGTAGGGAGCTATCAGGAGGACCTGACCCTTGAAGGATCTGAGGGTCTGCATCACCTTCAGGAGGACTAGTGTCGCTGGAGGAGGAAAATGAATACGTACCTCCAGCTGTTCCAGTCCTCCGTGAAGGCGTCTGGGCCTCCTGTGCGTGTCCTTTGGATGCAGGTGAGGTAAAGGGGGAGCTGGGTCGTGTTTGGGGAGGCAAACAGGTCCACCTCTGGGGTGCCGTAGCGGAGGGAGAACGACTCGAACACTTGTGGGCGTAGTTGCTACACTACGTAGATCTCTTGAAACCTGGATAGAGCGACCGGCGTAGGGCCCCCGACCGAAGCCAGGGACGCAACAACCTGTGGAGTGCTGAGGGTATCGGCCCGGGCAGGTCACGCGGGAGAAGCAGTATGCTCCTGTCGACCTCCCGTACCAGCCGTCGGCGCCCCAAGCGGCTCAGTGGAAGGGCCGGGGTCACGAAGTTGAGGCAACCCCCCCCCCCCCCCCGCCACCGAAGGAGGGAGGACGTGTGAGAGAAGCACGCTCTTTTGGCGCAGGGGAGCACCCGAAGGACGCTGACTGTGTCCCACTCAATCCCGAGCCAATAAAGTCTCTGTGTGGGAGCAAGGGCAGACCCGTCCCAGTCCACCCCGAACTCCACGTCCGCCAACACACTCAGAGCCACTGAGATGTCGGCCGATGCACCCACCCCGGTGGGCAAATGCATCAACTAGCCGTCTAGGAACATGAGTGTGGAGACGCTTGCTTCCGTCCAACGTACGCCTACCACTCTCACTAGTTTCGTGAAGATCCTCGGGGTAAGCGAGAAACCGAAAGGGAGTATGCGAGGCCAAGTTCGTTTCCGAGCGACCTCGTCCGTGGGCGTTAGTCAAGAGGCTTCGTCCTGGGTGAAGACGTTCCCTGAGCGTCTCCCACGAAGACGGGCCTGGACCCTCGGTATGTATCCAACTCACCCCAAGTCTTCCCGCGGGAAGTCCTCGAAGCCCGTGGCGAGCATCGTCATCCAATAGTGTGCTATGGCAATTTGTGACGTCTCATCACCCACAAGCGGACTTCTATATGTTTAATACCTAGTGACATCATGTGATTATACTGTGACGTCACCGGATTGATCATGGCGCCATAGGATCGTCTCGTGACGTCACAGGGACACAAATTGACGTCATAGGACTACATGGTGACGTCAATTTATCACATAATGACGTCATCTTATCATACCGTGACATCACTGAGTCACAGTGAGCGTTGAAATAAATTTTGACATGGTAAAATTCTGGACCATCATGACTGTAGATTAAATTAAGTTGAATAGGAAAAGTCATGTTCATTTCGACCTAAGTCCCAGTGAGCGTCGAAATTAATTTTAACATGGTAAAATTCTCGACCATCATGACTGTAGATTAAATTAAGTTGAATAGGAAAAGTCATGTTCATGTTGACCTGAGTCACAGTGGGCGTTGAATTAGTTTAACATGGTAAAATTCTTGACCATCATGACTACAGATTAGCTTAAGTTGAATAGGAAAAGTCATGTTCATTTCGACCTAAGTCACAGTGAGCGTCGAAATTAATTTTAACATGGTAAAATTCTCGACCATCATGACTGTAGATTAAATTAAGTTGAATAGGAAAAGTCATGTTCATGTCGACCTGAGTCACAGTGGGCGTTGAATTAATTTAACATGGTAAAATTCTTGACCATCATGACTACAGATTAGCTTAAGTTGAATAGGAAAAGTCACAGTGAGCGTCGAAATCAATTTTAACATGGTAAAATTCTCGACCATCATGACTATAGATTAGCTTAAGTTGAATAGGAAAAGTCATGTCCATTTCGACCTGAGTCACGGTGAGCGTCGAAATTAATTTTAACATGGTAAAATTCTCGACCATCATGACTGTAGATTAGCTCAAGTTGAATAGGAAAAGTCATGGTCATTTCGACCTGAGTCACAGTGAGCGTTGAAATTAATTTTAACATGGTAAAGTTCTTGACCATCATGACTATAGATTAGCTTAAGTTGAATAGGAAAAGTCATGTCCATTTCGACCTGAGTCACAATGCGCGTCGAAATTAATTTTAACATGGTAAAATTCTCGACCATCATGACTGTAGATTAGCTTAAGTTGAATAGGAAAAGTCATGGTCATTTCGATCTGAGTTACAGTGAGCGTTGAAATTAATTTCAACATGGTAAAATTCTTGACCATCATGACTATATATTAGCTTAAGTTGAATAGGAGAAGTCATGTCCATTTCGACCTGTTTTTTTGTTTTTTTGTTTTTTCAAGGTCAAGGCATTTTATTTATGTAATACCTAGCACTTTGCGCCAACTTAAACTGTACTATTTAAAACTGATTTTCCTCTTCTCATTACACTAAATGATTGTAGTTTCTTTGAACTAATTTATACTAATTTTAACTAACACTAGACTCCCTAAGTCTAAAGTTCTTTTGTGTTTTACTTGGGGGTGGAACATCAGGTAAGTCATCTTTAAACTCAAGCCAAGTGAAGTTGATAAGAGGTTGGCTGTGGCTCATGAGAAGGGCTGTTTTTTTTTTTTTTTTTTGCTTAAGAAACCTGGAAGGAGGGTGGTGCCGTGAGGCGTTAGAAGACCATTGAAGCTCGGAGGTATGGGGCTGCCGAGGCCTGATGATCCTCGGGGAGCCACCCTCCGTATCATAAGACACGTCCCCTTGTCCTCCAAGAGGCCCGGGTTCTTACCACGGACGACTTGAGGACGTATGGGGAACGGAGTACGAGTGGAAAAGGTCAAAGTCTACGCCTAGGGCCTGACAAAGAAGGTTATAAGGCGTTAAAGGACCATTATTGGTCGAAGGTATGGGGCTGCCGAGGTCTGATGACCCTCGGGGCGTCACCCTCCGTATCATAGGACACGTCCCCTTGTCCTCCGAGAGGCCCGGATTCTTACCACGGACGACTCGAAGACGTATGGGGAACGGATTACGAGTGGAAAAGGTCAAAGTCTACGCCTAGGGCCTCACAAAGGGAGCCATTAAGGCGTTAGAGGACCATTATTGGTCGGATGTATGGGGCTGCCGAGAGGCCTGATGACCCTCGGGGGCACCCCCTCCGTACCATAGGACACGTCCCCCTGTCTTCCGAGAGGCCCGGGTTCTTACCGCGGACGACCCGAAGACGTATGGGGAACGGATTACGATCGTATAAGGTCAAAGTCTATGCCTAGGGCCTGACGAAGCAAGCTATGAGGCTGTTAGAGGACCATTGATGACCGGAGGTATGGGGCTGCCGAGAGGCCTGATGACCCTGGGGGGCGCCACACTCCGTACCATAAGACACGTCCCCCTGTCTTCAAAGAGGCCCGGGTTCTTACCACGGACGGCCTGGAGACGGGGACGTATTGCGATCGTATATGGTCAAAGTCTACGCCTAGGGCCTGATACAAACCGTGAGGCAATAGAGGACCGATGATGGTCGGAGGTATGGCGCTGCCGAGAGGCCTGATGACCCTGGGGGGCGCCACACTCCGTACCATAAGACACGTCCCCCTGTCTTCAAAGAGGCCCGGGTTCTTACCACGGACGGCCTGAAGACGGGGACGTATTGCGATCGTATATGGTCAAAGTCTACGCCTAGGGCCTGATACAAACCGTGAGGCAATAGAGGACCGATGATGGTCGGAGGTATGGCGCTGCCGAGAGGCCAGATTACCCTGGGGGAAGCCACACTCCGTACCATAAGACACGTCCCCCTGTCTTCAAAGAGGCCCGGGTTCTTACCACGGACGGCCTGGAGACGGGGACGTATTGCGATCGTATATGGTCAAAGTCGAAGAATGGGACAAACCAGCAGCCAAGCGGAAAGCGATAAAACTAACAGACGATTAACCAGCAGGAAACGGGACCGCCTGCTCCCATGTGGGCAGCGAGTTAACCACTCCGTCCCGTTTCCGCGATCTAAGTGACGCGACGCCCGGCTCGAGCTAGCCGGGTAAGAAGGGAGGGGATAGGGAGGGGGAGGTGGGGTCGACAATGCGCATGCCTGCACAGAGCCGGGAATTTTAAATTTCCGATGATTTTGGCGGAAAATTCAAACCACACTCAACCTTCGGGAAATGGCCATATGACCAGGAGTGTGGTATGGGATTATCGCTATAGCTTCGCTGTGCAGGTTTCTTTCAGCCGATAATGAACATGTAATTACAGCCAGTTAGCTCGGGCTCCATTTATTTCGCCTGGCCACAGTTCATATATTTTCGTTCAGCGTCTGGGATTCGTCTACTCTAGGTGGGCTGTGTCAGAATATAAATATTGCTCCTATATAACGCGCCTGACTCGTCACCCAATGATAGTCGAGCTGCTTCTCGGCTCGGCCAATCAGAGCTTTTCCGGATCTTGCCTTCGCCGCTCGAG
This sequence comes from Oratosquilla oratoria, assembly GCF_046742065.1. Classification (NCBI taxonomy): domain Eukaryota; kingdom Metazoa; phylum Arthropoda; class Malacostraca; order Stomatopoda; family Squillidae; genus Oratosquilla; species Oratosquilla oratoria. The sequence continues at coordinate 70,724,699 of NC_134778.1, forward strand.
CTCAAAGCTTAGAGCCTTGTTATCTATAATTGTAAGAATTTAAAAGTAATTCAAATTCAATGTTTCCTTGAAACAATAGATTTCTACAGAGCTTAGGATTTAAATTCCAATGTATGAAAGATCTCAATTCTACAATATTCTTAAAGGAACGGAAAACTGTCCAGTAACTCGGGCTAATACAAATTAGCTTGGTAAGCTGGGTAAAAGACTAACTGAGTTGATGATGCGCTCGGGCTCAGAGCTTACCGGCCGAAGTTGTTATCTATAATTGTAAGGATTAAAAGTAATTCAAATTCAATGTTTCCTTGAAACAATAGATTTCTACAGAGCTTAGGATTTAAATTCTAATGTAAGAAAGATTTAAATTATACAATATTCTTAGAGGAACGGAAAACTGCCCAGTAACTCGGGCTAATACGTATTAGCTTGGTAGAGGTAAAAGACTACGGTGTGCATTACGTCTCTTACCTTCATTTATGCATGTGTCTTAGGCGAAATCTGTGATGAGTCCGAGTGACGTTGATGACCTGGAGTCGCCTCTGAGATATATATATATATATATATATATATATATATATATACAAATATATATATATATATATATATATATATATATATATATATGTATATATATATTCCTTCCTTCTGAAAATTAATTTAAAAATTGGAATATTCTCTTCTCACTTTTAGATCATCACCACCATTACGAAATCTCATTTTCAGTCAAACGAAGTCAACCAAAACATAATATGTTAAGTACGTTATCGAAACAAAAATGTTGCTTGAGAGATGGCCTCAGATGAACAAAATCTTTTGGCGTTAGCCAGAATAAAACCAGAGGTATCCTTATTCTGGACCCAAGACATACATTGAGTTCATACAATGAGTTAGCACACTGTCTTTGGTTTTAATCTGTAACATAACTGCGCATGCGTGAGTTTTTTTTCTGGAGGGGGGAGAACTTTGTGACCTAGAAACCGCCCTCCCCTTAGTTCAAAAAAAAAAAAAAAAAAAAAAAAAAAAAAAAGTATATATATATATATGTATGCGTGTGTGTATATGTATATATATCTATATGAGTATACTTATATATAAGTATATATATATGTATATATATACAAATACACACACATGCAAACGCACACACACACACACACACACACACACACACAAATACACACACACACACACATAAACACACATATATAAACTTTCTAAAGTCCAGACCCATAACCTTGACCCTAGAGCAACGAGAGAGCCCTCCTGAGGTCACTCCGTGATTGCAGATCCTTGTAATCAAGAAATAAAAGAAAAAAATCTTTGGGTTTCCGGATGTGGCGAGGGAAAATTGAAAAAAGTAAAGATAATCGAAACGCTGAGGAAACCTCGAGGCATTGCCCAAAGAGTCTGGGAACGTTGTGGATGCAGAATGTAATGTGTTCTGTTCAGTACGACGCTTGAAGGGTAATGTGCGTGCGAACCACAATGAATATGACAAACTGGTACACACACGCACGCGCGCACACGCACACACACACACACACACACACACACATACACACATACACACACGCACACACACACACACACACACACACACACACACATACACACTGAAAAAGTTTCCCACACAGACTGATAGATACTTGGAACAGATAAGACAAAGAAACAGTGTGTGCAAACGCTATTCAAGATTAAAAAAAAAAAAAAAAAAAAAAAAAATGATGCTGAGAGATACAAAGACGGGTAACCACGAGCATAGCTCCCTTCCCGTATAATACGACTAGGTAAATACACACACGCAAATACACGGATACAGGCAGTCACATACGCACATACAAATACTCTCACATTGGCAGTCACATATGCGCGCGCGCACACACACACACACACACACACACACACACACACACAGACACGTGCACATACACGTATTAAAACAAAATTAAATAAACTGTGGCACATTGCATTTACATAAAGAGCTCGCTTTGTTCATTACGAAAGGATTAAACATTTATGAATATATCCAGCAAACGCTGCGCTAGAAATGTTAAGTTAAATCTTTTGCACTGGTTGACAAAGAAAGGTCATCATTTAAGGCAACAGCAGGGAATGCTGTACAATAGAACACGTCTGTCAGAGGTAAATCGATATAAACAAGTATTGTCCCTATTCTCACAGGCTTTCGTTCAAGAACATGAGGTAGTGCACTTTATAAACGAAACTTTTTGGAACCGGGAAGGAGAACTCTGTAACCTTTTCGCTTTCAAGGGGGCGATAAAAAGTAATAAAATAGGCTGAAGGCAGAGTAAAAGTACCACCCAGTGTGGAAGGGGATAGACGTTTTAATGTTACAATAATAACTACACACTGGTATC
>NC_134778.1:70747076-70762076 GCF_046742065.1 Oratosquilla oratoria
TGTCAGACCACCACCAACAATATATAAACACAATAATTCAATCAGATATTCACAGTCTAGCCACTGATGAAGCACTAAGTAGTGTGAAAACGCGTTCTGGCCAGTTTTTCACTTTGGTAAAGCCATGCCCAAAGTAACTGACAAAACAATGTCATATGGTGACATTATAAGACAACTTCCCGTGGAAGGGAAAAAGATTCTCAGAGAAAGAGAAAAGGCAGATAAAAAACTCTGCAATAATAATCTTGCCATTAAGTTTAACCATATATATATATATATATATATATATATATATATATATATATATATATATATATATACATGCAATAAAAACACTAACAACGTGTGTTCTCAAATGCGTGAGAAACCACCAGGAAAAATAAACTAACGAAGCAGAGCGCTTTCGTATAATTACATCTTCAGTGCTAATACAAAGAAGGAATTATGAATAGTTTAAGACAACCTTTGTTCACCCGCAAATCGAGGTGAATAGCCATGGGAGAATATATACTGTTTTTCTTTACTTTTATATCACCCATCGTCGTCTTATTCTCCTTCCCGCTTCGTAACTCTCCCATCGATACTGCCAATTGATCCACCATCTACTCCTCTCATAGAGGAAGAAGTGGGACGAATATTTATATATAATTCTTTGGTGTCCGTCACATCCTTGTCAGAGAAAACTGCACATTGTTAGGGGTGACTTTAAACTCACATCACGACCTGTTATAACAACGTCGATAAAAATAACAAACGCTGAACAGATATTATCTATTATTTCGTATCAGTATCCTTGCAATTTAGTTATTTACAAACGTGCGTTCATAGCAATAGTAATATTACTATAAGTTTGAACGTGGATTTTGGGAACTAATCTAAACTTTTATCAAGAAGCAGCAGTCTATCAATATGTCGCCATCGCTCAGTAGGCTATCAATACACCAAGAACTCAATGTATTTTCTTTCTAAATCAAAATTATTTAGTATATATATATATACATGTATATATTGATTGTAAATAAACATCACTATTGTGGGTATGCCTCAGAGATGAATGAAATAGCTTGAAGGACAAGAAAATAAAAGGAAAAGAACTACTCTGTATGACAGTCAACTCGAAGAAAAGTTAATTTAACGGAAAAATTATCATTCAACATCACATAATTTCTCGGTGTTGATCATACTCGATGTTGTTATCATTTCATGTATAGTCACCAAAACTCTTTTTTGTTGTCATTCTTTCGATTTGCTTGCGTTTGCATACACTTATCTTGATTGTATGTCTTTGTCAATGCAGTTCGTCATTTTATCCATCATTGACGTGCCTCGCTTTGTGCCCTTCTTGAAAATTCGTCTTCTTATGTTCAGTTTTGCTTTATTCCATTCCAAAATAATTCTATTTTCATATTTGAGAAACATGACATGACTTCCATCATTGCAGAATTATGACTGTTCTATTTGCATGTGAGAGGGACAAAAATATATTCACGCTTTTTGCAATGTTATTACAAGTCAAGAGATCAGCTCAGAACGGGAAGGAAAACAAACGACATGACGTCATAAATGCGCGCGACAGTCGACTTACTGACGAATCTGATAACTGTAAGTTTAATTAATACGAATGTGTTTTTTTTTAACTCACTTAAAACAACCTTTCGTCTAAATTCGTTCTGCAAAGGTTAAATTCATTTTTGTATTTTCTTTTCCCAAGTAAAGCGACCTTTCATTTGACTTGGTTCTCTAAAGGTCATTGGCTCTTTTGCCCTTCATAGTTCCACAACATAGAATAACTGCGGCTAGTCATAGGTCAAATAGTCAACTTTTTATTTATATTTGAATGAAACAATGATTATATTTGTATATATTTTTTGAGAAAGCTATTCTTGATGTATCATCAGTATTTGTGACAAGATATAACCCAATATAACCTTAAGTTAACCTAACTTAACCTTGTACAGTATAACCAAACGCAACCTTACCTAACTTTACCTTTTCTGTCTTACTAAGTTGTGTATAAATGTACTTTTTCTTTCTGTATCCTGATAATATTTTCATTCATGTTATTTGTCTTAATGAATTTCTTTCGTCTTTTTTCATAAAAAAGAATTCAGATCATCCTTTAGAGAGAAAAAATAAATAGCTAACACTGACACATTAACAGCCTACTTTTCGAGAAAAAAAATACACAAAAAATGTCGACGATGTAGCCTATGTCGTCAGCTACGTGAAGGTCAAACGGCAACTGTCGTATATATATCCACATATTGTCGACTTTCTTTTCAGTAAACTTTTACTGCAACGGCAGTCATACTAACACTGTACAGTTTGGAACTTCAAACATTTGTCCCATGAATATTTCGTTTTCCAATGGAACCAGTGAGAGAGTACGATCACTGCAACGATTTATCGAAAAATGAATTTAAAAATTGAGTCTTCAAGCGCTTTACTGCAACTCTTAATGTCGTCAATGATTTCTGTATTTGAACACCGCTCTCAAATTGTCGTTGGGGTCTTGTTAGTCGCTTACATGAAGACCATAGGATCCTATTCATTTTTATAATAGATCCCAATTTTTTCTTTTTCGGCTGCAAATACTTATTGACATCGGCTGAGTGGTCTTATATTTATGTTTGAAAATACATAAAGTAAATAAACAAACACATTACCAGACAGAACATCCATTTTCTAACAAGATCACATCAATGCAGTCCTATCATCCAGACATACACACAAATACACAAGTAAACATTTGCGCTGTTATTATACATGCTGGAACTCTTAAATGCTTACTTAACAAGAAAGGAGTATGAGTACATACATTCAGACGAAAACGTTAAACCACAACTATATATGAAAACCATAACGGTAATTTTTGCGTGTAAACATATACAAACATACATGCGTACATACAAACACATGCGTACATACATACATACATACATACGTATATATACTTGCATTAATACATACATAAACACACAAACACACACACACACACACACACACACACACACACACACACACACACACACACACACACACACACACACACACACACACACACACACACACATGGTGGTGCGCGTAGTGCTTGGTTCGAATCCTGCCCAGGGCCGATATCATTTCGGTACAGCTACGTTTCGGGTCGTTACTCTGACTCTCGTGGGCGGGGAGTTGGGTGTGTGTGTAAGGTCATAGCATTACCCATAGATCGGACCTACGAGCTCTGAGCTCTCTTCCAGGAGGGAAATAGCTGTCGATCACGAGTCCAACACGTGATCCAAAGACTAAGTAAGTGAATACACATACACACACACACACTCGGTGGCGCGGTTGGTAGAGTCCCCGGCTGTCACTACGACGGTCCGGGTTCGAATCCTGTCCAGGACTGAAATAATTTCAGTATCGCTGCGCTTCGAGTCGTTATTCCAACTCTCGTGAGCGGGGAGTTGGGTGTGTGTGTGCGTGTAAGGTCACAGCATTACCCATAGATCGGTCATACGAGCTCTGAGCTCTCCTCCGGGAGGGAAATAGCTGTCGATCACAAGTCCAGCACGTGATCCAAAGACCAAGGTGAATACACACACATAAAAAACTATTCTATAGATATGTGAATGGTAAACTTAAAAATAGACAGGAAATGGTGAAACTACGCCATTGAAATTCAGAATACTCAGAAGATCTAAAAATGGCCGAAGTCATAAACAATCACTTCAAATCTGTTTTCACTAGAGAAAAAGCACAGCATTGGGACGAAGGAAGTGAAGTGCGATCTCCCTCCATGAGGGAAATAACAATAACACAAAAGGAAATAACTGATCAATTAACGAACCTTGACGTTAAGAAATCGCACGGCCCGTACGGAATTGCAAATTGGATACTAAAAGAATGTAAAGAAGAACTAATGGACAAAATATACATAATAAGCTGCTCACTCAAAGAGGGAAAAATACCAAAAGATTGGAAAAATGCCAACATTGTACCAATATGTAAAGGAGGAAACAAAGAAGAACCAACTAATTACAGACCAGTCTCCCTCACAAGCACTGTAGTTTGTAAAAAAAAAAAAAAAAAAAAAAAAAAGATGGGTAAAGCACCTGGAAGAAAACAATCAATAAACTCGAGACAATTTAGATTTAGACAGGGAAGATCATGTGTTACAAATTTAATCTGTTTCAACTCAAGACTAATAGATATAATACAAGAAAGGAGTGGATGGGCTGATTGTGCTTTCCTAGATTTACAAAAGCCTTCAACAAAGTACCGCACAAAAAAATATTAAAAAAAGATTGGAAAACATAGGAAGGATGCAAGGTAACCTACTAAACTGGATGGAGGAGTTCCTGCATGATAGAAAAATGAGATTAGTGCTCAAAGAAAAGTGTTCAGGTTGGGAAGAGGTGATTAGTGGAGTTCCACAGGGATCAGTATTGGCTCCAATAATGTTCGCTATTTATGTAAATGACATGGATGAAGATGTGGAATGTTACATGAGGTTCTTTGCAGACGATGCTAAATTGTCGAGGAAAGTGAAAACCGAAACGGATTGTGAATCACTACAAGATTTGGAAATGGAGTCAGAATTGGGTAGTAGACTTCAACATTAGAAAATGCAGCACAATAGAGTTCGGAAAAAGTAAAAAAAAAAAGAATATCAGGACAACATACATTTGGAACAAAGAAAAAGAAGAAAGTGGGATCTGAAAAAGATCTGGGAGTAATGATCTCAAATGACTTGTCCTCTGATAAACAAATAAACAAAATTGTCGGAGAATCCTACAACTTACTAAGATCAATAAAAGTGGCTTATACATATTTAGATGAAGAAATGTTTAAAAGAATATTAGTCACACTAATAAGGCTTAGACTGGAGTATGCTGCGACAGTATGGTCACCCAGTACCAAAAAGAATATAAAGAAAATTGAAAGAATCCAGAGAACAACCACGAAAATGGCCCCAGCACTTTCAAACCATTCATATGAGGAGAGACTGGCTAAATTAAGATTACCGACTTTGGAGCAAAGAAGAGAGAGAGGCGACCTACTGACTATCTACAGAACCATGAAAGGCACAGAAGTCCTTGATAGAGAGGACTTACTAAATTGGGACGAGAAACACAAGATAACATGGAATGAAACTCAAAAAGGATAGTTATAGAACAGACCCGAAAAAAGAACAGTTTTCCACACAGAGTGGTGAACATCTGGAATAAAATGGACAAAGCAATAATTTATCAAAAAACCATAAGCGAATTTAAAAGCAAACTAGACACTGCGAGATATAAAGACGGTACACCACGAGCATAGCTTCCTTTCCCTTAAGATACAACTAGGTAAACACACACACACACACACACACACACACACACACACACACACACACACACACACACCTAGATATAATACACTTAGATATAACTAAATATATGTACGCATCTACAATAACACAAACGAACCAGACGATTTCTTCCTACTAGTATATATACTACGTATGTAGGCATATCTTTGTGTCAATATGCCTGAGTGCTTTTCTGTGTTTTTATGTGAGCGCATGTGTGTGTGTGTCAGACCAAGACACATCTTTTCATAAACATTCCATTCATCTCAACAATTTTGTCCACAGAAACACACGGACAGAATCCAACACTCCATTTATCGAAGAAAATGTTTTTTTTTCACGAACCCATTACGTTACTCTAAAACCAGAGAAGATGGAAGTTGTGTTCATAACAATTTAGTAATTTCATATGTTTCTTCTAATATAATCCACTTGCTTGGCAAGTGAAGAAAAAAACTCCATTAACCTAAACTACCTACATTTTTGTTCCTAATAATCGCCTTGACATTTCCTTGATAGTAAAAGGACTATGTTATCTTTAGTCAGTTAACCCCTTCACATCATGTGTATGTTATGTGCACATGTGTGTATGTATGTATGTGTGTATGAATGTATGCATGTATGTACGTGCGTATTTATGTATGTATGTAAGTATGCATGTTTGCATGTATGCATGTATGTACGTATGTATTTATGTAAGTATGCATGTTTGTATGTATGTACGTATGTATGTATGTACTCATATGTACGTATGCATTTAAGTATGTATGTATGTAAGTATGCATGTTTGTATGTATGCATGTATGTACGTGTCGTATGTATTTATGTATGTACGTACGTATGTATGTATGTATGTATGTATGTATGTATGTAAGTATGCATGTTTGTATGTATGCATGTTTGTATGTATGTATGTATGTACTCGTATATATGTATGTATGTATGCTCGTATGTGTGTATGTATTATTTATGCATGTGTTTCTGTTTTTGCATGTATCCATCTCACGATCTAATACCTATTTGTCTACACACACACATTATTACTCTCATTCATCATAAGTAAACGTAACTCGATCATTTTGTCATTCCGTTTTCTTGAAAAGGAAAACACGAATTAAAAGTTACTTTTGATGCACAAACATCGAATATAAATGCAGGTGAGACACAGACGACATAACCCAAACATCGTCCACGAAATGGTATCAAACACCACTTACCACCAAAACAAAAACAAGAGAGAATCGCACTTCAGGTTCAAAATAATCACGAAAAGTTTTCGAAACCATTTCCCCAGGTCATTATTTTCGACTGAATGGTTGCAACTCACATATGAACACATTTGATAAAGAATAAAAGAAAATAGTGTATTGGTTCGGAAATGCGGGTAATTGTTCTCATGTTTTTTGAATTATTCATTGCCCGTTCTCGTCGAAAGAGAGCCGAGGCGAATGATTACGTTGTTCCTCTTTAAGTCGACAAACTTTCACACCGACACAAGCGGCCAGGCGTCCACAGGTAACAGCTTCCATGCATGATGGCACTCTATATTTTTATTGCAGCTACCGTCAGACAGTTTCATTAATTTTCTTGGCACTCTCTCGGTATATATATATATATATATATATATATATATATATATATATATATATATATATATATATATATATATATATATATATGTTCGTGCATACATAAGTACATACAAATGTACATAGCGTGTGTGTGTGTGTGTGTGTGTGTGTGTGTGTGTGTGTTTGTGTGTGTGTATGTGTGTGTGTTTGTTTGTGTGTGTGTGTGTGTCTGTGTATGTCATCGCTACTATGGGCAGTAAAGAGAACTCGCAGATTACATTTTTCTTTCTTTTAAGGAGATAATGTTTGACGTTTCCCAGGCGAACAATAAGAAATGAGTAAAATTGGCATTCATAAGAACAAAACCATGAAGACTGTTGATGACCCACTAAGCGTCTTAAACACAATCTTAATCCTTGGCGTGCATTATGTATAAACATATATTCGTATCATAAGAAGGCTTTAAGGCCCTCGTAACGTCAGTTCTTGGTACAGGGTTTCTTGTCATGCTCCGAAAGAGAGGGAATTTCGTTTAATAAGTGTATCACAACTCTCCTGAAAATGCGTCGTTATAAGTGAAGAATGTCGCCATGAAGGCTTCCCTCGGGGCCACCGCCTCAACTCGGTGGTGGTTCTTCGTGTTTATGACCATATAAGGTAATACGGAATATGAGTCGGGGTTTAAGAGTTCTTCAAGTTTGTGAAGCTACGACTCGAGGTTTTTAAAAAAAATCACAATACTGGTATGAAAGAGTAATTCTCCCCAAGGATCTTTGTGGAACAGAAACTTAGAGTATAAGAGAGACAGGAAAAATACTCTTTTAGAGGAAGTGTTTAAGAAATATGATGAGAGGCACAAGAATGAATAGAGTCAGAAATATGGACATCAGTCAAAGAACGGGTCTTGGAGAGGAGCTGTCGGGCAAGGTAAAGCAAAAAGTGACATGAGCATATAGAAAAACGAACGAGAGGATAAAAAGACTAACATGTAGAAGGACTAATTCTAAAAAGAAGACCAAGAAAGAAGTGGAGGGATGGGATGAAGGGTGATTTGGTATGAAAGGGTTATGTGTCCCGAAGGGATATAGCTCTCTCTCTCTTTCTCTCTCTCCTTTCTTCTCTCTCTCTCTCTCTTCCTTCCTCTCTCTCTCTTCCACTCTCTCTCTCCCTCCCCCTTCCTCTCTCTCTCTCTCTCTTCCACTCTCTCTCTCCCTCCCCCTTCCTCTCTCTCTCTCTCTCTTTTTTTGAGTGTGGGTCACCATACAATGAAGCGGTGAGGACCGGTTCCAACTGCCATGCCCTGCTGTGGAAGAGCTATACCTCACTGCACGGTTTCTGAACCGAGCAATGTGCCAGGAGAGAGGGTAAACCCTTCAAATCCGTGGAAGGGGGGGCTGGCTGAATGGTTTTTATTTGTGTTAGACGTAGTTGACTGTTTTGATTCGGCCATCCTCCTTATAAGGGGGGAAAGGGCTTTTGGTGAATATTATAATTATATACAAACTTGGTAGCCTAAGTGGTGGAAGGCCAACCTCTCTTACCCAAGAATGACATTTACAGACTACACACCCGTCAGACGATTTTATTCAACTGAGGAAAAATCCCTAAGAAGCTGGAGCAGTGGTTTCCATACTTTTTCATCTTGGTACTCAGTTTATCACGTCAGTCATATTAACCATGTTACCCCTTTCACAAAATGTTGTCAACATTGATATATATGGCTAGATTAGAACACTAGATATATTTTCGTCTGTTTATTGTATTTCAACATTGTGCATTTCTAATGACTACTGCCAAAGATGTCGAGAACATTAGTGGGATGGATGGAGTTGAATGCTTGAAGCTAATTGAGGAGTTCTTGGCTTCTTGATTTTCAGAATTCTTAACTTTTTGTTGCTGTCACCCCTCCATTACCCCCCGAAAATTGGTTAAATTACCCCCAGGGGGTAATTTAACCCCATTTTGGGAACCGCTGAGCTAGAGGATTAAGGAACTGGATTGAGACCTCATGAGCCCTTGTTCGATCCCCTGGCTCGGACACGATTTTATGGACAGCATTAACAGATAGAAGTCAAATTACCTTAAGAAAGGTCACGCCATTGACTTAGTCTAAGCAGTCTGCCCTTGTCTTAGGATTATTGATAAAAAAAAAAAAAAAATACAGAGGATGTCAACACGTGAATTACAAAATCTACCTTGGACACTTTATACCATCAAACACAGAATTTGGTTTGATGATTTTGTTCTAACGGTCAAACGGTTTGTCAAACCCGATTTGTCAAGCAAGGGTTTGAAGTGATTTTTGACCGTGTGAACGGGGTACTTGGTTGTCAAACGTGTTTGTCAAATGTGTTTAATAACCATATCCTCCATTCACACGGTCAAACATCACTTCAAACACTTGTTTGACAAACTGGGTTTGACAAACAGTTTGATCGTGTGAATGGACCTTTACATGCGCCATGGGACTTTATTCACCTCGCGCAAGTTCCGTCATCGTCTTATTGGGAAGAATTAGCATAGCACAACATCCAGAGTGAGTGATATTGTCCAGGCCAGCGCCAAGTAATTCTATTAAGTTTGTTTTATTAAGTTTATTAAGTGTTTTGTTTGCCACCTCGGCGAGATGAAAGCACACTTCACCGCCAAACGCCAACTGCCCAAGAAGGAGGAAGAGGAAGAGAAGAGGGAGCGGAAGAAGGAGAGGAAGAGGAGGTAGAAGAAAAATATTGTGATGATTATGATGATGATGATGATAATGATGATGATGGTCATGATGATGATGATGGGCATGATGATGATGATGATGATGATGATGATGATGATGATGATGATAATGATGATGGTGATGACTAAGAGGAATTGGTAAAAGAGGATGAAGAAAAATGATGATGATGATGATAATGATGATGATGACTAAGAGGAATTGGAAAAAGAGGATGAAGAAAAATGATGATGATGATGATAATGATGATGATGATGATGATGATGATGATGATGGTCATGATGATGATGATGATGATGATGATGATAATGATGATGATGATGGTCATGATAATGATGATGATAATGATGATGATGGTGATGACGAAGAGGAATTGGAAAAAGAGGAAGATAAATGATGATGATGATGATGATGATGATGATGATGATGATTATGATGATGATGATGGTGATGATGACGATGATCATGATGATGATGATGGTCATTATGGTGATGATGATGATGATGATTGTAACGGGATGGGTGTAACGGTTTCGTTACATGATCTCCACCGAGCGTTACTTGTAGACACAAGATGTAACGGGGTCGTTACATCATCTCCAGAAGGGGGTTACTTGCACACACATTTTAAGTTTTGTTCTTTATTCGTCACACTTTAAGAAACTTAGTTACACACTGTTACACAGTCTTAACACTAGGGCACGTCACAAGAACCGACGACGGTCCGCGTCTTGCCAGAGAGTTTTGCTCTCCGGAAGTGCTGAATGGACAAGTTCTTGAGTTGCCTTTAATCGTGATCTTAACATTAATCTCTAGTTTGTCTGTTGTCCCACATGGGTGGGGCAACTGCATTAATTACGTATTGATGTCTACTACCATACATGTTAATTATATATCCAGGGGAGGACCGTCAGTATACGTAATATCGTATGTCAGTACTGGGTGGCTACTAGATTGATCGCGTGTGTTCGTGTGTGTGTGTCGTTTGGTGGTTGACAGTGCTGTTCACACGAGCACGAAGTGTTGAGTCGGCTAGTTTGAGAGGAGTGCTTAGGTCAGCGTTATGATGCTTGACCGTCGGCGGATAGTGAGTAAGTGAGTGAGGAAGTGGGTTATATGACTGGGCGATACTACTCGTCATGTATATGAGGCGTATACATATCGCTCTCCCCCTGGGGTTAGGTGGCTCCCGGCACCTAGGTTACATGGTTTACAAAAGTATTCATATGGGTAATACATCGAGAAAAAGTTCAGAGACACAAAATCCTGGGTGATTATATGTGGAGATGGGGGGGGGGGGTTATTGCTGAAGTGAATCTGATGTCCCAAGGGGGATCATGAACTGTAAATAAGGGTAGCGATGTTGTGTCTCCGAAGAGTAACGTTGTGTCTCACCAGATTACATGTTATATTAAATATCATATGAAAGGTTTCACTATATATTTGATAACACTGTTGAAATCACTTTCTAAATGTTATGGCGTTCATGTGTTTTATCACTATCACTGTAGGGAGTGTCATTTTCTAAACACTGTTCTATGGTCAGTTTGGTGTGTCATTTAGCACTTGTTTTATTTCATAGTATGTATATAGTTTCTCGTAAGAATTATTATGTTATTTAAGATATTGGGTGAGACACAAGAATAAACTTAATCTAGGTTTACAGTAAATCGGGAATGGGGGTTGAAAGGTTTTGGAAGTTTTTACTTCGTGCAACAGAATTTGGTCAATATTACCAGTATAAAGAGAATGATTAAGAGTGAAAGGGCTGTGGAGGTATATGGCAGTACCTTGTAGTGTAGGTCAAGTGAGTCCATGTCAAGAGTAGTCGATTTATTCAGTAGGTGTACCATGTCTATATTACTTGGGAGGATGGTAGCGGGGACCTTAGGTATGGGTGGGTAGGGGTAGATTTCCGAAAGGGAGAATCTCTTGATCGAGTCCATAGGTATGTTGCTAAGAATAATTTTTTGAAAGATAGTTGATGTTTAAGGTGGGTAATTAATGATGTATTTCATTTTGGAGGATGAAGGTTATGTCTCAGTGAATGAGGATATGTTTATCTGACTCTCGCTAAGGTTATATTGGTCGGAAGGAAGTGGAGAAGTTTCATTAGATATGCGGAAGGGAGTTCTTATTGGAAATGGGCCATTTTAACCTCCACTGATAGATACATGACGTCCTGCATCTTCAGGGGCGAGAGCTAGAGTGCATGTTTAGTTGCGTCGACGCAGAGTCATGGGATGAGACTTGCGTTTGGGTGAGTTATGTGTGGTCGTGGTAGGTGGGTTGTTGATGGGAAGTGGGATTGGGTCGAGGTTGAGTTTGACCTTTCTCAGCTTCTCTCCATGTATGGTCACGGTTGTGTGATCGGAAGGATCCGTTAGTAGAAAAACATTGTTAGGGAGTGAGCTTGTGACTGTGAAGGGGCCTAAGAACTTGGGTCTGAGTTTGTTAGTCCTGGTTGAGTCTTTGACCATGACAGTGTCACCAAGCGTTATGTCAAGTGGGATTGAGCGTTTGTGTTGTTTTGTCTTTGTCTTTTCCTGGGCTTCTTTCAAGTTTGCTCTAACTTGTTTGTAAATGGTTTGCATACCTCTTTTGATGCAGTGTGTGAGGTTATCTAGGTTGTATAAGGGTGGGGGTGGTTGGTTGAATATTTGGTAGGGTAGGCGCATTGGTTGGCCGAAAATGATCTCATGTGGGGACATCTTTGTTGAGGAATTGACTGTGCTATTGATACTGGCTTGTACCTGTGGTAGCCAATCTTCCCAACTGTCCATGAGGTCGTTGACCAAGGGTCTGAGAACCTCTAGGACCTTGCGATTTGTTCGCTCAGTCAGACCATTTCCCTGTGGGTGGTATGCAGTGGCAAATGTTTGGTCAATGTTGTAGAGGTGTGCTATTTCGCGCATCACCTCGTTTTTAAATTCTGATCCATTGTCAGATAACATTGTGTGTGGTATGTTGTATCTACAAAAGATATTGTTAACTAGGGCTTTGGCTACAGTCTCTGCTGTTTTGTCTTGGAGTGGTATTAGGATTGTGTATTTAGAGAAATATTCTACTGCTGTGAGTACATAGTTGGAACCTTGATGGCTCGTTGGCATTTTCAGTAGGTCAATGCCAAGTGTTTCCCATGGCTCAGCAGGGAGTGGGATGTCTTTATGTTGATTTGTTTCGGGTCAGGGCCTCTGAATTGGTTACAAGTTACACAAGAATCTATGTGTGTGGTTATATCTCTTTTCATGTTAAGCCAGTAATATGTGTGCCTAGCAGGGTTTAGTGTCTTATCTCTGCCTGAGTGGCCTCCCATTGCACTGTCGTGCAATATGTGTAGGACCTTGGGGACTTGGGCTCTGGGGATTACATATGTAAAATCATAAAAATATATATATACATATAATAATAATAAAATGTGGAAATAATATGATATAGTAAGGAGTTAATTATTGTGATATTATACTTATAATAGAATTAACTATGGTTGTCATAAAAAAAATTACAGCAGTAAAATAGGTTACATTGATAAAAATGTATAAGTTCTATCTAAATATAAATGGGTAATACGTAGTGAAAGCAATTAAAGGTTATTGTATATATAAATGTATATAGTTTAAACAAGAATTACTTAACTGGAAGAATGCATATGAATGTGATATTATGTAATAGTCAAATCTAGTAAAATTCATTGCATATATAAATATATGTTGTTTCAAAAATTAGGCAAAATATAATTAGCGTTGAAACATATAATTATGAGAGCTACTGGTTAAATTATGAGAAAGGTATAATAACCAAAAGAAAAAGGTGTACATAAAGTTTATATATGGAGAGAAACCAAATATTTATAAATTTAATAAATGTGGAATTAATATATATTTTATATATAGAGATGGTATAGAGTAAGGTTTACGTGCGTTGGGTACGTGGGTATCTGAAGGTATAATGGTTACCTTGATACCGTGAGCTGAATCGAGTGGTATGTCAATGTCCGGCAGGGGGGTGGTGTTGCTGACGTTGCAATTGGAGTAGTCGAAGGCAACGTTCGGTGAAAGAGGTTGGGTGGTTGATGTGGAAAGTGGGTATGCTGTCTGGGGGGATGAGGTGGCTGTTACGCGGGTCTGTGCGCAGCCGGTGTGAATCCTCTGGGGCGGGTGAATTATGCTCGCATGTTATGGAAAGGGAGACAAAGCGAGTATCAGGGATGGTTTGAATGGGTAATGTATGGTTATTATTACGGAATATATTGGAATTAAGTGGAAGAAATTTATGTTATCTTGAGATTGTTGATTTTAGTAGTGTGGAATCGGTTGTGACGATTGCCCTGGATTGTGTAGTGTGAACTAAGTTCTTGTTTGTGGGGAGCGGTTCGTTCCGTGCGGGTGGTGTTCGTACTTGATTGTAGGTGGAGAAAATGGACGGGTTTGAAGGTACACCGTTAGAAGGTACACCGTAGTCTCTTCGGAGAAGATTGGTTGCATCCCACCGCTGCCACCAGTGATGTAACGGGATGGGTGTAACGGTATCGTTACATGATCTCCACCGAGCGTTACTTGTAGACACAAGATGTAACGGGGTCGTTACATCATCTCCAGAAGGGGGTTACTTGCACACACATTTTAAGTTTTGTTCTTTATTCGTCACACTTTAAGAAACTTAGTTACACACTGTTACACAGTCTTAACACTAGGACACGTCACAAGAACCGACGACGGTCCGCGTCTTGCCAGAGAGTTTTGCTATCCGGAAGTGCTGAATGGACAAGTTCTTGAGTTGCCTTTAATCGTGATCTTAACATTAATCTCTAGTTTGTCTGTTGTCCCACATGGTTGGGGCAACTGCATTAATTACGTATTGATGTCTACTACCATACATGTTAATTATATATCCAGGGGAGGACCGTCAGTATACGTAATATCGTATGTCAGTACTGGGTGGCTACTAGATTGATCGCGTGTGTTCGTGTGTGTGTGTGTGTCGTTTGGTGGTTGACAGTGCTGTTCACACGAGCACGAAGTGTTGAGTCGGCTAGTTTGAGAGGAGTGCTTAGGTCAGCGTTATGATGCTTGACCGTCGGCGGATAGTGAGTGAGTGAGGAAGTGGGTTATATGACTGGGCGATACTACTCGTCATGTATATGAGGCGTATACATGATGATGATGATGATGATGATGATGATGATGATGATGATGATGATGATGATGATGATGATGATGATGATGGTCATTATGGTGATGATGATGATGATGATGATGATGATGATGATGATGATGATGATGATGATGATGATGATGATGATGATGATGATGATGATGGTCATGACGAAGAGGAATTGGAAAAAGAGGATGAAAAATGATGATGAT
>NC_134778.1:70769576-70787076 GCF_046742065.1 Oratosquilla oratoria
AGTCCACAGATCACTCCGAGAAGAAATATTGGGTAAATTACGACAATGATATCGCCGTGATTTCCTCAATTTTCTTAAGCCTTTTTTTTTTTTCTTATGTTAGGTTAAGATAGATTAGGTTAGGTTTGGTTTGGCTATGTCAATTTAAGTTAGATTTTCGAAATACCACTGTATTGACAGCCATACCAATCGATTATGGCGTACTGTTTAAACATCAATGGCGATATTATCGTCGTTTTGAAGGAGGAAATAGATTAGGACCTAAGATAGTCATCCTCAACTGGGGGGTAAGGTTACCACGTCTCGGTTGGGGGGGGGGGTAAAGATTACACGGTAGGTGTGTATGTGTGTGTGTGGGGGGGGTATCCACATCATACCCGGAAATTTAGTATTTATTCTGTGATAAGCTATATCTGAGTGGCCACATTTTATATACACGAAAGAAAGGTAAAGTTGATTTTTTGTAGAACCTTAATACTATTTTTTTTTATATATTCTCGATTTTGTGAGATTTTATATTGGTTATGTATTTCTTTGTATACGAGTTATGATAAATGGATAAATGAATCATACTTCGCGAGTATTTACATGGAAGAGAGATTATTGTAACTTGCTGGTAGAGTGTTGGGTTCTCAACAGGTAGTTGTGATGCATGGGTCATCCCAGCTAAGGTCAACTCAAACACCACACCATAGCTTATCTTCTGCAGTGATATAACATCTACAAGGGAAGATCTCACTGGTGACTAGGGATGTGTAAAATAAACTTTGTCTTTTTTATATGTTTATGAAATGATTTGACAACGAAAAGTGATATTATTACTGTATATGATATGTGGCGGTGAAATAACAGAAGCGATAGTCTTTTGTTAATAACCTTTGATTATCAGTTGTAGAAACAGTACTAAAATAAATTACAATAATTTACAATTTATGGCATGGTTTTTGCGTGTGAATTAAGTCAACTTTTTCATGTTTTGCATTGTAAAAACAAGGTTGTCTTTTATTTTCCTTTTTTCTTTTAGATACAAGGTGATTTGCCATGAGTATACCGAGTTGAGGCGACTTACTAACAAAATCTCATAATGTCGACATTACGTCACAGCGATGAGGAGATTGCAAGACATTTTTGCAGTTTTTTTTTCTTCTTTTTTATTTTAAATTAATATATTTCTTTTAATTGAAATGAAGTGAGATTATGTTCATATCTATGTGAATTCATCACTCTCTTACGTAATTTTTCATTCCAATTAAAGCAAAACTGAACAAATAAGCTAAACTTTTTTAAGCATTATGATGTTATGTAAAGCAAAAACGGATATTTTCAAATAAAGATAAGTTTACTCGTGTAGCCTAGAGCTTAATAGCAGTGTTGTGGTGAAATGGAAGGACAGAAATGTCATTTAATTATCAGCACACCGATCGATACACGTCAGAATCCAGGAGTCATATAAATTCATGTCGACTTGGGTTAATACTTAACACTTTTGAGAATTTCGTCATTTTTTTTTTTTTTGTATTTACTCAAACCAACGACAAAATATGTTATTTCTATGAAGGGCTAAAGTATGTATTAAGTGTCTTTGTAGTATAATCTTTTGTCTGGCCGACGCTAGATTATCTTAATCATTATAAGATGACTTAATCGAAAGTATATGATCCCTCTCTTCAGAATATGATCACGATGAATATTAGAATACAGAATTTTTTTCATTATGCCTTCATCGAAATCTCATCAAAAGGATTTAGTAAATAAAAAGGCTGCAATGAGTTGGGGCATACTGGGTTATGTACGAATATTATATGAAAACTTATGAAAAAAACCGATACTTTATGACATGTCACAGAACCACTTAATGGTCATTATCTATTTTCAGTCTTTATTCTATTTTTATATTTATTTGTGAACGGTAATCAACCTCAATTTTTTTTATTTCTTTATTTTTAATAAATCTAAATTTTCAAAGGAAATTATTTTCAGTAAAGATAATCTAATAGAATATTCACAACGTAATTATATTTTTTAAGTGAAAAGATGTATATCAGTTAGTAACTTGCAAATGACACAACTTAAGATATATAAAAATTAGATAATAATAAAATCATTTGTATCAGGAGATTTCTTTTCTTTGAAAATCATACTCACGAAGAACAATAGACCTTTTCAAAACAAAACAATAAGAAGATGGAATTGAAAATCGTAAAAAAAAACCAAGTAAATGACCAAAGTTGATATGACTCCATATGTGACAAACTTGATCAATTTTGTTTAGGCTCTGTCGCCAGGAGATTTTATCTAATTGTTAGTTGAGGTGAATCAGTGAAAGAGACTTATCATTTATTAATCCCCTCTTATACCGGGTGACAATCTTTCTTTTATTCCGGCTGCCGCCAGGCGATTTTATTCATCTGTGTGCGTATGTGTATGAGATTCACCATGGTCTTGGATCACGTGTTGGACTCGTGATCGACAGCTATTTCCCTCCCGGAAGAGAGCACAGAACTCATATGACCGATCTATGGGTAATGCTGTGACCTTACACGCACACACACACCCAACTCCCCTCTCACGAGAGTTGGAGTAACAACTCGAAGCGCAGCGATACTGAAATTGTTTCAACCCTGAGCAGTATTCGAACCCGGACCGCCATAGTGACAGCCGGGGACTCTACCAACTGCAATACCGAGTCGTGTGTGTGCGCGCGCGCGCGTGTGTGTGTGTGTGACCCCTTTGATAGTAAAGGGTTAAGTCTACAGTGCCTTAACGCTTAAACTTGCCTTGATGAACGTGTTAAGTACGACTATACGCTGAATACAATTCTTACAATTTCCATAAACGTCTAGAGTCTTTAGGGGTGCCACGGAAATGAATAAGATATCCCGCTTCACCCGGAGAGTAAGGGGTCAACAGATTTCATTCCCATAATGGATTGGACGTTTTCTATATGGTTTAGACAATAACAACAGATAAACAGCCACTTCCGAGTGGTGAGGGGAGATGTGGGTTTATGATCATCTTAACCATTATTTAATTTTCATGCAATATTGCAACTTTATTCAAATTGGGTCCGTGGACCGCCCTAGGGGTCCTTAGAGTTTCAAAAAAAGGTCCACGTGTCAATAGGTAAATGAATTTAATGGATTCCTTGCGATTTAATTTAGTTTCGAACTTGTTTCCAGGAAGCTAGGAAACAGCAGTTCATGAATAGGGTGGTTGAGAGCTCTTTGCAATCGTGTTTGCAAACAGTCTCGGCGCTGGAGACCATTTCCTGATTACACAGATGGTAGAACTAATTACATAATGTCTTCTGAAAGCAATAACCTTGGTCAACCTCTTCAGTACCGGGTCAGGACGCAGTATCGATTCCCGTGGTACCCCGCGATTTCCCCCCCCCCCTTCCCCAGATACGAAGAGTCTACCGGGATCAGGAGCATTATCAAACGCGATTTTGTGTCTTCTCAGGAGAATAACCGGACACAGAACTTTTGTGTACCGATAGGGGGGCGGGCGTAGAGTACCACCGATATTAATAAAATCACATGACGACAATATGGATAAAAGAAAGCGTACCAACTGCTACGGAAGGTGGTGGTAATGAATACATTTTTCACTGCCCAGTGAATTAAAATATGTTTACTTTAAGGATTTTCCTTGTTTAGCTGCAGACAGTTTTATTCAGCCCATAGGTGAACCGTCTTGATGAATCGTTTCCTTCATAAAATAAGAAGTAATATGAAATAAAAGAGAATGAAATAATATAAAAAGGAAAATAAAACAAAATAAAATAGAAAATAAAACACAACGACAGAATAGAATATTATCAGATTGAATACAATAAAATAGCGAAAAAGCACAATGAGAGAAGAAAATGATAAAATTATGTTATCAGTAATAATAATGATGATAATAATAATATTGATAGTAATGACAATATAAATGATAAAACAGTCGTAATGATAATAATGATGATAATGGTAATAATAATAATAATAATAATAATAATAATAATAATAATAATAATAATAATAATAATAATAATAATAATAATAATAATGATAATAATAATGATAATAATGATAATAATACATACATATACTAAAGACTTTTTTCCCTTTACACAGGGGGGTAGCCAAAAAGAAAAAGGCATAGAAATCACTCCCACCCATTTCATTTTCCATATATTCCACTCCCCTCCACCCTCCTCCCTCCCTCCTATCTTGGCACCTCCTGGATGACGGGTCATCCCTGCATCCTATCCACTGCCCTGGGTCAGAAGCAGTGTCGCAAGACACAGCACATCCACAGCAAGGCCGCTTCATAAATTCGGCGACCCCCCCCCTCTCCGTCCCCTCATGCAGGAAAGGAGAAGACGGGGAGAAATCCCTTCGGGCTGCGTTAATTTTTTTTTCATACATGCTTCCTCACTAAACATCCCCCACCCACCCCCCTCATGCATCACAGCCTCATCTATACACAACCCTTCTCCATTCACCCCTATCTTCTGTCCTCTCCCGTCCTTCCTCTACAGACATTCCTCTCTTTTGTAAAGCCCCTTTCACCCCATCCATCCATCTCATCCTAGGACGCCCCCTCATATTCACTCCTTCCACCTCCGCCTTCCACACTTCTTTTACTAATCTTTCTTCACTCATTCTTTCCATGTGTCCAAACCATCCTAATATTCTTTCATCAACCCTATCTCCCAACTCCCTTTCCCCCCCTGTTCTCCTCACTTCCTCATTTCTCACTCTATCTAGCCTAGTAACCCATAATAATAATAATAATAATAATAATAATAATAATAATAATAATAATAATAATAATAATAATAATAATAATAATAATAATAATAATAATAATAATAATAATAATAATAATAATAATAATAATAATAATAATAACAATAATAATAATAATGACAATAATGATAGTAATAATAATGACAGTAATGATATTGATTTAATAATAATAATAATA
This sequence comes from Oratosquilla oratoria, assembly GCF_046742065.1. NCBI lineage: Eukaryota > Metazoa > Arthropoda > Malacostraca > Stomatopoda > Squillidae > Oratosquilla > Oratosquilla oratoria. Next base: position 70,774,554 of record NC_134778.1, read on the forward strand.
ATGATAATAATAACAATAATAATAATGATAATGATAATAATAATAATAATAATAATAATAATAATAATAATAATAATGATGATAATGATAATAATAATATTATTAATAATAATAACAATAATAATAATGATAATGATAATAATAATAATAATAATAATAATAATAATAATAATAATGATGATAATAATAACATAATAACAATAATAACAATAGAAATAATGATAATGATAATAGTAACAATGATAATAATGATAGTAATGATAATAATGATAATAATAATAATAATAATAATAATAATAATAATAATAATAATAATAATAATAATAATAATAATAATAATAATAATGATAATAATAATAATAATGATAATAATAATAATAATGATAATAACAATAGTGATAATAATAATAATAATAATAATAATAATAATAATAATAATAATAATAATAATAAGAATAAGAGTTATGATAGTAATAATTATAACGATAATAATAATGATAATAATAATAATAACAACAATAACAGCAGTAATAACAATAACAACAACAGCAGCAACAACAATTACAATGATAATCATAATAATAGTAATAGTATTAGTAATAGTGATAATAAAGAACGAATTTGGCACATGTAAAAGCTTCATCCAGACTAAATATAGACGGTTTTATTGAGGACAGCGAGGAGCTAAAACTGATATTGATTTAGCAATCTCGATTTCCTCTTTAAAGAGCAAAAGAAAAAAAAAACTAAAAATCTTAAGATTTTTCTCTCGTGAAACATTTTCTCATTTTATTCAAACTGAAACTAAGACCTAACGAAGAAACATCTCTCAGGTGGACACTAGCAACACTTAGCAACCAGCTGTTTCCTGCTGGTGCAGAAGGTCAACCTAATGGCGCTAAGCGGTGACGTCATGTCGCCATATGTTGAGCTAATTGCGCGCGCTTGTGGGGGCAAACAGCATTTCATAAAGCCTTGGATACAGTCTCTGCCAAGACCAGAATCAGGTGGAGAATCTGTTGATGAGATTTTCCATTTGAGATTGCCTTCGATGTTAACTGAAATTATGTTATTATCGTGTTTAACTGCAAATACAGTTCGTGTTATGAAGCTAAATACACGTTATCACCAAATACATGTTTTCAACAACCAAACCGTTCTAATGCCACCATTTCCAATGGTAAGGAATGAGATTACTTTTACGTTTTCTTTTTTCCTGAAAACGAAAATCTAAAGTTTGAACAGAAGTGCTGGCGTTAAAAAAAAAAACTCCCATTTTTTCATGAAGGATTTTAGTTGATAAACGAATATACAAAATTCTTTTTATTGGAAAAACCTCAAATTCGAAAAACATTTAATATTTGGAAGCATTTCATATATCAGAAAGATGCCCTCCACCCCACATATAATGTGTTCGTACCTGTCTTTCGGTATAAATTGAATAAAAGGTTAATTTAATCACAAAGACGCTCTTCAGGGATTTTATTCTGGCTAATTTTTGTTCTGGCTATCAAGAAGTGAGTTTATTGAACTTAGGGTTAAAATAAAACCATCTGACGTTAACCATAATAAATCATTAAACATGACTATCTTGCTACTGTCAGTCGATTAAATTCAAATGGAGGTTAACTAACATCAAGTCTTAAATCCCTAGATTTTCTTCAGTTGAGGGAAAAGTCCTAGATAACGAAGTAAATTATATATATATATATATATATATATATAGATATATTTCTAAACAGAAATGTAGTAGCACATTTGTAAATGACACACAGGAACCCACAATCGGAGAAAGAAAAACTTCGAATAAAGAAGAATCCTATATTTCGGCTATCAACTGTAGCCCTCTTCAGGAAAGTACCTTCAGGAAAGTACCTGAAGGTACTTTCCTGAAGAGGGCTACAGTTGATAGCCGAAATATAGGATTCTTCTTTATTCGAAGTTTTTCTTTCTCCGACTGTGGGTTCCTGTGTGTCATATATATATATATATATATACATATATATATATAAATATATATATGTATATATATATGTACAGATATATATAAATGCATACATATACATGTATGTATTCATCTATGTATATATGTATATATATATATATATGTATATATGATGTAAGCGGAATAGGAAACACAGGAGTCTTAGTCTTGAGTTTATTCCTGACTAGTTTCGCAGGTATGCTTTTTAAAAGACTAAGACGCCTGTGTTTACTATTACGCGTACATCAACCAGTCAGAATGTCTCAATATATATATATATATATTATGTATATACACATAAATATATATATATATATATATATATATATATATACATATATATATATAAGTATACAAGTATGGGCTCCTCTTCACCTCCAATAAGGGCTCCAATCCACCACCCAGCCCAACATACGGTTACCAATGTTCATACGAAAGGAGTTGGAGATTTATCAGTTATTTGTTTTAAGGTGAGCCCAGGGTGTCGCTCGCCTGAAAAAAAAGTCATTAGTGTGTTTTACACGCGTGTCAAGGGTTCTCCGTCCCTGCCCTAGACTCTAGTGAGTAGGCTATGCACACCAGGTTGAAGGTATTGTGTCCCTTCAATTTCATGCCATAGTTGATGCAATTTTTTGTGTCAAACGCCAGGCGATTTTATTCAGTTGGAGAGCGGTCCTTCGTCTGATCGAAAGAAAATCGTTTGGTGGAAAAAAGAAAGAAAAGAAAAAAAATACAGTATATATATATATATATATATATATATATATATACATATATACATATATATATATATATCATTTGTGATTTGTATATATATATATACTCAAAATGACAGAAATAGTTATAATAAAAGAAAATTTACTAAATACTTTTTTCACTTTTGCATTATGTAACTATCAATTTTGTTATGAATTATTCACTTATTTACTCACTTGCTATGACAAAGAAAGGATAGAATATTCTGGAAGGAGAAACTGAGCATGAACGACGACACTCATCGCCATTACATTTTCTGAAATCTTACATTCTTGACCTTTCACCATTTCTCTAAAACTCTCACGACAGCAAATAAAATAAATCATAAATGAACGCACTACATATTTAGAAATAACAAATACCGTGCATTTTCATATATTCTTTTTTACAGTTGATCTTAAACGTTTTGGCAATGGCAGCGTCGTGACGTCACGTCGACCCAATTCAGCGCGTCGCATCGAGTGTCCTCCACAAACACTGAGGAAGTTGTCGAATTGTCGTAAATTTCATATTAATACCACGCTATATCCTTCTTATAGGTCCATCCGGAGCAATCCAGTCAATAGGGAGTCTTCATAGAGACATCTAATCCAGACTGTGATCATTAAAGCACATGCAGTGGCACTTACGATCTTCGGTGGGGTGGATCGAAGCTTCGTCTAATATTCAGAGTTCCTTAATCTTCAGCAAACACCAAGGGAGGGTTTGGGATCCGAGGTCGCTGGCTGGAGGTCTTCCAATCAAGTATTTGGTGCGTTTGCACCAGTGGCGAGAGCCAAGACTCTGGGAAGTAGGCCAAAAGTTTTGTGGCATTTTTGCAAGGCTCTTGTAAGTGCTATCGGTTGAGGTACTGGTAAAAGGCGCTGTGGAGAAAGATCCAAACGTATTTCTTTCTTCTTCATGAAGTTAATGTAATGGTTATTACATTCCAAAACAAGGTCCTTCTCTTTTTTTTTTGTATTTATTTATTTTTCGTCTGCAATTATTTTTGATTTCTTTGATAATGATAATAGAGTTTTTCAGTTTCTAGAATGGAAATGAAACGTCACTCACAAGTTAGTTTAGATTAGGTTAGGTTATGCTAGGTTAGATCAGGTCAAGTTAGCTTAACTTGGGTCAGGTCCTGTTAGCTTAACTTAAGTCAGATCAGAACAGGTTAGATTAGTATAGATTAAATTAAGTCATATCGACCTCTGCAAAGAACAAAAATGACACAATCTCTGAGCAAGCGACGTGTCAATATTAGTTTTTATCTTTGAAAACTAATAAACACTATTATTATTTTTCTAACTATCTCAATGAAAATAACTAACTTATTGAAAGACGTACGTCAGAGAGAATCATCTCCCTATCACTCGTCTTCAAAATCCTTCAAGACACTTGATTCCATCTAGAGGCGCAGCCCTGAGGGGATGACACTCGGTTTCCGGAATGAGCCTCTCTTTCAACATCATATTTTCTCTATTTCACATAAGGAGAGCTGAAAACCGGCGACTGATCACCTCCTCCTATTACTACAGCTCTGCGATACAGAAACACAACACAGAGAAATATACGAGAAATCCTAAGGACCGTTTCCGGGAACTGCGGGGCTTCGGGTTTCTGTGCAGTGAAGCTAATGGAAACGGTTAATATCTGTTGGTGCTACAAATTAAAGTTAAGTAAACAAATATCTTAATATCCAAAGTCTGGGACTGAATAAATGAACAGCATAATATTCAGTTCATTTTCGCAGTATCTGATGTTGCGCCCTTGTCTCTCGTATCACATCGAAGTGTTAAAAGTAGGAAGCAAGTGCTTGCTAATGCAATGGCTTGCAAACAAAATGACATTACACACACACACACACACACACACACACACACACACACACACACACACACACACACACACATATATATATATATATATATATATATATATATATATATATGCATATGTCACTGATAAAAAATGTAATAGCACATTTGTAGATCAAATCTAAAACCACAGTTGGAGCGGAAGAAAAATCTGAGATCGATGAATCTATATATTTCGAACATAAGCTACAGTCCTCTTCAGTAGTAAAGGATGGGAGGAGGGTACTATACTTATATAGCACTCTTACAAAAAGGGAAACATATATAGGTGTAATATATATAGGCCAAAAATTTTATCATTAGCAGACGGCAAACTGTTGTTTCAAGAATTGTCTAGTTTCTACAAGCGGTACTTATTGATGATGGGCAATTTAAATTTTGCTGACATTAATTGGATGGCCCTTGAACATGGCCATATAGGTAGTCGCTTGATATATTTTTTCGGTGATAATTACTTAGTTCAGCATGTAAAAAAACCCTCAAGACATGGAAATTTACTCGATCTATTGATCACTAGCCGCAAAAAATGATAACCGATGCAGATGTTGGTGAAACAATTGCAAGCAGTGATCACAACCTAGACTCAAAATGCTAAAATATATATATATATAATAAAATAAAAGATAGATAAAATAGATACTTGTGTATCTAAAATACTCTATTTCAGTCAAACTCAGTTCACAGGACTACGTCAGGAGCTTCAGTTTACAGATTGGGAGGCAAAATTAAGCGATAGACCTATAGAGCAGATGTGGGAAATATTTGAATATACGCTTACCAAGATGATTTATACTTACATCCTGGACAGACGCCCCCAAATTAGGCTCGCCCATAATGGCTTGACAAAGAAACTGAAAAAAATATTGCTAAATAGAGACAGGCTTATAAGAAATACAAGTGCTCGGGTGCACCTAATGACTATCAAAGTTATGTAATAATACAGAGAGATTTAAAAAAGACAATAGAAAACGAAAACGACATTACGAAATGAATATCACTGACAAACCCAGAGAATCCCAAAGAATTCTATAGTTATATTAAAGGTAAAAAGATTATTAGGAATCAAATTGGCTCACTATTATCTGCTGACCGTCAACTTAAATATTCAAATGAAGAAATGTGTGGTATTTAAAAAAAAACTTTTAGCACAGTATTCGTAAACAAAGCACCTCAAAGTGAACTCCAAACTAAAATCTGTGAAAAGTCTAGGGTGAACTTACTCATTATGGTAAATGGGGTATGTTAACCCCTTTATACCACATCGCCTTACAAGGGAGGCAGCAAAAAAAAAAAAAAAAAGGGCATAAAATCCACTCCTACCCATTCCATCCCTACATACTCCACTCCCATTCACCTCCTCCTTCCCTCTTATTTTAGCTCCTCCTGGATGACGGGTCATCCCTGTATCTCGCCCACTACCCTGGGTCAGGTGTATAGGAAAACTCAAAGTTAATCAAACACAAGGGGCTGACGGTTGGCATCCAAGAATCTTAAAGAAAATGAAAAATGAGATTGTTGTTCCATTAGAAATTATTTTCAAGAAATCCATCATATCCGGAGATGCCCAAGAGAAAGGAAGCTAGCTAACATTACTCCCATGATAAAAAGAAACCAAATAACTACAGACCTATAAGCTGGACCTTACTCGTAGGAAAAATGATGGAAACTATCATCAGAGATGCTATCGAACACCACTTAGAAGTAACTGTTTGATAAATGATAGCCAACATGGATTCAGACAGAAACGTTTTTGCGTGATTAACTTACTCAAATTTTATAACACAGTCATCTCGAATTATGACAAAAGAAACAATATAGATTTAATATAGCTAGACTTTGCAAAACCTTTTGATACCGTCCCCCACGAAAGACTACTCACTAAGTTAACGATCGAAAATAGAGAGTTGTTCTAAATGGCAAAACTGATTCCAAATATCAGAAATAAATCAAACGAGAAATCGACTAAAACATATGAATCTATTTTCCCTAAAAAAAAAGCGTAGACTCAGAGGTGACTTAATACAGGTCTTTAAGATTCTAAAGGGAATTGACATCAAAAGGGACAAAATTTTCACAGTAAATGAGGATCAGACAAGAAATAATGATCTCAAACTGTTAGAAAATAGATTTAATTTGGAATTGGGTAGAAACAACTTCGCCAACCGCGTAGTCAATGAATGGAATAAATTTCCTGCAGAGGCAGCGCAATGTAGTTCAGTTCGAAGCTATAAGATCCGTTTAGATAAACCCCTAAGCAAGATGCTGTAATGCCTGCCATTTATTTTATTTTATTTGTTTGTTATTATTTGTCTGCTTGTCTATGATTATTTATTATTATTAATATGTCCGTTTATTATTATTACATAATATTTACCTGTTTGTTTATTACTCAAATTTACCTATTTATTTATCTATTTATTTTATTATTATTTATATTATTATTATTTATTTATCTATGTATCATTATTATAATTTTTTCGCATCCGACAAAGTAATGGACCAAAAGGCCTCCTGTCGGCATGCTCCTCCTTTGTAATCCTTTGTTGAGGAAGGACCAAAGGACGCCTACCCTTTTTCATTTAATGACTTAGGGGTCATGTGGTGTGGGGTTAGGTCTTCGTCAATAGGCATCTTCCAACTGACCCCACACCGCATCACCACATGACCCCTTGGTCACTAACTGAGTAAGGGTGGGCGTCTTTTGGTCCTTCCCCTGTCCCTCTTTCTGTAAGAGAGAGCTATGTAAGTAGGGTATTCTCCTCCCATCCTGGACTATAGAAGAGGACTGTAGATTGTATACATTCGAAATATATACATTCACACCGTTTCCAGGTCTTTCTTCTGCTCCTATTGTGATTTTAGTTTATATATATATATATATATATATATATATATATACATATATATTATATATGTATATATATATATACATGTATATATGTATATACATACATATATATATATATATATATATATATATATATATATACACACATGTATATATATACATATATATATATATACATATATATATACATATATATATATATATACATATATATACATGTATATATGTATATACATATATATATATATACATGTATATATATATACATATGTATATATATATATATATATGTATATATATATATATACATTACATGCTCAAAGCTGATAATCAAGTTACAATTATATACAATCTTAATTCATATATCATTTAATATCAAACATCCCATAAGCGTGACCTTGTTATAGTAGAGCAACGTTTAAGTTAAATTTTTACACAGAAAGGGAATGTTAGTTTTAAAAGTCTAGATTCAACTGATAAACTAAAAATAGATAAGAATTTTGTATTAAATAACATCTAAATCATATTGCTTATAAAAAATTTTTACGGTGTGCATTTGAACATAATATCAAGGATTGTTTGGTTGAATATGAGTGAAAAAATCTTACCAATTTCAATACGGTAGGATCAAGAAAAGTTATAGATATTTATCTTTGGCAAAAAAAAAAAGAAAAAAAAAAGAATATATATATATATATATATAAATTAATAGAATAAAAATGAAATAAAATAGAAAATAAAAAATAAACAAAATAAAATGAAATAAAAAATAAAATAAATTGGTTGACTTGCTCATTAAATATGACTTATGTTTAATTATCACTGACGTCATGGGGCAGAATATGCAGATGTTATTCAAGATAAACAATATTACTTATTATTTTTATGTTTACACAAGCGTTGTTGCCACATCACACATTAAATGAATATCAAGGTCTTACAGAAATCTTGGCAACAACGCATATTGTAATGTCCATATTTTCAGAAACACATATTGTCGTTTAAAAAGAGGTTCTGATGATAAAACATATGCGTTGAATTCCACACAATAGTCTTAAATCCTCTTTATTAAGTGCTTGCTTATAGGAGTGTGATCTCTTATCAAGGGAACGGTTTCGACTGGGAAGTATTTTCGATGAAAAAAAAATCTATGCTTTGCTTATATTGGGAACAAGTTTCCGCAATTTCAGCAACTGTGATTCATTGTTTCATAAATTCACTGACCCTTGTCATAGAATAAGTTATGCTGGCCCCTTCATACCACATCGCCTTCAGGAAGCCATGAAGGATGTATTGGAGGAGAGGGGAGAGGAGGAGGAAGAGGAAGAGGAGTAGGAGGAGTAGGAGGAGAGGCCAGAAGTCAAGGAGGAAGTAAGGCACAGGTCAGACAACCTGACGACAGGTAAGAATGACCTCCAATTCCTTGTGTCGTAATCCTCTTTCGATGGTTCTACCATCTCCCTCGTTATCGACCGAGCGCCACGGAATTGAAGAAAACTCCCTCTCGGTAAATGATTTAAAAATAGAAAATGATACTCGGAATTGTAGGGGATACCAGAGAGATGAATAAAATTATTCAACGGCAGCCAGGGCAAAAGAAAACGTGTCACCCGGTATGAAAGGGGTTAGTTGATGTCGACTGTTAGACGAAAAGAAACGACTGTAATACGAATGTTTGTGACACACGTGTTTTGTAATCGTATTTGCACCTGTACTGACACCTGTTCCTTCTCCCTGTCCCTCCACTAACTACACTAACTCGCTTAGAAACAGGCCCAAAAACTATACAAGAACGGGACAGTTCGTTTGTGAACGAAAAACGACATGACGTCACAGTCACGTGTCGCATCTCATCATGACGTCATATCGTTAGTTTTCGTTCGCAAGTGAACAGGCCTGTTTTTATTTAGATATCGTCTTGGGCCCACGTATATACCTTGAAGGATTTTTTTTTTAACAAAAACTTCCATGCCAAATTGTTTCGTCATTTGACCCAAGCATCTTTCGTTCGAGCGTGAAATCTTATCGGTCACCCACAAAAATACGTGACACTAAAGGCATCAGAATGTTTATTTACTAAAACCTAATCCTTTAACGTCCGGAGAATGTAATCTCAGATAAAGAGAATCGATTGATGTCTGCCAGGGAATATACTGAGCCCCTTATCTTCCAATAAAGAATTAACTATATTGAAAGCGACGGCGAGTTTAGTCACAAGGGTCTGTATATTACGAGAGGTCATTTTTTTCCGAGACTATTTTAGGATAGCGGTATCTGGCAATAATGGAACAGACGACTTTTGCCATGATTGAAAGAACAAAGTGATTTATTTACATATGCAATAAGGCTGCTACTTGCCTGCGCTCTTTCAACATCATCAAAGACCTTGTCACTTCAACTGAGCCTTCTCATCTAATGGAGAAGAGAGACCAGAGAGTGAGTGGAGGTGATGGTGGTGATTGTGATGGTGATAGTGGTTGTATTTGTGGAGGTTGTAATGAAGGTGTTGGAGGGAACTGCTGACGGGGTTGTAAGCGTGGGGATAATGAGAGAAGTGGAGGCTGAGTGGAGGGGCTATGGAGAGAAGAGAAGGAGGAGGAGGAGGAAGAGGAGGAGGGAGGAGTCGAGAGCAGTATTGAATGATAAGGCGAAGGAGCTGCAGATGCGGAGGTGGTGGTTGTGGTAACATGAGTTCAGCTGCAGACAGGACAGCTGCATAGGAAACAGGAGAGCCCTGTGCAGCACTGGTCCCTAAGCTTATAGGGCACAGCGCCCCCCCCTTGGGGTGCATGACACCCCCCTCTCCCCCACCCCATCCCCTCATTCTCCAACTCCCCCTCCGTCATTAACACAATATCTACCCAATAGTTTAGTGTGCACATGTAGGTAATGACGGATAATTATTAATAAAATATTCAAATATTAAAATTCACTTGGGCCGTGAGAATATTCAGTGATTCAAGGGAAGCTGTGAACGACAAGTAAATTATATATTGACTTATATTATACAGCAAATACTTCATGCGCTTCTTAGAAATCTCATCATCTCCCCACTTCAGTCAACGAAACAATAATGTGGAAGAAGACAGCACTAAAGAGAAAAATGGATTACTCGAAGTCAGTTTGTTTGTAATCATTCTATATATTTTCCCATACAGGAAGATACGTTATGCTACAAAGTACGCACTACAAAAAGTATGCAAATGATAATAACAATAATATGTAAATAGATAGTTTTGACATTGTGGATTTGATAGGCATTTCTACATTAAGAAAATATCTTAAACGAAAACAGATACTAAATCAGAATACACAATTAGGATATACAAATAAGTAATATTTTTAATGAGATTCTGGTATATCTTCTCATATGTCGGAAGGCAGCAGGGCAGTACTCGTAGTAATGGGTTTAAATTGGACATATATAGGTTTAAGAAGGAAATGGGTACAAAATGGTTTACAGATAGAGTGGTAATAGACTTAGTAAACATGTAGTGAGCACGGAAACTATTAATTGTTTTAAGAGAAGGGTAGATAACTTTATGGATGGGGATGATGAGTGGTAAGGGACATGGAACTGCCTAGTGTAGGTCTTACGGTCTCTTGTAAGAACATAGAACATAAGAATAAAGGAGACTGCAAGAGACCATAAGGCCTACAAGCAAGAGACCAAGTATCCTCCATTCTTATGTACTTATATTGTTAAGTAACTTAGTAACCATGTAATGAGTGCAGAAAATATTAGTTGTTTTACGAGATCAAATAGATTTATGGATGGAGATGATAGGTGGTGATGGACATGGAACTGCCTAGTGTAGGCCTTACAAGTCCTTGTGTCCTTATATTCTTAAGACTATATTCCACCTTATAAGGGGGTAGCTGATTGTAAGCAGATACACACATCTCCTATCTAAACACCTTGGTGATGAGGGGTCCTCTGGCCTCCGCCACACTGAATGGAACGCAGTGCAGGAAGGCATAGCCCACCCGCCGCAAAGCCGGACAGCCGAAACGAGACAACACTTTATATGATAAATGTGATATCAGAACACAGAATGATGATTCAAAACATAAATACATGTAGCTTGTTACTGAGTATTTGGTACATTTTTGTATGCAACAATGTTGACTTCTATGCAAATGCAATATAAGAAGAACATAAAATGATTATTCAATACACAAATAAATACAACTTGTTACTGAGTATTTGGTATAGTCTTGTATACAACAAAAATGACTTATAGGGTCGAGTAAATGTACAGTATATTGCCTATGATTTATGATAATCAACAAATCATCTTACACAGAAAAAAATACAAATGAAAACTAGGAACTATATCTGTACGTGACGACGAGGAGGATGTCAACAGACTGACAACCAATAAAATCACCTGACGAAAGGTACAGCAGGTGTGAGTGTGTGTGTGATTCACCACCATGGTCTTGGATCACGTGTCGGACTTGTGGTGATCGACAGCTATTTCCCTCCCGGAAGAGCTCTCAGAGCTTATATATGATCGATCTATGGGCAATGCTGGGACCTTACACGCACACACACATTTCCCCGCCCATGAAAGTTGGAATAACGACTCGCAGCGCAGTGATACTGACATTATTTCAGCCCTTGGCGGGATTCGAATCCGGACCACCGTAGTGGCGGCCGCGGACGCTACACTGCACCGTCAAGTGTATGTGTGTGTGTGTGTGTGTGTGTGTGTGTGTGTGTGTGTGTGTGTGTGTGTAAACACAAGACTACAACATGGCGGAGGATGAGGATAGGAAGTGGGTAGTCTCCTCAAGTTCCAAAATTTCACGAAGAACTGGCAGGTCGAACTGCCCTCCGACTTGTAATAAGCGGCCGCTCACTTGCTCCTACATAAATGATGATAACAATTTCTCACGGAATGTCAGCTATTCTCACTCTAATCTAGGAGATAATGTCAGTGTACATTTCCTCTTTTCTAAATGAAAGCTAAATGGAACTCGTTCTCGACATGGTTCTAGCTAACTAGACCCTCTAGAAGTCAGAGGATTCCTATAATCAAAATAATTTTTTTTAACAATGCCTACAGTAAA
>NC_134778.1:70797076-70809576 GCF_046742065.1 Oratosquilla oratoria
TGGTCGCTTGTCACCTCCTCCTCCTCCTCCCACTGTACCTATTCCTCTTCCTCCTCTTCCTTATCTACTACGACCTTCTCTTCTTAATTCTCTCTCTCTCCCACTCTTTTATCTTTTGTTATTCATTCATTCCTTTCTTCTTCTCTTTCTCCAATCTTCCCTTTCCTACATGAACATCATTTCTTTTCATTCAGCTCTTATCGGTCGCCTTCATCAACTCTTTCTATTCCTTTTCATCCATTTTCTACTTCTTGTTTATTATCACTTACTCCTCTTTGTTTATCTTCTTCTACTCCCCTTTCCATCTTCCTTCCCATTCTCCTCTTCCTCACCTTTTCTCTCTATCTTCCTTTCGCTCCTCCTCTTCCCGTTTTCTTAATTTTTCCCCCTTTCTCCCCTTTCCATATGTTGTCTATCTCCCTCCTTTCCCCTCTTTTGAGCTGCTGTGTCGTTACCTGGCCCTCATCTCCCCTCGAATAGTATATTCCCTTCTTTTTCCCCCTTTCCCCTGGGGGGGGGAGGGGGATTGTCCTCCTTTTCTATTCAGGGTCTTGTTTCACAAGCATAATATTCCCACTTATTCTCGTAATTACTGGTGCTTTCAGACTCACCCCTGCTCATTTTTTTTTCTTCTTCTATTTTTCTCCTTCTTTGTATCATTTTTTAGCTTGTTATTCTTTTTCTAATGATTTATTTTTTTCTTGACTTTGTTATTCTTTTTTCTTTTTCCTCTTCGTTTTCTTTTTCTTTGTCATTTTCTACTTATTTTTCTTTTCTTCTTCTTCTTTCTTCTTCTTCTTCTTCTTCTACTTCTTCTTCATCTAATTCTACTTCTTCTTTTTCTTCTTCTTCTTCTTCTTCTTCTATTTTTCTTCTTCTTTCTTCTTCTTGTACTTCTACTTCTTCTTCTTCATCTTCTTCTTTTCTGTCTTCTTTTTTATTTTTCTTCTTATTTTACTTTTGATTTTTCATCCTCTTTACTTTAGTTTTTCTTTTTCTTCTCCATCTTTGTTCTTTGTTTTATTTTTCACCTTTCATTTACCTTTTCCTGTTCTTCTTCTTTATCTTCATCTTTGTCTTTCTGTTTCTTCTTCTTTTGTATTTCTTCTCATTATCACCACACCACTTCTTTCTGAAGCTTATCCACTCCTTCCTCCTCTTCCTCATCGTAGTCATCATTTCATCATCATTAATTACGTCATCACTGTTACCATTTTCACTAATTACGCAATCACGACCCTCGTCATAACAGAACCCCCACCCCACCCCACCCCACCTCCCTTCTCCCGGAAATTGTGTGATGAATCAAACCAGATCATTTACATTTTCTTCCGGGTCTCTCTCTCTCTCTCTCTCTCTCTCTCTCTCTTATCTCGTCTCTATCTCTCTCTCTCTTTCTCTCTCTCTCTCTTCACCCGCCTCCCCTCTCTCTCCCTCTATCTCTCTCTCTCTCTTTCTCTTCCCCACTCACTTCTTCCTCATTCATATTCTCTCTGCCTTTTCCTTCCTCCCAAACCAGATTATTTGCATTTTCTTTCGTCTCTCTCTCTTTCTCTCTCTCCCCCTTCTCTCTCTCTCTCTCTCTCTCTCTCTATTTTTCTCCCTTTTTTAAGAGGACTTCTTCCGAGTCAACACTTCATTGGGCTTCCAATTGAAAACGAAATTGACTTTACACAGAACTGCAACGAGAGAGAGAGAGAGAGAGAGAGAGAGAGAGAGAGAGAGAGAGAGAGAGAGAGAGAGAGAGAGAGAGAGAGAGAGAGAGAGAGAGAGAGAAACTCAAGTCAACAGACTTAGCAGAAACAAGAGGTGAGTTCCCTTATAACCTTTTGGAACAGATCTCGGCACTCCGCTTCGGTTAAGTAAACGAGGTGAAGATTTCCTAAACTATCATGTTAATTAACTCACTCGCACGAGATCTTGTTTTTCGTGTGTACGGGATAGCCATTGAAAAACGCATTAAATATGTAATTTATAAAGCACTACAGAAACAAGCGTACGTTCGCTTCGTAAGCTGAATCAAGACTGACTGACTGACTTCGACGCCAAGCCATGCCACCAAGCTCAGACTTGGCGGGAAAACATTCACGCTTATGAACGCTTGGTTCTCGTAATGATACATTAAATATACAATAATAAATAAACAATATTACAAATACGTATGTACAACACACAAGGAATATTCAATGCCACTATTAGACGTGGATGTTTGTAACTCTTAATAACATTACAAGTTTCTAAAAATAAAATAAAATGAAATGAAATGAAATGATGAAACGAAAAAATAATTAAGTTCATAAACAGATAGATAAATAAATATATAAACGAATATATAGACGAATAAATAAATGAATAAATGATAATAACATTACTACTACTAATAATGATAATAATAATAATAACAATAATAATACTTCTCAGTCATCTCACCTTAAACACAGTAAAACTTTTCCTTTTTGCCGCTTTTAAATTCCAAGTCTCTGCCACAACACAAAGTCGTCGGCACAATCGCCTCTTCCTAGCATTCATTTCCAGATGCCTATTTCTCATGACAATTTTTAATCCCTCAAGGCATCTACTTCTTTCTCTCAATCTACAATTTACCTCTACCTCCACTCCCTTTCCTGCCACATGCGACCCTAAATACCTAAAGCTATCCCCTTCCTCCAGCTTCTCTCCTTTAAGATTTACTTCCAACTCACTGCCATTCTCTCCCCTTGTACATCTCATCACCTTATTTTTACCTACATTAACCTTTAACTTTCTCCTATCGCATGCCTTCCAAAACTCCGTCATTAACTCCCTTAGTTCCCCCTCTGACCCTGTCATAAGCGCAGTGTCGTCAGCAAACAACAACTGGCTCATCTCCCACTATTCTCCATTTTCTTTAACCATCTCCAGTTCCCAGCCCATTATCATCGCCTTTACCTCTTGCACCACCTCATCCATGTACATACAGAACAGCCATGACGACATAATGCATCCCTGACACAATCCCACCTTTACCTCAAACCACTCACTCTCTCCATTTCTAATTCTAACACAGGCTCTATTACTCTCGTAAAAACTCTTAACTGCCCTTGACAGCTTTACCCTGATCCTATATATCTGCAAAAAAACCCACAGTACCTTCCTGTGTACACTGTCGCAAACTTTTTTGAAATTCATAAATGCTCATAAATTCATAGAGCCTAAAGCTTTCTCACATATCTGTCTTACCACAAAAATCTGATCCCCGCAACCCCTACCTTTCCTAAATCCACACTGTTCCTTACCAATTATTCCCACTGTTTCTCTCCTAATACTCTCAATTAAAACCTTCCCATAAGCCTTCCCAACCACACCCAACAAATTGATCCCTCTGAAACTACTACACTCACATTTGTCCCTTTTTTTCTTGTAAAGCGGATCTATACAGGCACGCCTCTAGTACCCAGGCACTCTACCCTCCCTTGGACACACATTAAACAACCTCACTAGCCAGTCTTCTATTACTGCACCTCACTTCTTCAGACATTCAGCATGACGCCCATCTAACCCGGGTCTCTTACCTCCTTTCATAATTTTAATAACTACTTGCACCTCATCTTCTCTTATTTCTCCTCCATTTTCCGCATCCATTACTGTCATTTTCTTAGTGCCTCCCACTTCTGCCATCAATCCCTCCCTATCCTCCTCTACATTTAGCAGCTCTCTAAAGTACTCTCCCCATCTTCCGCTTACCGCCTCCTCTTCCGTTATAATCTTTCCCTCTACCTTTTCTTCTCTACTTGATTCGCCTCTCCTTCCTCTCTTAACTTCCTTCCAAAACATATTTTTATTACTTTCAAAATGTTCTCTTATATTCTTTCCTCATTTCACACTTGCTCTCCTTTTTGCTTCCTATATCTTATGTTTTACCTCTCTTTTTTCTTTGTACATCTCATATGTTTCTCTCGTCCTACTTTGGAACGGTCCGTGAATGCTCGATTCTTCTATTCAACAACCTTCTTCACTTCATCATCCCACCACTTACTACCCTTTCTTCTATTCCCTCCCATTCTCCTTGTTCCTCACACTATCTTCCCAAACCTTGTGACTCCCTCCTTGATTCTTCTATTCAACAACCTTCTTCCCTTCATCATTCCACCACTTACTACCCTTTCTTCTATTCACTCCCATTCTCCTTGTTCCTCACACTATCTTCCCAAACCTTGTGACTCCCTCCTTGATTCTTCTATTCAACAACCTTCTTCACTTCATCATCCCACCACCCACTACCCTTTCTTCTACTCTCTTCCATTCTCCTTGTTCCTCACTCTATCTTTCCAAACCTTGTGACTCCCTCCTTGACCCATTCCTCCTCCACCCCTATTTCTACTCTATCCTTCACCATCTCCTATACTTCTCTTAGCTTCTCCTTGTACTCCTACTCCTTTTCCTTCTAATTTAAACAGCTTACCCTAAGCACCTCCTTACCTTCTGTCCTGTTCCACTTTCTCCATCTATCCTCCACTCTTAAATTGCCTTCCACCAAAAAATGATCTGATATTCCCTCACTCTCTCCCCTAAGAACATGGACACCCAAAACTCTTCCTACTCTTCTCCTGGATACCAGTAC
Organism: Oratosquilla oratoria; assembly: GCF_046742065.1. Lineage (NCBI taxonomy): Eukaryota > Metazoa > Arthropoda > Malacostraca > Stomatopoda > Squillidae > Oratosquilla > Oratosquilla oratoria. The sequence continues at coordinate 70,801,677 of NC_134778.1, forward strand.
ATAGTCCATTAAAGCCTTATCAACCACCCTTCCATTCACCACCCTTTCTCATGTGTACTTATGCTTATCTTTTTCCTAAACACTGTGTTAGCTCATCTGTCAAATCTCCAAACATATCTCCTCCATGAATTCCGTCTACTGGTTCATTACATACTCCAGTATTGAGATCTCCCAATACCACCACATTGAATTTTGTCCCAAAACTCTCTATATATTCATTTAAATCTATCCAAAAGCCTCCATTTCCCCTACACTCTTCACACTACCAGGCCCACATCCACTTACAAAGACCCACATCTCCCTTCACAGTTTCACCTTCATCCACATTAACCTTCCGCTCCACCACACACTTACCTGTTTCTTCGCTTAATAGTATAGCCCTCCCTTTCCTCCCTCGTCCTCTCCCCACTCCCGACACCCTCCTCACTACACTCCCAAACTCAAATTCACCACTCCCTTTCAACTTAGGCTCACTCAATGCCAACACACCCATCTTCCTCCTCACAAATATACTGCCTATCTCTTTCCTTTTACTCTTATCTGTATCACACCCAGGCACATTAAAAGACCCAAACCTTAGGGTTCTGGTTGGAAAACTCAAATTAGACCCTCGTATGTTTTGAATTCTTGTAGAATTTTACCCTTTAGAGCTACAGAGAACAGGATGCCCAATACCATCCTCCGTCCGGAGGATGGAACTAATAATCCGATTTATGTAATATTATTCCGATATATTTCAAACCGAACCAAAATATATTTACGTACAGTTTCTCACTTATAATCATATAAAATAATATTTATACTCGTAGTTTTAATTTGAGTGACTGTAGAAGGTCATGCTTAAGGTCGATTTTAGCATGAACATATGAAGTCGCGTGTGGGCTTTTTCACTTGGTATAAACACCTTTGACCTTAAATGACTCTGAAAGGTCATACTCAAGATCACATATATCTAGATGGTTTTAGCTCGAAAATTTTTGCAAACAGACAGATGAGTAGATAGACAGATGGACAGATAGATGAATAGATGGATAGATGGATAGACGGATAGATAGATGCATAAACAGATAGGTAGATGGATACATACATACATACATAATACATGCATACATAGGCAGACAGATAAATGGATAGATGGACAGAGAGATGGATGAATAAATAGAAAAATAGATAAATATATAGGTAGATAGATAGATAGATAGACAAATGGATGGATAATTATGGCAGATAGATAGATAGATAGATAGATAGATAGATAGATGGATGGACAGACAGATAGATAAATTGACAGATATATAGATAGATAGGTAAATAGATGGATAAATAGAGATAGATAGATAGATGGATAGACAGACAGAAAGATAAATTGATGGATAGATAGATGAATAGATGGATAGTTAGATAGATGAATAAATGGAGAGATAGGTAGACAGACAGATAGGTGTATATGCCACCATATGCCTTTTAGTTTGGTAGAGGAATTCAGCGTTAAATTAATGTTGCCGGGCGAGGTGTTCTGTGACTAACACCATGTCACTGTGTCAGTGTTAGCAAAATTACGACAAACAGGCAAATGTTTTCTTAATTACTATTACAAGGAAAGGAGTGGGTTTTTGGTATATGTATGTATGTACGAGTATGCATGTATGTATGTATGTATGTATGTATGTATGTATGTATGTATGTATGTATGTGTGTATATATGTATGTATGTATGTATATATGTATGTATGTATATATGTATGTATATATATATGTATGAATGTATATATGTATGTATATATGTGCCTACGTATGTATGTGTGAATGTATGTATGTATGTATGTATGTATGTATGTATGTGTGTATATATGTATGTATGTATGTATATATGTATATATGTATGTATGTATGTATGTATGTATGTATGTATGTGTGTATATATGTATGTATGTATATATGTATGTATGTATATATGTATGTATATATATGTATGAATGTATATATGTATGTATATATGTGCCTACGTATGTATGTGTGAATGTATGTATGTATGTATATATGTATGTTTGTATGTATGTATGTATGTATGTATGTATGTATTATCAAAATTAGTAGTTAGTAATGATCAAATTAAAAATATACTTTTTGTATTAATAAAAGAAAATTATGGATATTTGGTATTGATTAGATTTTGAGAATTAGAAGCCAAGAATTAACATAATGCAAGGAAAGAAAATAGGTTTTTGGTATATGTATGTATGTATATATGTATGTGTGTATTATCATAATTAACAGTTAGTAATGATAAAATTAAAGATAAATAGTTTCTATACTAGTAAAAAAAACTATGGACATTTGGTATTGATTATTTTTTGAGAGTTAGAAGTCAAGAATTAACATAATAGTGAAGAAAATCTTCGCATCGTTGAAAGTGCCCAAAGAAACCTTGTTAAAAAAAATCCGTTAACTTTCGATCACAATGTGGGATTGTTGAGCGTGCTGACTGCGGCAGAGATGCGAAACTTTTTGAAACTGGTGACAAGATTTTCCTTTTTATTACCATTTCTTTTAATTTATTTCCCTTGTGTTACCGTTTGTCACTGATGTACCCAAACACGACAAAAATAATAAATAACAAATACTATAGCTTCTCAAGCAAAGCACTTGTATCTTAAAAAAAAAAAAAAAAAAAAAAATAATAATAATAATGATAATAATAATATATAATAATACATACATAGGGAAGTAGCCAAAAAGGAAAAGGCATAAAATCACTCCCACCCATTCCATCCCTGTATACACTCCACACCCCTCCACCCTCCCTCTCATCTTAGCACCTCCCGGATGACGGGTCATCCCTGCACCTTGTCCACTGCCCTGGGTCAGAAGCAGTGTCGCAAGACACAGCACATCCACAGCAAGGCCGCTTCATTAAATCGGGGACCCCCCTCTCCGTCCCCCCATTTATAAAGGAGAAGACGGGGAGAAATCCCTTCGGGCTGCGTCAAAAATTTGTTCACACATACTACCTCCCCCCCCTCCCCCCGCCCATTCCACCTCATGCATCACAACATCATCCATATACAACCATTCTCCATTCACCCCTGTCTTCTGTCCTCTCCCGTCCTTCCTCAACAGACATTCCCCTCTTCCCCAAAGCCCCCTTCATCCCATCTATCCACCTCATCCTAGGGCGTCCCTTCATATTCACCTCCTCCACATCTGCCTTCCATACCTCTTTTACTAGTCTTTCTTCACTCGTTCTTTCCATGTGTCCAAACCATCCCAATACTCTTTCATCAACCCTATCTCCAAACCCCCTTTCCACCCCTGTTCTCCTCCTCACCTCCTCATTTCTCACTCTATCCAGCCTAGTAACCCCCATCATACTTCTCAGATACCTCATCTCAAACACATTCAAACTCCTTCTCTCTTCCTCTCTTATGTTCCATGTTTCTGCCCCATACAGTGCCGTTGGCCCAATCACTCCTTCATATAGTCTCCTCTTAGCATCCATGCCCGAATGTCTATTCCTCATTACACTTTTTAATCCACCAAGGCATTTGCTCGCTTCTCTCAATCTACATTCTACCTCCACCTTCACTCCACCTTTTCCTGCCACATTTGCAACCATCCTTCTCCTTGTAGCCCCACAGGGGACATTCCTAAAAGAAAAAGCAAAGGCATAATAATAATAATGATAATAATAATAATAATAATAATAACAATAACAATAATAATAATAACAACAACAACAACAACAACAACAACAACAACAACAACAACAACAACAACAACAACAACAACAACAACAACAACAACAACAACAACAACAACAATAATAATAATAATAATAATAATAATAATAATAATAATAATAATAATAATAATAATAATAATTATAATAATAATAATAATAATAATAATGATAATAATGATAATAATGATAATAATAATAATAATAATAATAATAACAATAATAATAATAATAATAATAATAATAATAATAATAATAATAATAATAATAATAATGATAAATAGGTCTTATACTAAGCTGAAGAAAATCTGCTCTCGTTAGCTAAAGGAAAATCTCTGAAGGGATGACTTGAGATCTTCTTAATCTTTTGGGCACTAAGTTCAGCCCTTAACCGAATAAAGTCTCCTGGCGTTGGCCATTAAAAAACAAAGTACTACTAAGGAGCGTCAAAGATAAGAAGGCCTTAATTGGAGTGGCCTTGTCCTTCTTCAGGCCTCCCTCTCTCTCTCCCACCCTCCCTCTCTCCCTTCCTCTCTCTCTCCCCCCTCCCTTCCTCCCTCTCTCTCTCTCCCTCTCTTTGCTACTCTCTCTCTCTCTCTCTCTCTCTTCTTCTCTCTCTCCCCCTTCCTCTTTCTCTCCCTCCCTCCCTCTCTCTCTCTCCTCTCTTTCCTACTCTCTCTCTCTCTCTCTCTCTCTCTTCCCCTCTCTCTTTTTCTCTTTCTCTCTCTCTCTCTTCCACTCTCTCTCTCTCTCTTGGTCTCTCTCTCTCAAACTTCCCATCTCTCCCACCCATCCTATTTCCTCTCTTCCTTATTTCTTTTATCTTTGTTATCATCGCCTTCTATCTTTACTAGGCCCTTTCCCTCCTCCCTTTTTACGTTTTTCTCCTTTTCGTCTGTTTCCACTTTCCATCGTTTCTGTTTGACCGTTTTCCCCCTATTTACTCTCTTTGATCCTTCTTTACATTTGCTTGGTTTCTCTCTTTCTCTTTGTTTCTTGATTTATTGCTCTCTTGGGCTGTACCTTCTCTTTCTATCTTATCTCTCTTTCTCATCTCCTCACTTTCTCTCTTTTTTTCTCTCACTCTCTTCCCAACTTCCTTTGTTCTTCACTTTCCCTTTATCTCTTTCTTAGTCTTCCTCCTTCGCTCCTTCCTTTTATTCTCTCTCTTTGTCTCTGTCTCTCCTCTCTTTCTCTCTTCTCGTCCTCCCTCCCAAACTCCCTCCTCTTCTTCTCTGTCTTTCTATCAATTCATCTCTATTATATCTTCCATTGCCTACCTTTCTCCATTTCTCCCCCTTCTCTCTTTATCTTCCCTTTATATCTCTTTTCATTCTCTCTCTCCTTTTCTCCTCTTTCTTTTCCCTTTGTCTCCCCTCTCTCCCTCTCTCTCTCTTTTATATTCTCAAACCTTCCTTTTCCACTTTCTGTTATTACAATATTCTTTAGGTTCGAATTCCTTATGCCATCTTCTCTTCTTTCGCCTTTTCAACATTCTCTTTCGCTCTCTTTCTCTTTTCATTCTCTCTTTTTTCTACCCTTTTTTTCCATTCTCTCCTCTTTCTTCTCTCCTCATCTTCTTCTCTTATCACATCTACTCTGTCTTTCTTACCATTTATCTTCATTTACCTTTATTTTATTCTTTTTTCTCTAACCCTTGATATTATCAATTCTTTGTCCTCCACGATCGTCTTTTCTACACTATGGTTATATTTTCTTCTTCTTCTCTATGTTCATCGGGTTAATACTGAAATAGGCACAAGAATGATACCTGTAAGAGGGCCTAAGACATGGAATAAACTCCCTATCGCTATTAGAGACATAACATCAATAAATGTGTTCAAAGATAGGTTGCGTAAATATTTTCTAGATAATCAAATGTAAGTCAGCAAACATTTGTTAGCGTATAATATGCACTAGTAACACAAGGTTTTTAAGCATATTCGATTTTGTAACATTGTGAATTCTTTTTTTTTTTACCTCCATGTTCTTGCGTTGATAAGCACTGCTAATACAAGTTTTTAAGCTTATATCATTTTGTACTATTATAAAGTCTTTAGTTTTTACCTTCATGTTTTATGTGTACAAAAATATGTATTCCTATGTAATGCTCTTGTGAATATTGTAAATAATGTAAAGAATACCCAATGAAAATTGGAATAAAGGAATTATTATTATTATTATTATTATTATTCTTTAGGTCCTTCCCTCACCACTGTCCACTTCTTACAATTGGTTTTATTGTTCTTTTCCAAAGACTCTCTCATTCAATTACCCTTCTCCCATTTCCCCCCTCCCCTCGTTGTTCTCTCTCCCTTCCTCCCTCCTTCTCTCTCTCTCTCTCTCTCTCTATCTCGATTATTTCAAAGCCCTCGTCTCATTTATTACTTACTCTTCTTTATTACTTACTCTTCTTACTCATCTTCTTATTCATCTTTTTACTCATTTATTATTTTTCTCTCGCTGTCTCTGTCTCTCACTTACTCTGAATCTCTTGTCTCCCTTCTCTCTCTCTATCTCTCTCTCTCTCTCTTTATCTATCTATCTATCTCTCTTTCTCTGTCTCTCTCTCACTCATTTTGATAAAATCATATTGCAACTATCTTTTTCACCTTTTCTTCTTTTTCTCTTACTTTCTTCGTTCATGTCCTTTTTCTCCATATTCCTCTCTTCCATTCCAACCTCTCCACCAATATTTTCTCTAATCCTGTTATCATATTCTTGAATCTCCTGACCCCTTCTGTCCTCTCATTACTTTATTCTCCTTCCCTCTCTATTCTTCAACTTTCTTTGTTTTTTCTTCTCTCTCTCTCTCTTTATATTCATTCTTCTTCTTCTCTTTATATTTCAGTGTTCCCTCTCATCCTGTCCTTTTTTCATCTTATCTTTTTTCTCCTCTGTCGATTCTTCATTATTACTTTTCCATTAATCTCACGATATCCATCTCACTGTCAAAGACATTATCTCTTTGTTCTCTTCTCTTTTGGTCTCGAGTTTTGTTTGATATCTTTCCTCAAAACTTTGTCCTCTCTCCCCAATTTTCCTCCTCCTCTCTCTTGTCCTCCTCCTCTTGCGTTCCTTCCTCATTCTCCTCTTCCTCTTTCTATTTAATTTCCTCGTCTTTTTCTTCCTCCTCTACTTTCTCCTAAGTCTTCTTTATATTTTCATTGTCTTCTCTCACTTTTTCCTCCTCTTCCCCTTTCTCAATATTTTCTTCATCTTTTCCCACTACATCTACCTTCTCCGTTTCCTTCTAAGCTTTCTTTTTATTTTCATTGTCTTCTTTCATTCTTTCCTCCTCCTCTTCCTTCTCTCCATACCACAAAATCTTTTAGACAAACACGTTAAGTCCTCATTTGCCGAGGAGTTTAATTTGAGCAACTCTTTCTATTCTTAATTTCAGAGATTCTCCTGCCTTTTTTTACACTTTCCAAATTCCATCATTCTCCTCTCCACTCGCTTTTCAGAAGACTTTGTCCTTGACTTTCGCTCATTTCAAGAAACAAGGTTCGCCCTCGAAACTCCTGCTTCGCGAAAACAAAGTTCTTGTTGTGTCTTTTTTACCGTTTCCTCTTTCTTTTCATCCAGAACGTTCTTCATAAGCACTTAAGGGCAGATTGGGGAGAGAGCTCAAACGGCTGATAAGTTCGACACGGCGTCGACATGACGTCATTGGCGTTGGCTCCTCCCACCGCCCGGCTCTTCTCCTTTGCCTCTGTCAGCGATTTGGCGCATTAGCTTGCACCGCATAGGCCTGTCGGCTCTTCCCTGACAGAAGCTCTTGTTAGCCCAAGTCGGTTGTTCGTGATGCCTGGTAATGCTGACAAATCAACTAATATTTATTTATAATATTTTAAGGCTAACAGAGTGAGAGTTATAATCGTTGTTGTTACAGCTACAATTATTGTTATTTGTATCTGCAATTCACGGGTTTCAGACTTTTTTCACTTATCTGAATGAAATCGATTTTTGAGTGCCAAATAGTGGCTTGCAGTTAACCTAACCTCATCTAATCTATCTTAGCCTAACCAAACCTAATCTAATCTCACCTCACCTCACCTAACCGTCACTATGGTATTCCAATATTCTAGACAAATCTAAAATATCTTTACCAATGGCAATATACTCTTAAATAAAAACTAACATATTTTGGCACTTGGA
>NC_134778.1:70814576-70817076 GCF_046742065.1 Oratosquilla oratoria
TCGTGACAATGCACGCACAGGTCAGGGTTCGAATCCCTTGGCAGAGTTTCTAAAAATGTTCAATCTCTCTTAAACATATACAACATATACATCTATGAATATATACGTATATGTATACATATATATATGTATTATATATATATACATATATATATATATATATATATTTAGATACATGCATGCATGCATGCATACATAAATACATAGCTGCATACATACATACATAGATGCATAAATACATACACGGCTGAATACATATAAACATACATAGCTGCATACATATGAACATGAAGTCGTAAATGCAGACATAACTGCCTCTATAATTCGTATTTGTGCTTCATATATGAATACCATAACTGACTGACATTTTCCACTTATCTGTAACAAAAAAATCTTTATCAGAGCATAAATACATATACACATAGATACATACACATAACACGCATTTCTCTGTCTGTAAACGAACTTCTCGTAAGTCAACGATAATTTTACAAAAAAAAAAAAAAAAAATCTTCTTTGTCGCTACGTCTTCTGTGCATATCATTTCCTCCCCCATAGCCTTCTTGTGGACTCTCGTAGCCATCCCCGCCTACCCTTCGACTCTCCCGCTCCCTCCTTCCCAGCCAATCAGCTCCTTGACGGTGAATACAGATTCGGATAATGCAGAGCCAACAATGGGTCCTCTTGTGGTTAGGAGCCTTCGATTTAGGATCATGGTCGCCAGATTTTTTGCTCCTTTATTCTTCTCATATTATCTTTTCTTGTATATATATATATATATATATATATATTTATATATATATATATATATATATATACATATTATATATATACACACACACACACACACACACACACACACACACACACACACACACACACATATATATATATATATATATACATATATACATATATATATGTATATGTATGAGAGAAATTCGCTAGTGGCAGCGACATTAATCCGGTAATTTTTATGACAGTCGCATGTAGAATTCGAACGTATTGAGAGGGTTAAGGTATTGTAAGGTTATCTTACCAAAGGCTGAAGCAGTAGGTTCGAATCCTACATGCGATTGTCATAAAAATATCGGATATATATATATATATATAAATATATATGTATATATATATATATATAAACATATATATATATATATATATATATATATATATATCAGTAAATATGAGCTCCTTTTCTGATTCTTTTTATTACTGGAATCAGTGAAACCTTATCTTTAAATAGCGAATGAAATACTTATTTAGAAAAATCATAATTCATATCTCTCTGAAAACGAGGCACTGCCATAGTTGCGCTATTTGGGACGAAAAAGGTAAAATATACAGCACGCCTGTTCGCTTGGACCACTTTTTTAATCTATTTTATTCATTTACTTATTTTTGGTGGGTCGTACTGGAACATCATTTAATTGGTTATTGCAAGTAAAAACTCGCGTCACATCGGGTTCGAGAAAGTTACGGACTTTTACTTAACGCGAAATGGCTTAGCAAGTAGTTCAGTGTGATACAGACGCGCTGACACACACCGATTGTATTGATACACGAAACGGGCCATTCTGATAGAAAGTCTCGCAAAACGAGACGCCGGGTCGGAGGCTCTAGAAAAGCCAAAGACCAAAATAGAGAGAGAGAGAGAGAAAAAAAAAAAGAAACAAATAAAATAAAATAAGATAAAACAAAATAATAAAACAAATAAATAGAAAAAGAAATAAACGTTCCAAACATTTTCCTTTACTTAGACATCTTCAGGAAACTCAACAACAGGTGAACTAAACAAGCATTATAAGATCAGGAAAAAAGAAGAACTAAGACAGATGGCTTCCTTTCAGTCTATGTGGGAAGGACGACCACCACATTATCCAGAAGAATCACCATGCACTTGCAACACGGAGGACCTAAGCAACACCACTGGATCCAGCATCGACGCCACCTCGATAGGGGGACTATGGTCAAAAACACCGAGGTTGTGGCAAAAGAAGAGGACCCACAGCGCTTGGGTATCTTGGAATCCATCTGGATAAAGGAGCAGCAACCTGTCATTAATAGGAAAGTAAATGACTTCGCCCTCCTCCCCAGCAGGAAACCTGTTCGGAGGAGCCAGATGGACAATCCCAAGAAATCGGGGGTCTCCTCCACAGAGACTTCCCATTCCCCGCCAAAGGGAAGAACAACCTGCCATACGTCGTTCCCAAAGACTGAGAAACAGATTGGCGCCGAACCAGGGAGTGACCTCTCCGAATACCGTTTCCACCACCTGTGATCTCTCCCAGTGTTCGTGGTCATACATGTGACCTCCCCCAGTTACAACACGGTACCTTCTCCCCGTGTTTTACATTTCATTTAAAATATTCTCCCTTTTCCATTCTTATTCACTTCAACTGAGGATACAAAACGATCTGCGAAACGTCTTGAAATCTAATTTGTTCTGCTTGTATTTTGTTTTTTGCTGTATTTTTTTTACTCATGTCTTGTATTTTGT
>NC_134778.1:70822076-70827076 GCF_046742065.1 Oratosquilla oratoria
TTGGTAATACAAGCGAAAAATACTAACTCACAACTATAGAGTCGTTTATAATACCTCCCAAGTCTTTCAAGATAAATTAAGTTTTATGTTGTCAGTTGACTTCATGTGGTGCCAATTATCCAATTTTTCTTTCCTTTTCAGAGATTCATTATTGAAGTATTTTCTAATGAGAATAAATATCATATCCACCCAGCCAGAAGCTTATGCATGCGGTTCAGTTATAAAGAAAATACTTATCAGATTTTTTTCGTTTTTGACATATTACATTCGTAAGCTGCACAAAGATTATAAAAGCATTCTAGGAGTTAAGGGCATAGAAAAGGCAACATCTAATTTATACTAGTATACATTAGTATTGAATATACTAGTCTATACCTGTTGAGGAAGTGAGCTGCTGAATCTAGACATACTGAAAATCTATATTTGATTTCATCTTCCAACAATGAAAGCAGGGACAGCAGGTCAACGCTTATGCCTAGGAGCTGAACATTGTGACGAGAGAAACTAATGCTCACATAAGGAAACGTAAAAATCAATAAATAAATGAATAGAGAAAAGTGAGAGAATGGGAATCAGGAAGTAAAGGATCGAAGTGAAGCAGAAGGGAAGAGGGAGTAAGAGAAAGAGGGGAGAGGAGGGAGTGTGTGAGGGGAATGGAGGAGGTGAGGGGAGGGGGAGCTGGGGAGGGGGAAGGGAGAGGAAGTGGGGAATGTCGGGTAAAGGGATGAAACAGTTATGAAGAGTCAGAGAGAGAGAAGGGGAGAGGAGGGGAGATGAGGGGAGGGGAAGGGAGGAGAAGGGGGAAAGGAGGGGAGGGGAAGGGGAGGGGAAGGGAGGGGAGGGGAAGGGAGGGGGAGCGGAGGGGAGAGGAGGGGAGGGGAGGGGAGACTGCCAAACGATAGATGGATTAAAGGGGAGAGGGAAGTATGGCACGAGAGGGGAAGCAGGGGAGGAAAGTAGAGGAGGAGGAGGAGGAGGAGGAGGAGGAGGAGGAAGAGGAGGAGGAGAATGAGAATGAGAATGAGGAGAACGGGAGGAGGAAGAAGAATGAAGGGAGGAAAGGATGAGAAAGAGTAGAAGAAGTACTTGGGGAGAAAAGGGAGGACCAGGAGGAGAAGAAGTCCTGGAGGGAAAGGATGAAGAGGAGGAGTATGAGAGGGAGTAGGAAGAGGAGAATAAAGCAAATAGGAAGAGGTGGGTGAGGAAGCGAAAGAGAAGGAGAAGAACTAGAGGAGGGGAAGGAGGAGGAGGAGTAAGAGGAGGAGAATGAGATGAAGAGGAAGAGGTGGAGAAGGAAGAAAAGGAGAAGAACTGGAGAACACAGAGAGAGAGGAGAGAATAAGATATAGTTTACTTTGTAATGGTTCAAGGCTGTCTGTCTCACCTTGATATATTTTGTTCTGGCTAACGTTAGGCAATTTTATTCAGCTAAAGAAGACTTCTGGGGGATGAAGAATTAAGAGATGAAGGTAGAGAATGGAGAATATAAGAGAAAAAGAGAAAAGGAGGAAATCCGTGGAAGAAGGAAGGAGGTAGGATTAGGCAAAGGAATGTGGAAGAGGGGAGAAGGAAGAAAGTGAGAGAAGCAGGGAAAGAAGAAAGAAAGAAAGAAAGAAAGAAAGAGAGAGAGAGAGAGAGAGAGAAAGAGAGAGAGAGAGAGAGAGAGAGAAAGAAGGAGGAAAGAGAAAAGATTAAGGAGAAAGAAAGGAAGAAGGAAAGGAAATATATTAAAAAGAAAAAAGAAAACCTGGAGGGAAGAGGAGGAGGAGGAGAAAGAGGAAAAGGTGGAGGAGAAAGAGGAGGAGGAGGAAGAGAAGGAAGAGGCAGAGGAGGAGGAGGAGGCAGAGGAGGAAGAGGAGGAGGAGGAGGCAGAAGAGGAAGAGGAGGAGGAGGAGGCAGAGGAGGAAGAGGAGTAGGAGGAGGAGGAGGAGGAGGAGGAGGAAAATGATGGCGTGGAGTGGAGTGGGGGTGTAGTGGAGGCGTTAGTGCCCGAATTGGTGAGAATTTGAAATAATGTCAGCAAGGAGAGGTCATTAGCGGTGGCACGTAGCGTTATGAGATGCTGTTGATGATGAAAACGTCCAAGAGTGCCGTGGTGACCTTACAAGGTCATGGCACGCCAAGAGCCACAGGAGAGACGATGAGAGTTACCAAGGAGATGAATGAAATCGCCTGGCGACAGCCGTAAGTCCAAGGGGGAAAGTGCCGTCCGGTAAGGAAGGGGTTGATAATTTGCTAAAGATAATAAAGATTGGCAGGATCGATCGGTGCCTCTAAGGTGGATGTAATCGTGTCAAGGGCAACGGCATGCAAGAGAAGTCAGAAAGAGAGAGAGAAAGAGAGAGAGAGAGAGAGAGAGAGAGAGAGAGAGAGAGAGAGAGAGAGAGAGAGAGAGAGAGAGAGAGAGAGAGAGAGAGAGAGAGAGAGAGAGAGTGAGAGAGAGAGAGAGAGAGAGAGAGAGAGAGAGAGAGAGAGAGAGAGAGAGAGAGAGAGAGAGAGAGAGAGAGAGAGAGAGAGAGAGAGAGAGAGAGAGAGAGAGAGAGAGAGATATGGTTAGACAGGTACATACTTAAACAGTACACATACTAACATTGGTGGGACAAATTCTAAAAACTAGGAAGAAGAAAAAACATGATAATGAGGAAGCAAATGGTCGGATCAAAAACGAGAGACAAAGAGAGAGACAGTGAGAGAGAGAGAGAGAGAGAGAGAGAGAGAGAGAGAGAGAGAGAGAGAGAGAGAGACAGAGAGATACAGAGAGAGTTTCAGATAACACTCAAAATAGCAGAGAAAAGGGGACCCTGGATATAACAAGTTCTGATAAAAGAGAAGACAACAACAATATGCTGAAACATATTCCCATAAAAATTATAGCCATATTTATACATGTATGCATATATATGTATATAGAACAGCATCTTTTAACCCTTTTCGTATCATCTGGTGTGGCGGAGGAGTTATAGGATGAGCGAAGAAAGATACTGGACATTTCTTTGGTCTTTGCCTCCTTGCCAGTTCACCCTTGCCTTTACCTTCCCCTCGGTTGCCTGCAAGAGGCAAGACCCCTGCGCTGGAACTCTCAGAAATGCTCTTAGTGGCCGTTGTGGATGCTGAAGCCCGTCCAAGCTGCGACCCATAATTCTTGGAGTCTAGATCAGGGAGGGAAGGAGGAGGAGGAGAAGGAGGAGGAGGAGGAGGAGGAGGAAGAGGAGGAGGGGAGGAGGAGGAGGAGGAGGAGGAGGGGAAGGGTGTCTTAGACTCTCCCCCCAGTTTACCTCCCCCCTCCCCTCCAAAGACTTGGTCACTTAGTCGAGAGCGCTATCGGTTGCTGGCACAGCTTCTCCTGGGAACTTTCGAAGTTGAGGGACATCAAAATGATGACACGCTCTCTTCGTTTAAGATGACGAAGACTTTTTAGAAAAGAAAATGTATATATCACCTACTGGAACAAACACTTCTGAAAAATGCATGTACGAGGATGAAGAAAAAAATCAGAAATAGTAAAAAAAGAAAAGAAAAAAAAACAAAAACAAAAAGCGTCTGAGAACGAAAAGACCAATTTCCAGGGACATCGGTGAAAAATTTCTTTCGGTGTTTTGATTTGACCATCATCTCGACCACAGGTCGAGGGTCTTGTGGCCTCTTGTGTATTTCACTTAGACACCGCTCAAGCCAAAGGTGTGGCCTGCAGAGGCGGAAATATGAAATGGTCAAAAGCGTCTAGCCTGGACCTCGAACTTGGCTGTGACCCACGGGGTGACCTGGACATGACTCTCTCCCAATGGGACGGAAGCTTGTGTCAAATTGGCTGACCTTGCGATCACTGATGATAAATGATTAGTAATGATATTCGATGATTAGTAACTATAATTAATGATAGTAATTATGATACTACTACTAGTACTACTACTAAAAAAATAATAATAATAATAATAATAACAATAACGATAATAATAACAATAATAATAATGATAATAATAATGATAATAATAATAATAATGATAATAATGATGATAATGATGATAATAATAATGATAATAATGATAATAATGATAATAATAATAATAATAATAATGATAATGATAATGACATCAACAACAACAACAACAACATCAATAATAATAATATTAATAATAATAATAATAATAATAATAATAATAATAATAATAATAATGATAATACAGTAATAATAGTAATAATAATAATGATAATAATAATAATAATAATGATAATAATAATGATAATAATAATAATATCAATACATATATCAAGGGCTTTTCCTGCTTACAAGGGAGGTAATCAAAGTCAAAGGCATAATTCTACTCCCACCCATTTCATCTCCACCCAATCCATGGGTCATCCCTGCATCTCGCCATCGTCCTGGGTCAGAAGTAATGCAGCAAGACACAGCACATCCACAGAAGTGCCGCTTTATTTAATCAGCGACCCCCCCTCTCCGTCCCCTCATGTAGAGACAGAAGACGGGGAGAAATCACTTGGGGCTGTATAAAAATATCATTCATACATAGCCGCTATCCCTAACTTACCCCTATCCCCCACCCACTCCCTTCCATACATCATAGTATCATCCATACACAGCCTTTCTCCATTCACCCCTATCTTCTGCCTTCTCCCTTTTTTCCTCAACAGACATTCCCCCTCTTGCTCAACGCTCCTTTTACCCCATCCATTCATCTCATCCTCAGTCGTCCCCTCATCCTCACTCCACCCACCTCTGCCTTTGACATTTCTTTTACTTATCTTTCTTCACTCATTCTTATACAGTGTGGCCCAAAAGTCACTGAGGAGTTTTGACTTTTAATAGATTCTATATTTTTGTATGCACAGTTATATCATTTTAACACAATATAAATACGATTATGGAAATTTATTCGCATGAAGTTACAAAAACGATAAGAAAAATCACTAACGTATGAAAAATGACGTCTTTTCAATGGCGTCCATTTTCGGCTTTGCACATCCGTGCTCTTTCCAAAACA
>NC_134778.1:70837076-70847076 GCF_046742065.1 Oratosquilla oratoria
TGATGGCGCAGTGGTTAGTCACTGTTACTTTGATACGTCCGTAGCTGAGGTTCGAGCCCTTGGCTTCGCTTCGTATCAGTTTCCGTATATGTCTCCGACGAGCGCATTGTCAGTCTCGTTCGTGATGACATGGAATTAAAAGTAAAAAGTTAATGTGGTTGAAAAAAGATTAAGATCTGCACATATATACATACAATTTCCTTCTTTTTACTCATACAATATTTGTTGGACATCACCCGCGATTCTTTTTTTATGAAAATTAAAGTAAATATGGTTACTTATGGATGTCTTTATATCAAAAGACTCAATACTACAAGAGAAACATGAAATATATATGATAGAATACGAAACCATTGGCCTTGATGCGTCGGATCCCTTGGAAGAAAATCCAAAATCTATAAAATTGAAATGGAAGGGGAGGAGGGAGTGGAAGTGAGGGAAGAGGAGGAGGAGGAGGAGGAGGAGGAGGAGGAGGAGGAGGAGGAGAGGAGAGGAAATGGGCAGTGGGAGAGGTAAACTGATGCGAAGAGTAGTAAAATGAGGTAAATCTGAAGTGAAGCAAGATGCGTGGGTGAGAGAGAGAGAGAGAGAGAGAGAGAGAGAGAGAGAGAGAGAGAGAGAGAGAGAGAGAGAGAGAGAGAGAATGAGAGAGACTGAGAGAGAGGAGAAAGTGTAGAGGGAAGAGGAGGAGGAGGAGGGGAGAAAGAGGAGGAGCATGAGAATCAGAATCACGAAGAATAAGATGAGGAAAAGGAGAAAAAGTAGAGGAGGACAAAGAGCATGAAGATAAAGAGGATGAAGGAAATGATAAAAAAGAAAAGGATGAAAAGGAGATGGAGGATTTGAAGGAAGAGAAGGATGGGGAGAAGGATGACGATAAGGATCAGGAAGAGCCAAAGCAGGATAAGAACGAAACAAAACGAGGAAGAGGAAGAGGAGGAGGAGGAGGAGGAGGAGGACGAGAATAGCTATGAGGTTGAGGATAAAGAAGAGAAGAAAGGAGAATAGGGGGAAGAGCAGAGAAGGAGGAAGAAGAAAGGAAGAAGGATAGGGAAGAAAAAAGGGAGAAAGATGAAGAGAAGGAAAAAAAGAGGAGGAGGAGCAAGAGGAGAAAACGGAGGAGGATGAAGAGGAGGAGATGGAGAAGGAGTAGGAGGAGAAGGAGGAGGAGGAGAAGGAGGAAGAGGAGGAGATGGAAAAGGAGTAGGAGGAGTAGGGGGAGGAGGAGAAGGAGGACGAGGAGGAATGGGATGAAGAAGAGGAGGAGAATTTGGAAGAGCAAGAGGAACATAAGGAGGAGGAGATGGAAGGAAAAGGAAGAAGAGGAATAGAAGAAGGAGTAGGAGGAGGAGGAAGAGGAGAAGGAACAGAAAGAGGACGAGAATGAAGAGAATGAGAATGAGAAAGTGAAGAGACTACACCAATAGACGCTTAGCTGTGGCCGAAGCCGTCACCTTTGCCCTATTATACGTTTTAGGGACTGTATGGGCAGGAAATCTGCTGGGAATGGGACAGGAGTGCGGGATTCGAACCCACAACTCAGCAAAGGCGAGACCAGCACGCTTCCGATGACGCCACCAGCACACAGATAAAAGAAGAGAGGGAAAAGAATAAAGAAAAAGAAGAAGAGGAAATGGAGGAGAAGAAGGAAAAGGAGGAGGAAGAGAAGGAAGAAAAGGAACAATATTAAGAAGAAGAAGAGAAGGAGGAGGAGGAGGAAGAGGAAAGTTAAGAGGAGGAGGAAGAGGAAATGGAGGAGAAGAAGGAAGAGGAGGAGGAAGAGAAGGAAAAGGAGGAACAATATTAAGAAGAAGAAGAGAAGGAGGAGGAGGAAGAGGAAAATTAAGAGGAGGAGGAACAGGAGGAGGAGGAAGATTATGAAGAGAAGGGGGTGGAAGAGGAGTATGAAGAATATCAAGGGGAAAAGGAGGAAGAAGAGGAGGGGAGGAAAAGGAGGAAGAAGAGGAGGGGAGGAAAAGGAAGAGGAAGAAGAGGAGGAAAAAGAGAAGGAAAAGGAGGAAGAGGAGGAGGAGGAGGAGGAGGAGGAGGAGGAGGGGAGGAAGAATAAGAGGAAGATGAGGAGGAAAAGGAGGAGGAGGAGGAAGAGGGGAGGAAGAGTAGGAGGAAGATGAAGAGGACGAAGAGGAAGAGGGCGAAGAGGAAGAGGAGGAGGAGGAAGACGAAAAGGAAGAAGAGGAGGAAGAGGAAGAGGAGGAAAAGGAGGAGGAGGAGGAGGAGGAGTAGGAGGAGGAGGAGGAGGAGGAGGAGGAGGAGGAGGAGGAGGAAGAGGAGGAGACGCCGATGTGCGAATGTCGGTAAGACATTGATCTGGCCCAACACATCTCCCTCGCAATCTCCTCCACCCCCTCACCCACTCCCTCCGCCCAGCCCAATTCCTCCCCCTCCCCCTCCCCTTCCTCAACCCTCCCCTCACTCTATCTCTCTTCTTCTTTCCACTCCTTTCCTAGTTCCTCATTCTAGATTTCCTCTTCTTCTATTTTTTCCCTCTTGCTCTCTTCTCTCTTTTTTCTCTCTTATTTCTCTACAGCCCGGGTTTCCAGTCTTTCCAAAACGTCATTTTTTTCTCTTTTCTTCTCTCTCTTTCTCTTTCTCTCTTCACCTTTCTCTGACTTTTACCTGTAGTTCTTGAACTTCTCAACAGTTTCTCTTATTCTTATCCTGTTTCATATATCTATTACTCCTCTGCTTTATCCTTTTCTTCTTTCATCTCCCCCTCTTCCTCCCTTCTCTCCCTTATCCTATTCCCCATTGCCTTTGTTTTCCTCTTTATTCCATCTTCGTCTATATCCCCTCTTTCTATATCCTTTAGTCTTCATTCCCACTTATGCCCTTTCTTATACTGACGCTCCCCTCAGATAAATAAAATCACTTGGCTACAGCCAGAATGAAATGTCTAAAGCAGTGGTTCCCAGACTAGATGGCCTGAGGAAGATACAAGGGGGAACGTGATGTCATCTTCTAAAAAAAAAAAAAAAGAAAGAAAAAAAAAAAAAAAACCGAAATAATTTCAAGAACAAACATCTGCAGTTCCATACATGCAAAGCCGTATGTTTTCGACCTAGACAGTGCTAAGATATAAATAGAAGAAAAGTAGAATTTCATAGAAATACAAGAAAGGTGGGGGGGGGCGTGAGGGTCTTCTGGAAGCAAAGAGGGAACGTCATATAAGATAGTTTTGGAACTGCAAGTGCCACAGTGTCCTTCTTACTCCTTTTTACATCTATCCTTTATCAAGTCTCTTCCCTTTCTCCGTTTTCTTCTTTCCTCTCCTTCCTCTCACATCAACTTTCCTCTCTTCACCTCCTCAGTCCTCATCCATCTATCAATAACTTACATGTTGGAAAATTATTCAACTTTACTTATTTCCTAAATTCGAATTTTAACTCATTTTACAGAAGAGTCTTCTTCAGGTGAATAAAATTGTCTGATGTTAAGAATGAAAGAATTCATCCACCAATCGAAAGGTTTTTGAATTTCCTCCAACCCACCCCTCACTCCCTCCCCAATCCTCGTTTTCTGATCTCGTATTTCGACTCTTTAACGGCGAAGGGGTTCTTCCAAGGTGAATAAAATCGTCTGGAGTTAACTAGACAAAATCAGAAGGAAATAGGCGAGAATTGGTTTACCAGCAAAGTGGTTAACGAATGGAATAGACTTAGTAACCATGTAGTGAGCACAGAAACAATGGGAATTGTTTTAAGAAAAGATTAGGTCATTTTATGGGTAGTGATGACACGTGGTAAGGGACATGGAACTTCCTAGTGTATGCCTTATGGCCTCTTGCAGTCCTCTCCATTCTTATGTTTATATCGTTTAAATGAGACAATTTCATCATTTGAGTTGGGTCATTGTAAGTAGATGAAATGGTCTCAGCTTCCTTACCGTGTGGCACTCTTGCTATCAGTCCTCCTGCCGTCAGCCTATTCTGTTAGTTCCCATTGGCACCAAAGGGGAACTAGTCTTCCTCAAGAAAGACCTTCCGTACCAGCTGGTACTTTCCCTTTGTTCTGGCTGTCGCCAGGCATTTCTATTCATTTCCATGACTCACTCTTGGTAGTGAAGGACTCAACGAGGTCGCGGTAATTAAGAGGTCAATATGTCTCACTTGTGTCATTTTCATTCTCTCCGTTTTCATACATCTTTTTTTTTATTTTCTATCCTTTCTTCTCTATTTGAGCGTTTCATACAATGTATATTGTAGGTGACTATAGCAAAGCATGAATGACAACTGGAGAGCTTTCAGTCTAGGAAGCGCAGACACATACACGCACACACACACACACACACACACACACACACACACACACACACACACACATAAAGAAGAAATAAATACACGAATAGATAAACAACACAAATACAAACACTTAATTAAACAAGTAAATAATTCAAATTTCTCCTCAATTGTACCCACTACCACTGTCGCCCTCTTCCATACGCGTAGTCTCCTCTAACTCATTCTTCCCCTTCAACACGTTCACCTGCGCTCCCTTCTTAATCCTCTTCGTCGCTCCTGTGATCTTCGGATATTTCATCTATGACAAGACAAGATGTCATTTCATTCTTGCATTTCCATTTTCCTTAAGATGCTCGCTTTCCATTTTCCTTAAGATGCTTGCAATCCTGGTACCTCTTCTTCCTTTCGTAATTCCTTCTGTATCGGGTAGCAAGGTTCCATTTATTTTTTTCTAGAACCAGTTGGAAAAGTAATAAAAAGACAGCTCTAGAGTATCCGTCGATTGTTTATGAAATAAGAACTACCTTGAAAGTCGAACGCAAGCCTTCAGCCTTTCCTCGAGAACCGCTGACAGACACTACCGCATTTAGCGGTCTTCAAAGTTAGCGGTCTTCAAAAGTTCGCGGTCTTCATATTTCGCGATTGTTCAAACACTCTGTGTTGCTAAACCTTTCATTTGAAATATATTATCTGGTGATAGAATATTCAAATAAAGCAAGTTGGTGATGAAATATTCGAACAAGACACACAAATGTATCATAGGGTAGATATTTATCCATTTTTACATGCTATTTCTCTTCAACCCCTCTCCTTCCCGCAGCTCAGTTTCTAAATTCCCTTTTGTATTTTTTCTTTTCCAAATCATCTCTGGCCATCTTTCAATCCCATTTATCTATCTGAGATAAGCCCCCCTCTTTCTTCACGCTTATTCTCGTTGTCATCATTTTCTTTTATGAATTCCGCGTTCCTCTTATCTTACCATTTTCCAAGCTTCTTTGGCTAAAGCCTTGAATACAATCTTGTCCTGGCCATGAAACACGACTCTTAAAGTGTTTCTGCATGGTGCCGGTGCCCCTAAATCTCTCCTTCTCTCTCTTTTTCTCTCTCTCTTTTTTTCCAGATAATTTGTTTAAATCTTTAAACTCTCTTGCGACCCTCTTTCGTTGTTTGGGAACGCGGCCGTTGGCATAGGGAGCCTCTGATTTGTACCTTCAACTTCCGCGTCTATAATCTTCACATCTTTTATTTCCGTTTCTCATCGTCCATTTACTTTAACCTATCTCCTTTCGAATTATCTTTAGTCCTGTCCATTCCTCTCTCTCTCCTCTCTCTTGCTTCACCTCTTCCTTATTTTTCAAATCCCTTTCTTCTTCCTTTTTTTTTTTACCCTGTCTGTCCTAGTTCATCATCTGGTCCAAAATCTCCTCGTCAGTTTCTTCTTGAATTTCAAACGAGGGTCAAGATTTGACTGAAAGTGTCATATCAAAAATTTCAGCAAGTATACTAACAGTGTACAAGTTGTGTCCAACTAGTTATGTATCACGTGAATATTTTGTATTACAATGAAGCCATGTTATTGTGTTAATGTGACCAGTCACCAATGTAATGATTTACTGAAAAAAACAAAGTGTCAAAGGATTCCAGCACTTAAGTGCAAGTCTTACGATCGTAAAGGTTTTACGAATCGGGGAAAAAAAAAAGTGGGGGGTGGGAGGAGGGGGTGGTCAGGAGTGAAGGGGTCGAAAAGAGGTGGTGGAGGGTGATTGTGGGGGAATTGTCTTCCATTTTATTGCCCTTCCATTCTCCAAGTTCTTTTTGATATCTCCCATTTCATCATAACTCAATGACTTTCTTTTCTTTGTTATCTCTCATTTTATTTATGCTCCTCGTCCTTTCTCCTATTCTCTCTGTATTTTTCTTTATCATTTCTCATCTCCTTCCTCTTCCCCTTCTCCATTTTCGCCACTTCTTCAGGCGCTCCATTCCTTCGCTATCCATCTTCCACAGTTTCCTTCTCCAACTCTCCGTCTGAAATGAACGAGGTTTCCGTGCAGTCCACCAGGAGGCACGCAGCTGTGACAAAAATCACCACCTTTGCCCAGTGTTTTTGGACTGTTAGAGCAGGTAAAATTCGCTACTACGAATTAGAGATGAATGCGGGATTCGAACATGTGACTAGGACGATACGAGACCCACACACCTCCGGTTACACTACCACTGAGCATCTGTTCAAGTTTAGGTGTAAAATGAACAAATTATATGGTTCATTTTCTGTAACGTTTTGGTCACCTCTTTCCGTGGACACGGAAGCTCTCTTTACCGCATAAGCCACATCGTCACGACTCGGCGGGCCGGCGGGGTGAAGTGTTGCCAACTATGTGGTCACCGTTCACGCCCGCCCTCGTCGCGGAAACCAGAAGACGCGGCAAAGGCTATTCGTTCATTTCGTTTCATGGGTCAAGTCCAACAGACTCTCAAAGCGACGGTCCCCTTGTGGAAAAGAGGGAAGAATCACGGGAACGCTCCTCACAATGGCTCCACGGGGAGCCCGGAAGTGTAATGCTATTCAGCTAATGTTTCATCAAGATTATCTTTCATTGCAAGAGATGAAAGCCGGCCATTTTCCTCCTGCACCTTGAAAGAAAACGGGGAGGGAAGTTTATTTACTGAGGTAATTGAACACCTTTTCTCTGATACTGGAACCCTTGGAAATACTAACTTGAATTCTCCAAGAGAGATGTTTTTCATCATGAGATATATGTTTGGGTTATGTGATTCGTGTCTTACCAATCCCGGAGGGCTTTCAGACGTATCTTCGTAAGATATGAAACATGATGTGACCTCATTAACTGTGAGACTTCTGAAGATGTCCATCGTGGCTCGTCAGGAACAAGTTCGCGGCGAAGAGCTCCTCCTCGTCGTACATCGTCATTTGTCCTTTCGAGGAAGACCTACTTCATCGATTACAGTGTCTCTTCACTCCACACTCGAACTTCCTCCTCGAGGAATTCTCGTGAATCGAGATCTTGTGGCGGGTTTTGGGACTTCGTGTTGAAGAGAGACCTTTGCAAGTAGACTGGCTAGTATTTCTTTTTTGTAGCTCATATACCGGTTTAACGTTACGAACTTCTATCAAAGGGCTAGGACGGTGCCCCTTACAGAGGGCTTTGATTTCCTTGGTCCAACTCGCTGGAGGCAGAGTTTGAACTAACGTCACCTCGACATCCGCCGCAAGTAGCGACGCTCTAACCCGCTCGGCCAGCGATGCTCAAAATATTGCAATTTGATGTTAGATAGCTTAGAGACGTGACTTGTATACAGACATGTGCACTAGACCCCGAGGTAATGAGGGAGGGTAGGTGGCTCTCGCCTTCCTCCCCAGTAGATGCCGGGGATAGTGACCCAAACTCCTTTGCCTTACCCGTCAGGGTGATAAGAGCATGAAAATTAGAATAGACTTTCCGGAGACCATAAGACATACACTAACCAGTTCCATGTCCCTTACCACTCATCATCCCCATCCATAAAGTTATCTAACCTTCTCTTAAAACAATTGATAGTTTCAGCGCTCACTTTAAGGTTACTAAGTCTATTCCATTCCATTCATTAACCACTCTATTGGTAAATCAAATTGACCATTTCTTTCTTAAACCTAAATATGTCCAATCTAAATCAATTACTACGAGTCCTGCTCTGCAGTCTTAATATGATGACCTTGCCTTGCGATGCATATCCTTGCAAGGCCAAGGGAGTTTATGCTCAATTTACTGCTAATTTTTATATTTACTTTATGAAGTTCCAGTGATATCTCTACGGACCAGAGTCACGCCGCATTATCTTATGATTGAAGACTAATCTACCATCTCTATGACTTCACTCCTTCGGAGCGATTTTGTCCCTAAGGACAGAAGCGATATTTTACCATCAACGAAATATTTTCTTTTCCTTTTGGGTTTTAATCCTCTTAGTTACCATTGACGTCCTTTGCGTGAAACAAACCTGGTTTAAGAGAAACAGTTCGTAAAAGAAAGAGTAAGTTGACAATATGGATGGTATGGCTTGTAAAGAAACAACAAAGAAAGACAAAGAAGCCAGAGCACCTGTAGTTTCCAGAAGAGTAACTGGGAAGGTCCTTGGAGCTCTGTGGTTTCCAGAAGATTAACTGGAAAGGTTCTTGGAGCTCTGCGGTTTCCAGAAGAGTAACTGAAAAGGTTCTTGGAGCTCTGTGGTTTCTAGAAGAGTAACTGAAAAGGTTCTTGGAGCTCTGTGGTTTTCAGAAGATTAACTGAAAAGGTTCTTGGAGCTCTGCGGTTTCTAGAAGAGTAACTGGAAAGATTCAGGGAGCTCTGTGGTTTCCAGAAGAGTAACTGAAAAGGTTCTTGGAGCTCTGTGGTTTCCAGAAGAGTAACTGGAAAGATTCATGGAGCTCTGTGGTTTCCAGAAGAGTAACTGAAAAGGTTCTTGGAGCTCTGTGGTTTCCAGAAGAGTAACTGGAAAGATTCTTGGAGCTCTGCGGTTTCCAGAAGAGTAACTGAAAAGGTTCTTGGAGCTCTGTGGTTTCCAGAAGAGTAACTGAAAAGGTTCTTGGAGCTTTATGGTTTTCAGAAGATTAACTGAAAAGGTTCTTGGAGCTCTGCGGTTTCTAGAAGAGTAACTGGAAAGATTCATGGGGCTCTGTGGTTTCCAGAAGAGTAACTGAAAAGGTTCTTGGAGCTCTGTGGTTTCCAGAGGAGTAACTGGAAAGGTTCTTGGAGCTCTGTGGTTTCCAGAAGAGTAATTGGAAAGGTTCTTGGAGCTCTGTGGTTTCCAGAAGATTAACTGAAAAGGTTCTTGGAGCTCTGCGGTTTCTAGAAGAGTAACTGGAAAGATTCATGGGGCTCTGTGGTTTCCAGAAGAGTAACTGAAAAGGTTCTTGGAGCTCTGTGGTTTCCAGAGGAGTAACTGGAAAGGTTCTTGGAGCTCTGTGGTTTCCAGAAGAGTAATTGGAAAGGTTCTTGGAGCTCTGTGGTTTCCAGAAGAGTAACTGGAAAGATTCTTGGAACTCTGTGGTTTCCAGAAGAGTAACTGGAAAGGTTCTTGGAGCTCCTGGTAGTAGAGGTAAAAGATTAGTATGAAGAGACCACCAGTTGATGGTGTGGGAACTTGTGTTTTATGTAGGACTGATGAAGAGCTTACCGAAACCAGGGTATTTTGACTTTTTAGCAACAACCAGTGCTTCTATCCTGGAGGACTGATGTCACACAGAATGGATGGAGTTATAGAAGTGGTATAGGAAAAAGCTGACAGGAGTACGGAGGGACAGTAAAGGTTGAAAGAGGTCAGTATTTTTTTTTTTTTTTTTTTTTTTTTTTTTTTTTTTTTTTTTTTTTTTTTTTTTTGTATGGAGACTAGTCCCCAGTCATGACTAGGGTCGTTGTGGCATCCAGGAGAATAGCACATGATCAGGTATTAGTTGCTACTGAAAGGACGTTTGATAGTCTGAGGGTCTCGGCCAGCGTTGCCATTCCAAATGTATATGCACACACACACACACACACGCACACACACACACACACACACACACACACACACACACACACACACACACACACACATACACCACACAACTCATGGCGCAGTCGATAGAGTTCCCGGCTGCCACTACGGAGGTCCGGGTTCGAATTCCACCCAGTGCTGAAATAATTTCAGTATTGCTGCACTGCGTGTTGTCACTCCAAATCTCGTGGATGGGGAGTTGGGTGT
>NC_134778.1:70859576-70907076 GCF_046742065.1 Oratosquilla oratoria
GGGTTGGGGGTGCCCACTTACCGTTGCCTCCTACTATGGGGTCTTGGGTTCCCGTGAAAAGACTTGATTGTAAAAAGAAAAAAAAATTGACTCATATATGTGTGTGCATATGTGTGTGTGTATGTGCGGATTGGTGTATGTACGTTCGTGCATGTGCATATATATTTGTAAGAACGTTCACATATTCAAAACATTCACACATAACCCTGTACAAAGCCTCTCATTAGTGGCAGCAAATTCATTTGCATGTTTTTTTATTTTTTTTTATAATATTTACGTGGCTGTGTGCGTACTTTCCCAACAGTTTGCCCCGTGTAATATAAACTTTGTGACAAACTTTAGCCATGCCTGTCGGGTACTATAATGGCCATGTTAAACCAAACAAAGGAACGCAACACGCCAGCAAAAAAAAAAAAAAAAAAAAAAAAAAAAAAAACCTCTGTTGAATTTGGACGAAACTGGAGATCAACTACAACCACCTACATATACAAAACCCTTAACCTCCCTTTGTAAAGTGGGTAGCCAACTCAAAAAATATATTTTCAGTTCTGAAGAAAAGAGAGTTCCTAGCTCCCTTTTTAAGCTCTGTGCGACAGACAGGGACATAGCTGCATTGTTCTTTTCCCCCAATATAGTAGAGGTTTAAGGAGGGCGGCATTTCTCTTTCACTGGAGGTTATTCTTAACCCACTAAATAATACTGCGTGACTGTGATCCGGAGGGGTAACACTAAGATAACTAAAGTATTGACTGAATAAAATGTTTGCAGTCAATATCCCATACTGTGAATAACAAGAAGGTCATTTATACTCTTGGACATAGCTATCATTAGAGTATATTCGAGTATATGCAATTGTACATGTTTGTGTATGTATTTGTATTTGCCTACTGTAATACATATACAGGATAAACGTTGTGCTCGTGTAAATTGCACACACACACACAAGCACACACACACACACACACACACACACACACACACACACACACACACACACACACACACACACACACACATATACATATATATATATATATATATACATATATATATATATATGTGTATATATATATATATATGTATAAACAATGTACATATACATATGTATGTGTGTGCATGTGTGTGTCTGTGTATGTACGTGTGTACTCGTGTATTCATCCATGAGATTCACTTAAAGTATGTTGTTGAGTAACAAGTGTACAGAGACCAGCTCATAAAGAGAAACACAAATCAGAACAGGAGAAACAAAGCGTCTATCTTTAGACAATGGCATCAGGGCCAAATCAAAACAATTGAATTGATTAAGGACATTAAGAGCACAAAGAATTCCTTCAACTTCGGAGGACGCTCTCCCGAGGGAGCTCCCCCTCGTAGCAGGTTGTCCTCCCCTTCGTTCCCTAAAGGATCACAAATGAATGAAATAGTCTGGCGGCAGGTAGACCCAAGGAATAAGAACCAACAGGTACGTAAGGGACGTGAGGCGTTCCATTGAAGTTCAGGGTAATGTTTTTAATCGTAGTGAAGGTCTCCAATTGTTTATGGTTTTTGGTAAAATCGATTCATTAACGTCGTTCGTGGGTGTTTATTTCTGCGTTCGTCAAATAAAGCTATATCGTGCTTCTGTTGCACGAAATGTTATGAAACAGGAGACGAAGGTTAATGAAATATGTGTGATGGGCCTATGTTTTAGTGGGGGAAAGCATGATTTCATTAGTACATGTATTATATATATAACACAAACACACGCACACTCACACACGCACACACATACACAGACACACACACACAGACAAACACACTCAGACACACACACATACATGTACGCAGGCATAAGCACAACACACAAACACACACATACACGCACGCAAACATACACACACACACACACACACACACACACACACACACACACACACACACACATACACACACACACACGCAGACACATACATGTACACACACACACACATACACACACACACACACACACATACACTCACACACACGCAGACACATACACACACACACACACACACACACACACACACACACACACACACACACACACACACACACACACACACACACACACACACACACACACACACACACACACACACACATACACACACCCACACCCACACCCACGCACATACACACACACACGCACACACACGGTAATTTGACAGCAGTGATCAAAATGAGGTCACTTGACGGGGGGTGGGTTAATATTGACAAGAACCTAATCTATTTTCATCCCCCTAAGTTGCAGAGATACAGATTCCCATATTAATAACGAAGAAAGTACCTCAGACCCTCATATTTCATTCTGCTTAAGAAAACAGTAAATCATAAGTCTTCCATAATTCCTTCAAGTTGTATCACAGCTAAGATTATGGTTCTTACCTTGATATTTCTGTTCCGAGCGACCCTTGTTTTCTCACCAAAAAAAGTGTTTGCTTTACAAACAGAGGGAGTTCTTTCAGCTTATAGAAATTGTTTATTCAGTAAAACTGTGATTATGAATAATCAATGAATGTTTATGCATAGTACAATCACAATTGATTCACAATAAGAATGACTTCGGTAAATATTATGTATACAGTATATATGTACGTGTACATGAACGTGAGTATGTATATGTATATGTATATGTATATGTATATGCATATGTATATGTAGATGTAGATGCATATAATATGTATATGAAGATGTAGATATAAATGCAGATGTAGATGCATGTGTGCTGTATATGTATATGCAGGTGTAGATATAGATGCAGATGTAGATATAGATGCAGATGTAGATGCATATGTACTGTATATGTGTATGCAGATGTACTCATATTGTACATAATCTTGAAAGATCTTATAACCAGCCGAGGAGATCTACGGCGGTCACCGACTTAAGACCGAATGGAGATGCGATCAGAGGCTCCACAGAGAAACAGACACACAAAAGACCGCATATCCGACCAAATTACTCGCTCGAGGAGATCGTAAAGAAAATCCGAATGAAAGGGACTTCATCCGAAAGAGAAGTATTGCCTTCTTTTGCGGATATCGTGCCCCAGCGCCGTGTTTCGTCTTCCGAGACCCGGTTCCTCAAAGGGAGAGTTTCTCGACTTCCTCTTGTACCTGTGGGGGTCTTCATTTCGTATGCCTTCTCTCCTTTTTTGACTCTCGAACCTTCAGACGGCTGGACAGGAGGTGCTTTCAGAGGCTAGTAGTCTTCTTGTCGGATATTTTCGATTTGTAGCTCTCTCGCTCTCTTTCTCCCTCCCTCTCTCTTTCTGTCTCTCTTTCTCTCTCTGCCTCTCTCTGTTTCTCTCTCTCTCTCTCTCTCTCTCTCTCTCTCTCTTCTCCCTTTTTTCTATCACTCATTCGCGTTTTTTTTTTCTCAACCCGTGAACGATAGCAATTATGTTTAGATATGTATTTCTTCTGTCTAAGGCAATGGTTCTCAACCTGGGATCCGTAACTCCTTGGGGAACCATAGAGCTTCATAAGAGGGGCCACAAGCCAGAAACTAGTGACAGTTAGTGGATGCGCGACGATTAAATGTGGTGATGAAGTTGTCTCCAGTTAGGTACAGAACAGCAATCCATAAATAGGGTGTATATGAGAAAACGTGTTGAAAACCATCGGTCTAAGGTACATACATACCATACATACATACATACATTCATACATATACCAAAGGCTTTTTCTCCCTTATAAGGGAGGTAGCCAAAAAACAAAGGCATAAAAACCACTTCCATCCATTCCATCCCCATCACACTCCACTCTCCTCCAACCTCTTTCCTCCTTCTTATCTCGGCACCTCCTGGATGACGGGTCATCCCTGGATCTTGCCCACTACCCTGGGTCAGAAGCAGTGTCACAAGACAGCACATCCACAGCAAAGCCGCTTCATTAATTCAGCGACCCCTCCTCTCCGTCTCGTCACGCAGAAAAGGAGAAGACGGGGAGAAATCCCTTCGGGCTGCGTCAAATTGTTCTCATACATACTACCTCATCCCCCATCCCCCCACCCATTCCACCTCACGGATAACAACATAATCCCTATACAACCATTCTCCATTCACCCCTGTCTTCTGTCCTCTCCCGTCCTTCCTCAACAGACATTCCCCTCTTCCCCAAAGCCCCTTTTACCCTATCCATCCATCTCATCCTAGGTCGCCCCCTCATGTTCACTCCTTCCACACCTCTTTTACTAGTCTTTCTTCACTCATTCTTTCCATGTGTCCAAACCATCCCAATACTCTTTTATTCACCCAATCTCCCAACTCCCTTTCCACCCCCGTTCTCCTCTTTACCTCCTCATTTCTCACTCTATCCAGCCTAGTAACCCCCATCATACTTCTCAGATACCTCATCTCAAACACATTCAAACTCCTTCTCTCTTCCTCTCTTATGTTCCATGTTTCTGCCCCATACAGTGCTGTCGGTACAATCACTCCTTCATACAATCTCCTCTTAGCATCTATTCCCTGGTGTCTATTTCTCATTACACATTTTAATCCACCAAAGCATTTACTCGCTTCTCTCAATCTACATTCTACCTCCACCTTCACTCCTCCCTTTCCTGCCACATTCGCACCCAAGTATCTAAAATTGTCCACTTCCTCCAGTCTCTCTCCCTTAATACTCACTTCCAGTCTACTGCCACTTTCACCCCTTGTACATCTCATCACCTTACTTTTACCCATATTTATCTTAGATGTCCTTCTTTCACACACTTTCCCAAACTTGTCACTAACAACAACAGCTGGCTTATCTCCCACTTTTCTCCATTTTCTTTAACCATCTCCAATCCTTGACACCCACCACCCTTGCATTTACCTCTCGCACCACCCCATCCATGTATAAATTGAACAGCCAGGGTGACATAACATATCCCTGACGAAGTCCCATCTTTACCTCAAACCACTCACGGTTTTATTCAGCTTAGGTCACAGCATTGTACTTGAACATCTCTTGTCAGTATATTAACAACCTCCCAAACAATTCATAAAAAATTGTTTAATTAACAGAGGTTTGTGAAATCTGACAGTCGCACTCAAAACACCGGATACAGAAGTTTATCAAAACCGCAGAACAAATTGAATCAGAATAACACATTGGTACATAATTATAACGGGGATTTTTATGTCATATTTTCTACACCAACTGATGCGGGGTATCTCTTTGCAAAGTGAAGTAATACAACTAGAAATTATTGAAACCGTGCACATTATGCAGATTACAAAGGATTACAAAGGCGGAGCATGCCGACAGGATACCTTTTGGTCCATAACTGGGTCGGATGCGAAAAATTATAATAATGATGAATAAATGAATTAAAAAAAAAATTATAATATAAACAATAATAAATAGAATAAATAAATAAATGCATAGGTATAGTTAAATAGTGGACAAGCAGGTAAATAGTAAATAATAATAAATGAAAATTATTACAATATAATCATAAAAAGAATAAATAAATAAACGCATAGGTATAGTTAAATAATAAACAAACAGGTAAATAGTAAATAATAATGAATGAAAATTATCATAATGTAAATGATAAATAGAATGAATAAATGGGTAGGTATGGTTGAATGATAATCAAAAAGGTAAATAATAATAAATGAAAATAAAGTAATGTAAAATAGCCTATATATTCAACACAATAACAGTGGAAGTTCGGCAGGACAAAAAAAATGTTTGGTATTGCATGTACAAACTACTTTTTCTAATGTGAAAAACTATAATGGTACATACATACATACATACATATACCAAGGCTTTTTCCCCCTTACAAGGGAGGTAGCCAAAAAGGAAAAGGCATAAAATCATTCCCACCCATTCCATCCCTGAATACACTCCACACCCCTACACCCTGCCTCTTATCTTAGCACCTCCTGGATGACGGGTCATCCCTGCACCTTGTCTACTGCCCTGGGTCAGAAGCAGTGTCGCAAGACACAGTAAATCCACAGCAAGGCCGCTTCATTAAATCGGCGACCCCCCCCCTCTCCGTCCCCCCATTGCATAAAAGGAGAAGACGGGGAGAAATCCCTTCGGGCTGCGTCAAATTTTGCTCACAGATACTATCTCACCCCCCATCCCTCTATAATGGTAAATAAGTTATATTCCTAGTTGCACGGTCTTTTCTTCATCTGGAAAAATCTAGGTTGTTCATCTGTATTGTAATTCTACTTTGTAGGATGGACATATGTATTTGCCCTAGCATACCAGGAACTTATATGTCCAGTTGTATGTTAACACACTGAACGTAAAAAAAAAAAAAAAAAAAAAAAAAAAAAAATGCTGTGGTGATGATAATGACGCACGAAGGTCGAGCTGTCTGAAAATCTACGGATAATATACGCCTTGAATGATAGGAAGTCAACATTTACAAATGTTGAATGAAAAAAGTGAGCATAACATGGCGTCAGTGGAGATAGTACGACCGCAGAAAAAAAGAAAACAGACAGTAGGAAGGAAAAAAAAGGAAGAAAAATATGAACAATTAAACGAATGAATAAATAAAAAGATATGTAAAGGATTAGATTAATAAACAAATGAATAAATCAATAAACAGAAAACAAAAGAACTTAAACAAAAATAAACAAGTATATAAATGACTAAATAAACAAATAATGCATAACTAAATAAATTAATGCATACATGAATATCTTAAGAAATCATAGCTTCGGAAAACAGTGTTGAGATTGTGTTAGTTCACATTTGTAGGTTACACATAATTTAATTTCTCTATTCTGCCGTTTTGCGTTGTGAAATGTAAGTTAGAATTCAACATTTCATGTATAACTTTACACAACTAATACACGCTTGCCACGTACATCTTACACAATATCTTATTTAACCCATTAAACTCCGATGACAAGATGTCTTGTCATTTGGTCAAATAAAACAAAAAATCATAATAAAACAACAAAATGTTTGATGATCAAACAGCACCAGAAAAATATGACGTCATCAGTCCTCCTCGAGGAGGACTGATGACGTCATATTTTTCTGGTGCTGTTTGATCATCAAACATTTTGTTGTTTTATTATGATTTTTTGTTTTATTTGACCAAATGACAAGACATCTTGTCATCGGAGTTTAATGGGTTAATGTTTGCTTCGCTGAAATTTCTTACGAGCCATTCTTGTACCTTATAGATGACATTATTAAATTTGCAAGTCACCAGATAATAAGGTGCAAATCACCCTGATAGACTCTTAGAGAAAATACCGACGTAAACAAAAACAAACCACAACTCGAACGCAAAAACTGTCTTGTTCGATATTTTTCGCCTTAAAAAAATAAAATAAAATAAAATTCTGATGCCCTTTTTTCTACTATCGACTGAAACGTGATTAATAAAGAAATATTTTTTCCTGGATGCATCTGAAAATTTAGGTTCATGTTTCTTGTGTAAGAGATATTCTTGAAGTTATCTTATCTGCAATAAACAAGGCTGACCGTTTGAATCCGCAACATATCCCCGTTTCGAGTTGCCAATAGTGTATTTTTGACATTTTGTTGTCATAGTCAAACAAATAAATAAACAAATAAATATGTAGATAAATAAACAAAGAAATTAATAAAGAATACCAAAAACTATTTTCGAAACGGTAATAAATCTTTGACATTTGAATCAAGACAGGCAACTACATGATGTCACACGTCACGCGACCCTATTAACGTTAGACGCAGTTAAAATGAAAAACACTTAGTTGTTATTACCAATACCACGAACAAATTTACTTATCTTCGCAAAAGGGTTTAATGAGGTTTCAGATCCAATATATATATATATATATATATATATATATATATATATATATATATATATATATATATATATATATATATTTACCAACCACTACCTAGAACAAAGAAACTTTGTCATCACTGGCGACGATTCGCACTTTTATCATGGCTACAGCCAAGTAATTTGATTTAATATTTCTCGCTCACTTACATGTATTCTTGCCGCTACCTAGAGTAAAGAGAAACCCGTCCATTTTTGTCCAGAAACACAGAAAACCACGAGAAAGATTCATGGAAGTAATAGGACGACGGGGGAAAGGAGAAGGCGAGGTACAAGAGAAATTTGAAGTAAGGAATGTAGCATCCGAGAGAGAGAGAGAGAGAAAGAGAGAGAGAGAGAGAGAGAGAGAGAGAGAGAGAGAGAGAGAGAGAGAGAGAGAGAGAGAGAGAGAGAGAGAGAGAGAGGGAGAATGAGAGAGACACAGAGAGCGATAGAGCAAGAAAGAGAGAACGAGAGAGAAAGCTAGAGCGAGAGAAAGAGAGGGAGAGGGGAAGAGAGGAAAAGGGAGAAAAATCGACTCATTCTTGGATAAAAGCAAAAACAAATTGGTAGACATACAGAGAGAGAGAGAGAGAGAGAGAGAGAGAGAGAGAGAGAGAGAGAGAGAGAGAGAGAGAGAGAGAGAGAGAGAGAGAGAGAGAGAAGGGGAGAGAGAGAAATTACTTCACCTCCAACAAGTCCGGTTGAATGAAACCGTAGGTCGATGGACAAAAAATGGCGCGGGGGCGAAGTAGTTGATGAATTGATGGGGAGAAATATCCGAGCGGTGTACAATTGAATCTGAAATAGAATACTTACGTACACGCACACACACACGCACACACACACACACACACACACACACACACACACACACACACACACACACATTTGTGGCGCGGTGGTAGAGTTCCCGGCCGCCACTACGGATGTCCAGATTCGAATCCCGCCCAGGGCTGAAGTTATTTCAGTATCGCTGTGGGTCGTTACTCCAACTCTCGTAGGCAGAGAGCTGGGTGTGTGTGTACGTGTGAAGTCACAGCATTACCCATAGATCGGTCATATATGAGCTCTGAGCTTTCTTCCCGGAGGGAAATAGCTGTCGATTACGAGTCCAAGACGGGATCCAAGACCATGGTGGATCACACACACACACAGACACACACAAACACAAATACACACACACACACACACACACACACACACACACACACACACACACACACACACACACACCCACACACACACACACAGACAAACCGGAAACTCACAGACTCTCGGGAGACATGGTTCTTCGTCCGCTTTAAAAAATCCACAAAATATTCTCTTGATGATATAGTCTCTGATAAGACCCTTTTCACTACTGGAGACGAATAGAAAAACCTGACGGTAGGCATCAGAGGAGGAAGAATACCACCCGGTTAGGTTAAGTTAAGTTAGGTTAGGTTAAGTTAGGTTAGGTTTATTGAGATAAGATGCCATGGGTTGTCATGGAAACGAATGGAATAGCCTGGCGTAGGTCATGGTGATATGAAAAAGACCGCTGAGTATGGAAGGTCTTTTTACGAGTAGGCTTTTATGGGAAAGTAAAGAAGTCTCAAGTTGGACAAAACAAGGTCAATCCCTTGCGTATTTTTTATTCTGGGTGCCAGTAGACTATTCTATTCAGTTATTTTAAAATCAATAAAAAATATAAAAAGAACAGCAACAGCAACCGCAAATACTTCCCCTCTTCCCGAAGAATATGAGACAAGGAAGACGAAGAAGAAGAAGGGAAATGGGAGCCAGAAGGAAGAGCGCGAAGAACGAGAAGAAGAGCGATAGGCAGCCGAAGACGCGGAGCCTGGAGAGTCTGGGAATGCCAGGCCAGGTTCTGCCGTCTCTTCGACGGTGTCTCGAAGTCTCGAAGTCTTAAAGTCCTGAAGTCTTCCTATTCTTTTTATTCCTCTTTCTCTTCCTATTCCTCTTCCTTTTCTTCCTCTTCTTCTTCACCTTTTTTCCTCTTTTTCCTCTTCTTTTTCTCCTTTTTCTTCTTGATCTAATTTTTCCTTTCTATTCTTCTTTTTTTCTTCTCTTTTCTTCTTCCTCTTCTCTTTTTTCTTCTTCTTCTCCTTTTTCTTCTTCTTCTCCTTCTTCTTCTTCTTCTTCTTCTTCATCATCCTCTACTTCCTCTTTCTTTTCTTCTTCTCCTCCTTCTTATTCTTGTTCTTCTTTTTCTTCTTCTTCATCTTCCTCTACTTCCTCCTCCTCTTCTTCTTATTCTTCTTCTTCTTCTTTTTCTTCTTCTTCTTCCTCTACTTCCTCCTCCTCCTCTTCTTCTTCTCCTCCTTCTTGTTCTTGTTCTTCTTTTTCTTCTTCTTCTTCATCTTCCTCTACTTCCTCCTCCTCCTCTTCTTCTTCTTCATCATCTTCCTCTACTTCCTCCTCCTCCTCTTCTTCTTCTTCTTCTCCTCCTTCTTCTTCTTCTTCTTCTTCTTCTTCTTCTTCTTCTTCCAGGCTCAATGCCTTTGCTCTTCCATGCTGCCGGAAGCTTGGCAGACTCTTCGAAAGTATCTGGTTACCACAAAGGGACCGATGCCGATGTGGAGGGCGCCTTCGACTTCGAGAGCCGGGCCACAGAGACGAATCCTCTTAGGTCCAGGAGATTCTTTAAGAATTTCGTTCAACTTAACGCCAGACGATTCCATTCAGTTTAAAAGAACCCGCGGCTTCGGAGGGATAACCACTTTGAGCCCCGGGCTTTATCCATGAGCTAAGAAAAATCGCCTGGCGGTAGAGAAGCTCTGGATTCAGTGTCTCGAAGATTCTTCGTCAATTCATAGGAGACCAAGAGGAACTTAAAATGTTTTGTTTTGGTAAACTCGGCTATTTCATTCAGTTTAAAGGAACCCTAACGCTATATGTTATACTCGTATATTGACCATTCACTCAGTCCTGTGGTACCTGGTCCTCCTGTGGACCTCTCACCGATCGAACCTGTTGCCTCCACTCTCGACGCTCGTGGAGTTCCGTCTTTTTATCCATTCCCGGACATCTACACTAACACAGCTCAAGTCCTTCTTCACGCTGTTAGTCCATCTTGTGCGTGGTCTGGATTTGGTCATCTTTTTCCCTTTACAATATCATCTATCAACATTCTCTTGGGTAGCCTCTCATGATCCATTCTGTCAATGATTCCTGCGTACTGTAATCGTCTCGACTTTATGACAATTATGATACTGATATGGCCACATATTACTCAAGGTTCTTCATCGTGCCAGCTTCTCCATTGTTGGTTTTGTTGACTATTCAAACACGTATATATTTCAATGGCTAACGTCAAGCAACTTTATTCACCTTGGAGGAAGCATTATGTCGTCTTTAGCACATTTCTTCTGGTTACCGCCAGGCGATCTTGTTGATTCTAGCTACGGACGCCAGGCGCAGAGAAAAAAAAATCTTTTCCATAACCATCTACGTTTCCAGTGTTCATTCTCACTGCCTCCACCTACGCAGTGAATTAAACAACAACAACAACAAACAAACAAAAAACTGACCCACTGTTTGTTGTTGGCGATTGGTCTTGTTTGGGAAGACTTTACAAATGGTTCGAGAATAGAGTTCGAACGAGTTCGTTCAGGAGGCGAATAAAATCGAGTAGAGGGAAAGGTGCCACCCGGGATGGAAGGGGGTTAGTAGCCAGATGAGGTTTAGCTGAATAAAATAGTTTGGTATTAGTCTGGGTCGAAACTGTGATACACCATAGTACCTAACGAGAAAAATACAATAAAATAAAATAAATAAATAAATAAATAAATAGAAAAAAAACTCGTATTAACAAAAATAACATTATTTTCGTTCACCAGAATAAAGTCTACAGAGGACCCTGATACGAAGAACGAAAAGTATTGAAAAGCGACCGAAGTTATTTAGCAACACCGGGGTACCATTCGCAGTGGCCGTTCTGCGCGCGGCGATATGAAAGTAAAAAGTTGCAAGGTTGTTGCAAACCGAATTGGAATACAAAGAGCTCGCCTTTGTAAACATTTCGACAACAAAATCCCTTTGTTTCAAGGCCTACGGGATTAAGCCTCTCCCCTTTCATTGATTACGTCCCATCTCGATTAAAAACAAACCTTTCGTGCCTGGCGGTACTTTCCCCTTTCATTCTGGTTGCCGCCAGGCGATTTTATTCATCTCCGTGGGACTTTTATCGAAAGAATTTTTTTTATAGTTATTTCTCTTAGTTATTGTTATCATTATGTTGTTGTTTCTTCCTTTTTTTGTTTTTCTTCTGGGGAAGGGGGTTTGTTACACAAACAAATCAGAAATTTTGAATATGGTCTTAATTTCTTTGTTAGTGAGAGAGAGAGAGAGAGAGAGAGAGAGAGAGAGAGAGAGAGAGAGAGGGAGAGAGAGAGATACATCACTATAGTGACAACTGCATAGCTTGAAATTGGGTGACCTTGAGGTCAAATACAGTCACAAAATATTCTACGAGATTTCATTTGGTTTAAAAACCTTTTACCTCGATTGATCATGCGAGGTCAAATTCAAGGTCACAAAGTATTCTACGAGTTTCCATTTGGCTTAAAGACCTTTGACCTCGACTGACCCCTGCGAGGTCAAATTCAAGGTCACATTATTCTACGAGCTTTCATTTAGGTTAACGACCTTTGACCTTGATTGACCCTGCGATGTCAAGTTCAAGGTCACAAAATATTGTACGAGTTTTCATTTGACTTGAAAACCTCTGACCTTGACTGACCCTGCGAGGTCAAATTCAAGGTCACAAAGTATTCTACGAATTTTCATTTGGCTTGAAGACCTTTGACCTCGATTGACCCTGCGAGGTCAAATTCAAGGTGAAAGTACTCCACGAGTTTCCATTTGGCTTAAAGACCTTTGACCTTGATTGACCCTGCGAGGTCAAATTCAAGGTCACATATATTTAGAACGCTGTAGCTCGAAAACGGACACAACTGCATGTGGGAAGTTGCTTGCGGCCTCATATGACCTTTCTATTGGCAGAACAGTTCGGTTATTAATTTTCTCGAAAATAACTCCAGCCGAAGGCGAGGCTTGTTGTTCCTGGTGTGAGATACAGTTCTAGCCGTGAGAATACCGGGAGAAGTTTCTCACGGCAAATTCAACTAAAATAGGACCAGGGGTGGGGTGGGGGAGGATTACCCCCTTCTTGCCGTGAGAATACCAGGAGGAAACCCGTAAGACCTTTTCTCACGGGAAATTAAACTGAAACTAAATAGGATATATATATATATATCTTTTTTTTTTTTGGGGGGGGGAACTTTCCAGCACTACGATTCTGCCTCCAATTGGGTGTCATTATGATTAATAAAATCGCCTGACGGCAGATGGAATAAAAGGTAAGGTGCCACCCGGTATGAAAGGGGGTGAATCGAAAGTTTTAAACCAGTTTGATATCGTAAGCCATAGGGATGAACCAAAGTATCTGGTGGCAAACAACACAATACGAGGTAAAAAAAAAAAAAAAAAAAAAAAAAAAGGACTCACGGTACTGGAAAGGTTCATCGAGGAAGATTCAAGATGAATAAAACATCCTGGCCACGGTCAGCCTGTTCGTAGGGGCTTAATCGAAATTAATTACATCCGAACTTGGTACTGAATAAAGCCCATGGAGATGATGAAAGTAGCCTGGTGGTGGCTTAAAAAATAATAAAAGAATAAATAGAATAAAATAAACAAATAAACAAATAAGTAAATAAATGAATAAGTGTATTGAACCAAACACTTGGAAAACCACAAGGATGTACATCGAATTAAACTATCTGGCGGTTGTCGGCATCTCAAAGGAAAGTTGCCAACGCCTCACATTCTCATCACTTTGGAGTCTTCTTCGTAAGACAATGGTGCTCCCCTAAGGTCTGTGGGGGGGGGGGAGGAGAAACGCCTTGTGTGCTGTCGAGCTAATTGAGGTGGAGAAGGAAGGAGAGGGACGAAGGGAGGGAGGGAAGAAATCGAATAATTGTATTAGGGTACATGCACTCATTAGGGTAGATTTCTGCATATTTCTCTTTCTCTGTCTCTCTGTCTCTGTGTCTGTCTGTCTTCCACTCTCTCTTCCCTTGCTGAGTGTGTTTCTGTGTGTGTGTGTGAGTGTGTGAGTGTGTATGTATGTGTGTTTGTGTGAGCATATTTGTATTGTAAGATTTATTTTCGGCAATCTAAACCTAAAAAAAGTAACACACTCTATTTACGAAACAAAACAAAAAAAAAGTATTGACCATTGGCTCAAAAGAAAATGTATGCAGATCTTACTCAGTTTGTGATTTGATCTCTGCCATACGTCTTTGATGATTGAAACCTAAGCCGAAGACATACCCGGAACATTCGAACGAAGGTCAATTAGAAAGACAGATTAGCTCGACCTTCCTTTGTTGACATGCCAGTTCCTTATGAAGAATCTGACAAACCATTGCCCAACTTAACCTATCCTATATCACATTTATGCAAACACATCTTTCCTCCTTTTCCCTTTCATGCAATCCTCTTTCCAAATAATCACCTTAATAACAAAGAAACTACTGCATATAGAAACATATCAAATAATCAACAATGAACCGTATACTTGTATAGGTCTTTTGTATTGTGGGTCTGTTTCCAGAGTCAGGAATAGTTCAAGGGTGGGAACTGAACATCAGGCATGAGCTGTCGACTTGTCGAGGCAAACCACATCTATTCGTCGAAGAGAGGAGTCTGTCCCTGGCACGCGAGGAGAAGGATGGCACTCGAAGAGAGAGGAAGAGAGAGAGAGAGAGAGAGAGAGAGAGAGAGAGAGAGAGAGAGAGAGAGAGAGAGAGAGAGAGAGAGAGAGAGAGAGAGAGAGAGAGAGAGAGAGAGAGAGAGAGAGAGAATTCGCTTGCGGCAGGAGGAACAAATGCCCTTAGCACGTGACAACTCGACCGCTCGGGAAAGAATAACTCAGGAGCTTCTGATGGAGTCGCTGAAGGAGGAGACCCACTGAAGAACTGGACACGCCAGCTGAAGACAATCTTTCATTTTCTCTTCCTTTGGTATTCACGTGAAGTCTGAAGTCGTTGCGGCCTTCGGCTGCATCAGAGTTGGAGGCGTTGATGGGCTTCGACCGGTGTGGCACTCAGCCGGTGGCGACGGAGTGTGCCACTGTGCCAGGATGAAGAAAGAAGTGCCAGCCGGTGCTGCAGGGGCTGATTGAGAACAAACCAACTCGTTCACTGCGACTGACAAACCATATGCTTGTTCTGACTACCGCTAGGCAATTTTATTCAGCCAAGAAAATATCCCTGTGATGTGCAAAATATTGTTTTTGCTTGCAAAAAGATAAGCTCACTGGACGTCTAAAATATAGTAATGGATAGTAAAAAATCAAGATCATATATTGATGAAATCTATTCTGGAATGTAAACTACCATCATTATGACATATAATATCACATCATCATCGTCATCATCGCACCATTATTCCATAACTCCACAAACATCACATCACTGCCATTACCATCTCCACACTGTCTCCAGCATAAGCATCGTTAGCATCATCATCACATCTATGCTTTCACCAGCATCAGCAGCAGCATTAGCGACATCACAACCATCACATTAACTCCACAACAACTACCATGGTGGTACCAATACCACATCAATATAACCAATGCATTTTTTTTAAACAGATAACTCAAGTTTTATGTGCTACATGTACTACATGTATCAAGTACGGGCAGTAGCTACTTCACGAGGGTTAATAGAATCACTCAGCGCTAGTTTCACACGCACTTAGATTTAATAAGCTTCTTGTTAACGGGGTCGAGTTTTACAGGTCTGTTTGAGTTAGGCTGACGTGTTCGTTAGTGAGTAGCGTTATGTTGGAGTTGAACAAAAGTTTTTGTTGTACCATTAACACAAAGCACTTGAGTAAATTAGGAATGATCTAGTAAGGACTACTGAGGTTATTCCTTTTGTATGGGTGACGCGTTTATCTACTGGGGCACTGGTGGGCACTTGTGGGTCAATGTCCGTACACGGAAAACACTAACTTCAGTTTCTGAGGATGGCTAGGTAGCTTTACGCTGCCAACAATGAATCACAGGTGACGTGTATTTTCAATGAAACTCGCGGGTGCCTTTTTCTTAATTATACTTGGCACTCTGAGTACACGGCGTAGATTAACCAGGAATCTACTTTCACCTGCAACTGCCACTCCCAGGTCCGGTCTTGGTTTGTACACAGTTCAAGTGTTGAGGTCAGCATCCGGAGAGGGGAGTTGACAGTTTCACAATTTCAATCCTATTGTTTATCACAAATGAAAGGTTTAAACATAAATGTCATATTATTATAAAATTAGATAAGTTATGTGGTTATTTCTTGTGATTTAATTTGGGTTCAGGTTTATTTGGGGATGTGGTGTATATGTGCGTTTGGAGGTTCCTGGCTATTTAGCCATTATCACGCACCGATCATGTGATGGTCGCTCGCCTTAGGGCATGGATGGGTGCTCGTTCGTATATGTTTTGTAATGTAGTTTTCCATGGGTAATGTTGTAATATGTAGGGTTATAGGTAATGGTTACACATATATCAAGTTCATTTAGGTGCTAAAAATGCATTTTTTGCTACATTACGGCTTTATAACTGGTGTTTTATGAGCGGTAGTACTAATAATCTGTCGACATGATTTTAAATTTTTAATTAATATTTTTTCATTACGTCACCAGCGTTCCAGATAGAGGTTTAATAATGACCTGTGATTGGTCAGAGGTCGGGGATGACGTCATTGTGACGTCAATGATAACGAGTATCTGTTAACAAGGTACTTGACTGGGAGACCAGACCTTAATCGAATTTATACAATCTTTATTTCAGACCCTTGTTTCTTTCATGTCTTGTCTGTATAAGTTTTAAGTTGGAAATACTAGGTATTTTCTTGACATATTTACAGTCTAGAGTCATGTATTCTCTTGCGTATTAGAAGTTAGTTTTCACTCATAACGAAATGATGATCGTTGTTTGATATTTCTTATTCTTCCATCTTCCTTCGGTCTCATCATCCC
This sequence comes from Oratosquilla oratoria, assembly GCF_046742065.1. Lineage (NCBI taxonomy): Eukaryota > Metazoa > Arthropoda > Malacostraca > Stomatopoda > Squillidae > Oratosquilla > Oratosquilla oratoria. The sequence continues at coordinate 70,876,431 of NC_134778.1, forward strand.
CGGGTCTTTACTTCCTCCTGGTGCATTATGATAATTATTGATAACTGTCGCCAGAATGATCATGATCAACTTCAACTCAATTTTTCATCAGTATCTACATTAAACAAGTACAGTTACCTCAAAGAGACGAAGGAGTGAAGTAGTTTGCGCAAATTCTATCGAAATGCATTTTGTCGTGTATTATAGAATAGAGTGTCTTTAAGATAAATCTTCGGTCTTTCATTAATGATTTTCCCCGAGCACAGAAATCCTCAGCTTTTGATTAATGATTCCTTCGAATGGCACAACTTGGTCTTCGCTTTTGGAGTAAAGATGCGACGATTTTTCCGTGATTAGGTATAATTTAGATTATTTTATAACCATTTGGAAAGAAAATGGCCAAGAATGTTGTTTTCTAGATTGTTATAAGCTTGTGAGGTTTTGTGAGTTCGACTGATGTGAAATAATGGAGTATGTCAAAGAAGGGAGTCCTGTTCATAACGAGGTCGGAAACAAAAAACTTTTTTCTTTTTATCGCCTGTGCATTAATTTTTCTTCTTAAATTCAAAATGGAGTATTGTGCTTCATTCTGTGAGATCTCACTAATGAGGTGATCTCTCACGACTTTTGTACAAGTAATCAAAACTCAATTATTTTTTGCGAGTTGATTAGTGGTCTCGACATCTTCGTTGGAATCTTCCTTTTCTTACAGAGAAACCTTCCCAAAGGCTCCATAACCAGTCGGATCCATGATGTCTGCGCTCCTTGGAGTTGGAGTCAAGTATTGGGGTCTTGTTGACTAAGATGATTGTATTTCACCCAAGAGGGCGTCGTTTCTGCTACATTATTGCACCAAACAAGTGCTGATTTCAAAGATGAACAGTTCCAGTCAGAAATGTAAGTCTCTGCGACTGTTGCAGAGCTGACCCTACCATACCTTACATAAGAGAGACTGAGGCCTTTGCGTATGCATATATAGAAGAATTAGGATTCCATGTAGCTATTAAGCTTTTATACAATCAGACAGTCGTTGTCAAAAGTTTGGCGTCATTTTTGCGTCTGACTATACATGCACGGTTGTTGTTGTTGACCATTTTAATTTCTCCAACTTATCAGCCGTTATTTGCTCTGCGAGTTGGCTGAGCATGATATCCCTTTTTGATTCTCGGGGATCCAAGACCTTGTGACCTTGTTCCTGTCATCTATTAATTTTCTAGTGGGATTCGAACCTCCAGACGCCAGCGACCTAGTCCTCTCGGCCATCCCATACTTTCTCTCCATAGGGAAATACCTTTTACTTTATCACATACTTAGAAAGAAATGTAATATTTACTTAACGAAGACAAGATGACATAAGGCTTTTGAGTGTGAGCGTATAATTTTCTTTAAGGGCAAAAACCCTTTGAGAGTTCAAGAGTGTTTGATCTTAATTTCATGTTTATAAACCTTACTCCGGGTTTAGCGATTAAAAATAAAATAGACCTTATTATCAGTATCATTCATTATAATCATTAAATATTCTAAAATTATAATACACCTTATTAAAGGGCTGAAGTTTGTGCAAAAATTCCACAACAGCACCACATAAGTGAAGACGAGTAATGCATCTTAATCCTTAAAGCCACGGAAGTCTATTATCTTAAATTTTACTAAATAACTTGGGGCTACCGTATCCCATAATTCATTTATTATCATTTTCCTATGACATGTGACCATATACCTGTCCAGCACAGTAATAAATTGGGCAAGTTATTAATTATCCAGCCTTTGAAATGATTGGGCCATGTGATTTAAATTTTTAGTAAAATTTCAAAATGTGGCGTGTGCAGTAGCGAGATGGTGTCAGATCACAATGACGATATCATGACACTATTTCTTTCCCATCCCAGATTAATGAAAAAACGAAAACGGACCAACGGACCAAAACGGACCAAACTCATCATCGTCAAAGGCTGGGAGAGGCTCAGACCTATACAATGAGCGGATACATGGATGCCTGGGTCATAGGTCTGTGAAGGGAATGATTTGTGCAAAATTTATTTATTTTTTTGAGTCATGGTTTTTATTATGTTTTTGGTGTTCGTAAAACGCTTTGCCAAAGCCAGAGAATTCTGGTATTCCAGGCACTGTTCCCGCGGTTTTATTTAATGATTAAAAGGGGCAGGATATTGGCTGGCTGAGCTTAATTGAATAACAGAAAACTGTGTAATGAAAAAAAGAACAAACTCAACTAAATACAATATACATATATGATGTGCGCTCAGTGTAACAGCAGTGACGTAAGCACCACGTTCTCTTTCAAGTTTAGAAAGAGTTAAACCATTTGCAAACAGAACAACATAAAACCTTTCGTTGATGATGGAGTGCCCCGGGGATGAATAAGATAGTTTGGCGCCAGCTAATGACGGGGTTGGTTGAATAGTGACGTAATCTCTTCTCTAATGAGGAGGAGGGGACGCCAGGGATATGGATGGGCTAGTGAGTGCCAGAATTAAAAAAAAAACAGTGCCACCCGATGTAGCTTAAGTTAACGGAAGTATTCTATGGTATATTTGCTGCGAAGGGAATGCCACGGACATTAATAAAATCACCTGAAGGCAGACAGAGTAAAAGGAAAAGTATTACCTGGTACATAATCTCGTTTCTAATCAGAAGGAGAAGATGAATGGGCTAGTGAGTGTCAGAATTAAAAAAACAGTACCACCCGATGCAGCAGAAGCTAACGGAGATATTCTACAGTACATTTGCTGCGAAGGGAATGCCACGGGCATGAATAAAATCACCTGAAGGCACACAGTAAAATGAAGAGTATCACCTGGCACGGAAGGTTTTAATCGCGAAAGGCTATTCACTTCCAGAAGGGAGCCACGGAAATGAATGAAAGGAAAAATGGCACCCGGACCTGAAGGGGTTTAGAGAGCTTCAGCCTATCTAGAAAGTGTCCCTCATCAGTTAGATGTTTGGATTTGGTCGGCAACCCTTCCTTTGTTCAATCTATCTAGAAAATGCTCCTCAGAGTGGTTTAGATTTGGTTGACGACTCTTTCCATCCCTATTTTATTTTTGTCAGTGTGGTCGCCCCAACGCAAAATATTAATAGAAGATCCCACAAAATCCGTCACAAAAATATCTGAACCCTTTGATAATACAAATATTATATGAAATTCTCGTTTGATGTTGGATGTCTGAAATATTTATTACATACAGAAGCTATCAAATGATACATTTTTTAAGCAAAACCGTATTAATGTGACAAAACAAACGAAATATTTAGTTGCAGATTTTTCGATGTATGATGGTTTAGTTTTATATGTCCTCGATATTACTACGCTTTCAGCCCTGGAGTACTTTTTCTACTGAATAAAATCGCCTGATCTCAGTCAGGACAAGATAATTAAAATTATGTAGAAAATTATATATATATATATTTATAATATATATATATATATATATATATATATATATATACACACACACACACACACACACACACACACACACACACACACACACACACACACACACATATATATATATATATATACAGTATATATATATATATATATATATATATATATATATATATATATATATATATATATATTGAATCCGGTGGTTGATATCGTTCCATGTCCTGGAAGATTTTCCAGGTCTTTCATCTTGGTCTATGGAAGCTTCTGGAACTGCAGTAATGGCACAGGAAGCCTCATGAGGTTCCTGGAAACTCCTCCGCTAAAGGACATCAAATCCTAAGAAGAGAATCAACATCAGACGCTAACTGACGACATTCTTCAAGAACCCTTTTCCACTTTGAAGACAAACTGTTGATCATGGAACACAATTTCCAGTCAGCTTCAGACAAACACCCACACAGACAAAACAGACTGCCTTTCATGGAAAGTATATAAGTACAAAAGCATTAGAGATTTATAAACGGCTCATTTTAACCTGTTTTATATTCATTAGGCATTAATTTCGCATTCTCCTCTCCCAGCAAGACTTTTTTTTTCCTCACAGTTTTTCAAGACTCTCGAGAAAGAACCTCTTCATGACTTCGAGAACAATACATATCTGATCTTCCCGAACTAAGTCTTCAGCCCCGTACTTCCTTCTCTTTCGGCTTCTTCTGTTCTTCTTTCTCTTCCTCTTCCTCTTTCTCCGCCTTCTTCTGTTCTTTCTCTTCCTCCTCCTCCCCCTGTTACTCCTAATCCTCCTCTTCCCTGATTTTTTCTTTCTGCACCTCCTATTTCTCCTATTGCTCCTCTTCCACATTTTCTTCCTGCTCCTCCTCTTCTTCATCCTCTTGTTTCTGGCCTTCCTTTTCCTCCTCCTCCTCTTGATCCTCCTCCTTTTGCTCCTACTCCTTCTCTTCCTTCTGTTCCTCCTCTTCCTGCTCCTCCTCCTTCCTGCTTTCCTCTTTCTTCTCCTTTTCCTCTTTGTCCTGCTCCTCCGACTCCTGCTGTTCCTCCTCCTCCTCTTCTCCCTCCTCTTTCTCCTTCTCCTCCTCTTGCTTCCTTATCATGCTCATCTTCTTTTTGCTCCTTCATGTTCCTTTTCTCCTCCTCCTCGTCCTCTTCCTCCTTTTCTTCCTCCTCCTCCTTCTTCCCCCTCTTCTCCCCCTCCTCCTCCTCTTGCTTCCTTATCATGCTCATCTTCTTTTTGCTCCTTCATGTTCCTTTTCTCCTCCTTTTCCTCGTCCTCTTCCTCATTCTCCTCCTCTTCCTTCTCCTCTCTCTTCTCCTTCTCCTCCTCAACTCCAGCAGTCTCAGACCCTCCTCCTACGACCTCCCGTGTCTCAACACCTCCTTGTGGTCCGCTTGCTCTCCGTCTCGAGTTCGTCTATCTTCTTCAGCGTGGCGCGGTCGACTCGGCACCTGGTCTGCGCCTGAGGCAGGCGGGTCTTGCTGCAGGATCTCCTTTGTATCGAACGTTATGACGGACGAGCCATTTTCAGTACTTAAGCTCTTCCGCACCAGGAACCAAAATTTTGATTTAAATATTTTTCATTTATCTATTTATTTTTTCATTCCGCCAGGCGAAGGGGAATGGGAATTGGACGTGGGTTCTTAGTGCGACTGTACATAAAAGTTGAGGTAATGTTGTATCTAAAAAGACCTTATTTAGTATAAATGATATCCCCTTGAAGTAGCCAGAATAAAATCATAAATCGAAAAACTGAGTTAAAGGAGTACTCAAGATAATTTTAACTTCCTGGCTAAGGAAGAAGCTCCTTCAATGTGAATGAAATCGTCTGGCGGCAGGTAGAATAAAATAATAAGTTTTCTAAAACGCAACGAAAGGATTGAAGCTACACAGGAGTCTCCCTTAAACTGAATAAAATCACGTGGTGGAAAAAAAAATTATGAATATTAGTGAAAAGGTTGATCGAGACTGGCTACACAGGTCGTTTCTTTTGGTCGAATAAAAATTCCTGGCGACAACTCAAACAAATGTATTAAATCAAATTATCAGAAGTAACGAAAGTGTTAATTACGGAACACCAATACAGGGAAATGCGCCATCAAAGAGAAAAACACCTTTTATGACGAAACACAACAAATCTTCCCGAATACCCATTTGTGGGTGTGATTCACAGTTTTAATCAAATCAATTCGTTGATGAAGTGATGGTGAAATCACGGGAACAACTTCCCTAACGAGCAGAAATTTAAAAATTACACCCAGCTACTAACGAATGACTATAACTCATGTGGCTCTCCCGACTGAGGACCGATCTCGGGCTGCCGGAGTTAGCAAACCCATCTCTTAACTTTACTCGGCCGTGAGAGCTAGGTTAGGGTTTAGTTTAACTTTACTGTGCTTTAGTTAGGTGTTTGGTCTTAAGCCGTGCCAAGAAAGTGTAAATAACAGGGACAACAGATGTAGGTCACGATGAATCGTCTTCTGAATTGTGATTGCCAACCGAAACAGGTCACACTAGGAAAACGGGTCAGGTTTGGTCTGGGGGCTAGGTCAATTGAGGTCACTTTAAGAAAATGAAAAAGAAATATTTAGAGATGGAAAGAAAGATAGGAAGAAAGACGAAAAGGTAGGGAGAAAGAAGGAAGAGCAGGAAGGAAGCAGGAAAAAGACGAAGAAAGAATGGAAAAAGGCAGAGAAAAAGAAAGATAGGAATGTGGGAAGAGAGAAAGAGAGAAGAATAGGCAGGAAGGTGGAAAACAGGAAGAAAGAAAAAGACACAAGAAAAGAAAGACGGATGGCAGGAAGGAAGAAATAAAAGAAGAAAAGAGCCAAGGCAGGAAGTTTAAAAGGAAGAAAAGAAGAAAGGACGATGAATTGATGGAAGATAGACAAACATACTATTTAACAAAGAAAATGATGAATAAATAGATAAATAAGTAAAAAATAGATAAATAGATAAATAGACACACAGATAAATAAACAAATAAATAAATAGATAACAAATAAACAAAACAAATAAAATAAATGAATAGATACATAAACAGACAAATAAATAGATAAGGAAATACATAAATGCATGAACAAGTATATGAATAAATAGATAAATAAACAAATGAACAAATAAAAAAGAACAAACAAATAAATAAGAAAACACACAAAGAAACAAAGGAAGGAAAAGGAGAAGAAAAGAGAGGAGGAGGGAAGGCTTTGGCCAACTTGGCCTCTCAGCGTTTTTGGATTTCCTCGCGGAGGCCGAGGGAAGGTGGGGGGGGGGGGAGGACGAGCCCCAAGACCCAACACGACGTAATGTGATGGATGGTCGGCCCTTGGGTTTATCTTATGTATCAGACTGACACCGTCCTCCTCTTCCTCCTCCTCCTCCTCCTTTCTCTCTTGCTCGTAAAGGGTCAATATTGTTATAATATTCCAAATATTAATTTTAACCACATTACCTAGTTATTCATTTATATATTTATCGAGTTATTTTTTTCATCCTATTAGGTTATTCTTGACAATGTCTCCGTGATTATTTTGATTATTCTTGTTATTGTTAATGTCGTTATTGACGTTTAAGTTGTTGGTGTTTTTGTTATTATTATTGTTTTGTTATTATTATTGTTGCTACAGTACTGTAGTTGTATTATTAATAATCTCAAATGTTATATTGTTTTTATCTCAAATGAAAGAGGATCAGATCGTCTAAATGGATTTTTCCAAACCAACAACAGAGTTTATAGATTCTGAAACTATACTTTTGTCCACTCAAAGGATCAGATCAGGTCAGAAGAGGTTCTTTTATGAAAAAATAGGCAAGATATTATCGCGGACATACAAACATGACCCATAGTGTCATTTGAGTACTTTATATATTTCCTTAGGATTAGAATGATCATTTTCTAGCAAAAGTTGTATAAGTAGATCAACAAGGAAAAATATATTTGTATAACTCTGATATCATACATCGGGTTTGATTTTCCATATAAATAACAACTCGCATATATTCTGCGGATGTCCACAAATTTAGCGTGGATATTGTTTTCAATTAATATTCACTCTGCATATATCCGCAAACCTCTTATGTTATTTACACATGTCCACAAATCCTCTGTGGTTAATGATTGTTCTCAACCAACATTCGGAAAATTGACGTGGTTGATGTTTGTTAAAAAACAAATCAACAATCGCAAATTCCCCCTGTTGATATTTCGTTCTCATCCCACATTCATTCACCACATGTCCGCAAAGTTGTAGTCCCTAATGCTCATTGTCAACCCACATTCACTGCACAGGTCCGCAAACTTCCTGTCCTTATTGTTTACTGTTGATTCTTGTTCAGTAACTTCTGGATGTTACGGAGGTTAGGGGCCAACCCCAAACCAAACTTCAGTAGTTTCTTGCGTCTTCTGTCCGCAACTCTGAAAACATCAGTTCAAGTTGAGTCCGCACTCCAAGTTTGGTCCGCAGTATAAGTTTGGCCTGCGTGATTCCTGCGCAGAGACAAAGCGGCAGACCCTGCAGCAAGAAGAATCAAAACTAGTGCATGAAAATGAGCTCATTTGTTCCCAAAAGATAGCAAAGTTGAAAGATGACGTCATATCGTCTGGTTCTACTCCAAGTCCACGAATTTCTGGCACGGTCGCCCTGGGGTAGACTCTCAGACGAACCTTGCTTCTCTTTAACCCATGCAACTCCGATGACAAGATGTCTTGTCATTTGGTCAAATAAAACAAAAAATCATAAAACACCAAAATGTTTGATCAAACACCAGAAAAATATGACGTCAGTCCTCGCTTCGCTGCGAGCGAAGCGAGGATTGACGTCAGATTTTTCTGGTGTTTGATCAAACATTTTGGTGTTTTATGATTTTTTGTTTTATTTGACCAAATGACAAGACATCTTGTCATCGGAGTTGAATGGGTCTAACGTCCACACTCACCTAACTCCTTGTTCTCCTTCGATCTTTTCAAAACAAGGGAACAGGAACCCTTAGCTTCTTGGCTCTATGAGGATACTATCATAGTTCCCTAACTTATTTTGTCCTCAGTCGATTTTATTAAAACAGGGAAACGGGGACCCCTTGGGGGTTGTATTAGGGTAAGTAAGGGTTCTTGATGAAATTTTCCCCAACATAGGCCCTTGGCTCTAAACGGGTCGTCAGTCTTAAAAGTTGTTAAGTAATTTCTCTAGGGGCGTGAGGGCGGAGTCTTTGTAAATTAGTCCTTCCAGTACCTAGGGGGCGTTAGGGAAATGAATAGAATACAGTTTCGACAACCAAAATAAAATGAAAAATGACACCCAGTATACAAAGTGTTATCATAAATAGGTTCACATAAATCTGCTGGACTTCTGTGTTACATGTAAGATGTTTTGACTTCGTGGAATGTTACAGCAAACAAGTATGTCTATATTAAATCTATATATGAGAAATTCCTTCCCCTTTATAAAGGAGATAGCCATACTCATCTGACATGACATATCTAATTCAATTTATCTTATATGTGTTCGTCTGTGAAGCGTTGGGCCACGACCTCGTCTCGTAGGCACAAAGGCTTCCTGGCTGTCCAAACACACTGGCAAAGGTGATAATTTAAATTGCAGATGAATGTCTCCTGGATCTTCTTTTTGTACTTTGAGAAAATGAGAAAAGGGAGCTGGAATGTCATCAGTATGGATCAAAAGAAGCCATCGAAGACAAAGGCCATTCAAAAGGGGTTCTACAGAGATGAATGAAATCGATTGGTGGCAGACAAAATATAAGGAAAAGGAGTTAAAGGCGATGAAAACTAAGCCTTCACTTTGATTCCTATCTCATGTTGAATTGGACGAAGATGAAGTAGCCATATTGGTATTAGATTAAGCATCTCTCTCTCTTTTTCTCTCTCTTTCTCATTCTCTAACTTCCTTGCTGACTCAAGAGGAGGAGGAGGAGGAGACGAAGAAGAAGAAAAAGAAGAAGGAAAAGGAGAAGAAGCAGAAGAAGAAGAAGACAAAGAAGAAGAGGAAGAAGAAGAAGACGAAGGAGAAGAAGAAGAAGACAAAGAAGAAGAAGAGGAAGAGGAAGAAGAAAAAGAAGAAGAGAAAAGAAGAAAAAGAAGAAGAAGAAAAAGAAGAAAAAGAAGAAGAAAAAGAAGAAGAAAAAGAAGAAAAAAGAAGAAGAAGAGAAGAGGAAGAAGAAGAAGAAGAAGAAGAAGAAGAAGAAGAAGAGAAAGAAATATAAGCTCTTTGGAGTGGACCATTGCTTTGGTGTGTGGAATTCCAAGAAATATTGCCCGGCGTCCATATGGTAAGAGCCAGGATTGTTCTCGAAGTAAGGATAATACCAGGGAGTAGCCATTGTCAACTCGGTAGGGGTCATTTATCTTAGGAGAGGAGGAGAAGGAGGCACCAGCTTTTGGCCTCGGTTGTCTCCAGAGCAAAGATTTACCCCCCCGTGTTTGGTGGTGCTTGTCTATCTGCTGGCGTCGTGAAATGTTATCTTCAGTACCAACTCTCTCTCTCTCTCTCTCTCTCTCTCTCTCTCTCTATATATATATATATATATATATATATATGTATATATATATGTATATATATGTATATATATGTATATATATATGTTTATGTATATATATATTTATATATATGCATATATATATATGTATATACATATATATATACATGTATATATATATGTATGTATATACATATATATATATATATACATATATATGTATGTATACATATAGAAGTCATTAGTTCTTATATTAATAATAGGTTGTAAATCTTTTATAATTAAAGCCTACAAGATGGCCAGGCGTTGGAGGTCCTTTTCCTCTGCGACGATTTCTGTATTATTTATCATGGTTTCCCTGTCGAGATGGCGTCTGTGGTGGCTCCAAAGGTGTTGTTTAGGTCCTCCTTGTTGCAGGTGAAAGGTGATCCGTCTGGACAGGGTGGTAGTTGTCCTTCCCACGTAGGTAGCTAGGGGCGTACAGTCCTCCTTTGGGCAAGTAAATTTGTACACTACATGTGATTGACATATTCCATAGGGTTTCAGGGCGGTGTGGTTTCTCAGAATTAGAGAAGACGTTTTCTTGTTCCTGTAATAAATGATGAGTGATAATTTGTCGCGATCTTTCGTAGGGGTCACATTTCCCTTAATAATGTCTTTTATTATTTTCTCATCATCTTTATACTTATTGGACATGTGGTACTTATGATATATGCTGTGTGTAGTTCCTTCATGTTCTGTGGCAGCGTGATGAGGTTCTTGGTATCAGGTTTCAATAACTCTTCTATTATTAATATACAAACTAATGACTTCTCTCTCCTCCCCAGCATAAAACCTACACGTAAGAAACATTTGACCACAAAAATAGACCCACTGGTTCGGAGAACACCCACATACAAGCAATCCACAGAGGTTAAAAAAAAAAGAAACCCACAGAGGACAAAAACTCATGCCTTAGACGATCGGCTAGGCGGAGGAATCTACGTAATAGCACCAGCCAAGCAGAGGAGAGTCATAAGGGATCTTTCCAAGATTTGTCTTTATTCATACTTATACTCACCACTGGCTTACTTCTCTTCATTCCAACTGAAGATGAAGAACGATCTGAGAAACGTCTTGGGTTTATTCTACTGTGTTTTGTTTATTTTCATTTATTTTGTGTATTACGTATATTTTTGTGTTAATTTAAGTTTCCAATATCAATTGGAAATTTGGTTCTTCCCGTCTCTTTTCCACAGAAATATACTTTCCGAAAGCTAGAAAGCTTGCGAAAGAAATGAATTTCTAATAGATTTGCTGTTGTTTTCAACAGAATATATATATATATATATATATATATATATATATATATATATACATATATATATATACTATATATATATATATATACATACATATATACTGTATATACATATATATATTTTGGAAGGAGGCCATTTTGAATACAGGCTTTGTTGAAGTCTACAGCATTAGTAGCATTGTTCAACTTGTAAGAAGTACCTCCAACCTCCGCTCTCTCATTCGAAATATCGAGAGTACTTCTTACAAGTTGAACAATGCTACTACTGCTGTAGACTTCAACAAAGCCTGTATTCAAAATGGCCTCCTTCCAAAATATACCTACTGTCACCAGGCCAACAGCAAAAGGACTACGCCAGAAGAACGATTGAGGTACTTGAAAGAAGAACTAGAAAAGAAAGAAGAAACCGTGACTAACCTGAAATCTGAATTAGTCAGCTTGTACCGGAAATGGAACGCAGCGAGTCCCCCTGAAGAGGTGCGCTCTAATGTCAATAACGCACTTGCCTATGTCACCAATGCTCACCTTGACGAATCTAGAAGGAGAATAGGTCGGAAGCTTTCTGCCTTATATGGCGGGCCCGTCGCGGTACCACACCAGATTGATCAGTTCATTAACCTTAGCAGCACGAATTTAACTGAAAACCAACGGAAGTTCCTAAATCTGGGACTCAACTGTCATTACATCAGCAAACGCAAATCTATGGATAAGCGTATCGAGTTGGAGATATTACTGGATGACATTCAACAGCTAGAGCGAAACAAAAAGGTTACGACGTCTCCAGACCTCCAAGCTGAAATTATCAGAGAAGCCAACACATCGAGAGGGCACTTTCGCAGTTCTCTCCTCAGTCCTGAATTAAAAGCTGCAGCTAAGGAATTAAAAGATAATGACGCTATTGTAATCTGTCGGGCTGACAAATCTTCCGTCTTTGTAATTTTGGACAAAGAGGACTACATGAACAAAATGATGAACATACTGGGAGACACTACAAAATTCAAGCAGATCACGAAAAATCCTACAAATGACCTCAAGACCCGTCTTAACCGTATAATAAGATGCAACAATAGTACTGTCGGTTCGCCTAAACTCTCTCTCATTGATGGGGATTACAAACTTGGTTATGCTTATGGGAACGTCAAGACCCATAAACAAGGATTCCCTCTTCGCCCTATTATCAGTCAAATACCATCTGTCACTTACAAACTCGCAAAACGCCTGAACGAACTCATCACCCCTTACACCCCTGTTTCTTACAGTTTAAAGTCTTCAGATGAGTTCCTCGACATTTTAAGATCTACGCCACCTTCTGGTGTCATCGGTTCTATGAACGTGGTCAGTCTCTTCACCCACGTCCCCGTGGATGAAACTACGGACATGATTTGTAGTAGGATATACCACGACAGAGAAGCAGGAGACACCCCCTTGGCGATACCTGAAAACACACTACGCTGTCTCCTTCGCGCGTGTACCAAAGAAGCCCCGTTTTATGGACCTGATGGTAATATGTATGTCCAAATTGATGGTGTTGCCATGGGGTCCCCCTTAGGCGTCCTCTTCGCTAATTTTTATATGGGCACCATAGAAAGGAGAATATTTCTGCATCACCCCGAACTTCTACCATCTGTATATGTAAGGTACGTAGACGATGTTTTCATTAGTGCAGAAAATGAAAACAGTATTTTACAAATCGTGAGCACCTTTAAACGTCATTCCTCCCTTGACTTCACCCATGAACTCGAAGCCAATTATAAACTCCCCTTTTTGGACGTTTTAGTTCACCGAGGCCCTCACTCTTTCACCACCGAAGTTTATGTGAAGGACACAAACCTGGGTTTCTGCCTCAACGGTGCTAGTGAGTGCTCAGAGAAATATCGCAGGAATGTGATCAATTCTTTTATTAAGAGAGCCCTCACACATTCATCTACTTGGACTTCCACCCATGCTGAATTGCAGAGAGTCTCACAACTCCTTGCCAATAATGGTTACTCAAAACAATTGGTTGATGAGACAATAAAGCGACATCTAGACAGTTTCGTGACACAAGCCCCCTCTGCAACAGAAAAACCTTGTCATATTTCCCTCTTCTATAAAAACTTCATGTCTTCCGCACATAAAGAAGACGAAAAGGCTTTAAGAAAGATCATCAGCACACATGTCATCCCTACAGACCCCCACGCCATCCTGAAGCTCATCATCTTTTATAAAACAAAAAGAACATCAAGCCTCATCATGAAAAATAGTTGCCTCCCACAGACAAGGCCTTTACAAGAGGTGAATCTTATATACCAATTCCATTGCAACTTTGGTGACTGCAGTCGCCTCAATTCACGGTATATAGGTTCAACCACTACCACCTTGTCAAAAAGGATGACGGCACATTTACAGGATGGGGCAATACTCCGTCACACTAGTAATACACATGGACACTCCCTCACCAGGCAACAACTAGAAACACAAACAACAATACTGTATCGTGAACAAGACAGAAGGAGATTAAGGATGGCTGAATCAATTTTTATTCGTCTGGATCAACCCTCCATCAATATCCAGCTACAGCCTGAAGTTACACTCCCATCAATGAGGAAGCCCAACCAGCAACCTACAGGGAACCCGTCGGCACTCCGTGGGTAGCTAGGCGGACACGACATCTCCCCCGCCACACGACATCTCCCCCGCCACACCTCATATGACTTCCTGTCCCAGTGTTTCTTCGCGGGTACAAAATCTCCCCCGCCACACCTCGTATGTCATTCCTGTTTTCACAGTGTATATTGTAACTCCTGAAGATGACCTCTGATTGGGTCGAAAGACGTCTAGAGTAAACACCATGTACCTTGGAGATTCTATCAATACCCTGACCTCCAACCTCCGCTCTCTCATTCGAAATATCGAGAGTACTTCTTACAAGTTGAACAATGCTACTACTGCTGTAGACTTCAACAAAGCACACACACACACATATATATATATATATATATATATACATATATACTGTATATACATATATACTGTATATACATATATATATATATATATATATATATATATATATATATATATATATATACAATCACGAAGAACCCACAGTCGAAATAAAAAGGAAACTTTAGAAGAATATGTAACTTCTATATTTCGGCTAATAGCTATAGCCTCTTCAGGAAAGTACAGATTACAAGAATTTGCAGAGACATAAGTACAATGAGATATGAGTAGAAGGGGAACACGCAGAGTTAAAACAGGACGACCCGTCACGCAGGGCTGAATCAGAGGTGAGGGGATGTGTGGGTGGAGGTGTGAGGTCATGGGAAAGGGCGGGAGGAAGGGTCAGGAGGGTGATAATTCTTAACCAAGTGGCTCACAGCTAGCCGTAAGATAATGTCCGGGGACCATTGACCTTTGGAGATGTTCAAGTTCGGACATTCTTCGATTAAGGGTGATTCAACAATTTTTCTCCTAAAACTACAGTTAGACTTGATTTTTTTTTTTTTTTTTTTTTTTTTCCTTGTCCCAGTCAAGACTGTGATTTTTGGTACTGACGTGTTGGAATATTGTAACTCCATCAGTTCTTCTTTTAAATTAATTCCCAACAAGCGTCTCACAGTTGCCTATCATTATCTTAACATGGTTCACAAACAAATTGTTAATATTCATCAAAGGTTGAAGGGAAATGAGTCCCCAGGAGTGTATAGCCTTCCTTGTAAAGATTGTGATTTAATGTACCTTGGTCAAACCGGAAGGGATCTTAACACCAGGTTAATGGAGCACAAAAGATCCATTAGGTATGCCCAAGAAAATTCCGCGGTGTTCCAACACGTCAGTACCAAAAATCACAGTCTTGACTGGGACAAGAAAAAAAAAAAAAAAAAAAAAAATCAAGTCTAACTGTAGTTTTAGGAGAAAAATTGTTGAATCACCCTTAATCGAAGAATGTCCGAACTTGAACATCTCCAAAGGTCAATGGTCCCCGGACATTATCTCACGGCTAGCTGTGAGCCGCTTGGTTAAGAATTATTACCCTCCTGACCCTTCCTCCCGCCCTTTCCCATGACCTCACACCTCCATCCACACATCCCCTCACCTCTGACTCCGCCCTGCGTGACGGGTCGTCCTGTTTTAACTCTGCGTGTTCCCCTTCTACTCATATCTCATTGTACTTATGTCTCTACAAATTCTTGTAATCTGTACTTTCCTGAAGAGGGCTATAGCTATTAGCCGAAATATAGAAGTTACACATTCTTCTAAAGTTTCCTTTTTATTCCGACTGTGGGTTCTTCGTGATTATCAATTACATATATGCCACAACATTTTGCCATATATATATATATGGGCGGGAAGAGGAAAGACTGGAGTCTTATTCCGAGTTTTATTCTTGACTAGTTTCGCTACAAGCTTTTTCATATATATATATATATATATATATACATATCATATATATATATATATATATATATATATATATATATATATATATGGGAAGAGGAAAGACTGAACTCTTATTCCGCGTTTTATTCTTGACTAGTTTCGCTACAATCTTTTGTAAAAGCTTGTAGCGGAACTAATCAAGAATAAGACTCCAGTCTTTCCTCTTGCCACCCACTTCAAGTTGTCAGGATGTCTCAACATATATATACAGTATATATATATATATATATATATATATATATATATATATATATATATATATATGTGTGTGTGTGTGTGTGTGTGTGTGTGTGTGTGTATTTACCTAGTTGTATTCTACGGGAAGGGGATCTATGCTCGTGGTGTCCCGTCTTCATATCTCGTTTTTTCTAGACTGTTTTTAAATTCGTGTTTCGTTTTTGTATACACCACCTTTTCATCTAACTTGTTCCAAACGTCTATTACTCTGTGGGGAAAACTGTTCTTTTTCAGGTCTTTTCTATAACTGTCTTTCTTGATTTTCTTTCCGTGTCCTCTTGTATCTCTACTACCCCATTTTATTAGATCCTTTCTATCAATAGTTTCTATGCCTTTCATGATTCTATAAATATTTATCTAGTCTCCTCTCTCTCTTCTTTGCTCTAATGTCTTTCGCTCAAATTTACTAGTCTCTCCTCATATGATAGTTCTGAGAGTGTTGGTGCCAATGTCGTAATTGCTCTTTGTATTCTTTCAAGTTTTGTTATACATTTTTTTTTGTACTTGGTGACCACGTCGTCCCTGCATATTATAATCTTGGTCTCATCAAAGTGACTAGTATTTTCCTCACCATTTCTTCGTCCAGGTATGTAAATGCCACTTTGATTGTTCTTATCAAATTACAAGTTTCTCAATTTTTTTTTATTTATATGTTTCTCAGGTGACATATTATTTATAATAATGACTCCCAGGTCCTCATTTTCTACTTTTTTTTTATTTCTTGTTCTCCCAATTTATATGATCCCACTAATCTTTTTTTTTTTTTTTTGCTTCTTCCAAATTCCATTATACTACACTCCTTAACATTGAATTCCATCTCCCACTACTTCTTACTCCACTCCCATACTTTATTGAGATCCCTCTGCAGCGACTCACAATCTTCTACAGTGTTCACTTTTTTCAACAATTTTGCATCGTCCGCAAAGAAGCTCATATAACTTTCAATTCCTTTATCCATATCATTAATATACTGTATATAGCAAACATTATTGGGGCCACAACTATTCCTTGTGAAATTTCACTAATCACTTCATCCCAATTAGAATGTTTGTCTCTTATCACCACCCACTTTTCTTTCATGCAAGAAGTCTTCCATCCACTTCAGCAGTTTGCCCTGTATTCCTCCTGCAGTTTCTAAATTCTTTAGCAATTTCTTATGTGGTACCTTATCAAAAGCTTTTATCAGGTCTAGAAATGCACAATCAGCCCATCCATTTCTTTCTTGTATTACATCTATTAGCCTTGAATAGAAACACATTAAGTTTTTGACGCATGATCGTCATTGTTTAAATCCAAATTGCCTTGGATTTAGTACGTTTTTTTTTTTCCAAATGCCTTACCCATCTAATTTTGGTAATTCTTTCACAAATTTTAGCTATCGTACTTGTAATAGAGACCGGTCTATAGTTAGTAGGGTCTTCCTTGTTTCCCCTTTATATATTGGTACTATATTTGCTCTTTTCCAATCTTCTGGAACTCTTTCTTCTTTCAATGAACTGCTCATTAGACTTGTATTTTGTCTGTTAGTTCGTTCCTACATTTTCTCAAAATCCAGTTTGCCATTTCATCTGGTCCATGCGGTTTTCTGACATCGAGATTACTCAAGTAATTCATTATTTCTTTCCTTGTTACTTCTATCTCTTTCATAGGGGGGGGGGATTCCTCCTCCCAATCGACATCTCTAAGTTGTATGTTCTCACTCGTAAACACCGATTTAAAATGCTTGTTCATAATTTCTGCCATTTCTATTTCCTCTGTGTATTCAACTCCTCCTTGTCGTAGTTTCTCTAATTCTTGTTTGTTTTTCAGCTTGTTTACAAATCTATAAAATAGTTTTGGTTGATCTTTACATTTTTCTATGACATCTTTTTCGTATTTTCTCTTTTCTTCTCTGCACACTTGTACATATTCATTTCTATAACTAGTATATATTTTCCATTTTTCAGGTCTTTTGTTTTTCTTCCATTTTATCCAAGCTTTATCCCTTTTGTCTTTTAACTCCCTACATCTTTTGTTGTACCAGTACTTTACATATCCTTTTTCTTGTTTTTGTCTTGGAACATACTTTTCCACTCCTTCATAAATTTTTGTCAACATATTCCATTTCTCTTTTACTGTTGTTTCCTCCTTGTCTATTCTTTTCCAGTCTGCTTTTTGAAAGAATTCTCTTATTTTATCAACATTTATTTTTCCATACATCAATCTTCCTTTTCTATATTGTTCGTTTTTTCCCATGTATTTTTCCCCATTTAGTTCCAGTTCAACCAATATGTGGTCACTTTTACTTATTGATGTCTTATATTCAATCTTTTCCACTATTTCAGGTTCTGATGTGATTATTAGGTCCAGTCTCGATGGTTCTTCCTCATTTCTATACCTAGTATTCTCTTGTATCCATTGCGTCATTGTATGTTCTATAATCATATCAAGTAGTACATTTCCACATAGGTCGTCTCCACCCTTCACTGTCATCTCTTCCTAGCAGATTTCTTTACAGTCAAAGTCACCCATTATAACTATTCTTCCTCCATCTTCCATTATCTTAGTGTTATCCTTGTGTCTTCTAACACATTTTTGTGTTCTCTCTCTTCCCATGAAGCCGTTTTAGGAGGCACATAATTCACCACATGTGACTTTCCTCACATTTATATCCTTCTTAGTCAGGAACACAACTCCACCCCTTTGTTTTACCTCTCTGTTTCTAATCCAGTAATTATATGCATCATGTCCTACACTGTTGGGTGGTAGTGGACCTTTCAATTGTGTCTCTACAATTCCCATTATGTCCGCTTCTTTTTCCTTCAGGTAATCATTCAGTTCATTCAAGCCTGTTATTAGGCTATCTATATTTGCATAAGACACTTTTAATTTTCTGCTACTTCCATCCTGTTTTCTGTTCCCTTTCCGTTTTTCTCTGCTATGAACCATTTCCTTTCATATCCACTATTCTCCAATAGAATTTGTCTTTGTCTGACTCTGTTCTGTTCTCATTTTTTCCCTCTGCTTTCTCATCGTCTCTTTCCTCTTTATTCATCTCTCTTTTCATCCATACCTATTTATATTGATAATTTTTTGCTAGTTTCCTTGTTTTTGCTAAGATATTCTCTGTTGTCGTTTGTGACCTGAATTCAACCTTAATTGGTCTGGTCTTATATTTCTTCAAATTCTTTCCGTTTCTGGTTCATCTTCTTGAACTACTTCTAATATCTAATTTACTTTTTCCTTCTCCTCCTTTACTCATGTAGTCCTATTTGGATTATGCTTCTCTTCCATCCCTAATATAATTATACATTCATCTTTATCCGCTAAGTCTCTTACCATATTCTCCTTCTCCCTCATCACTTTAATAACTGTGTCCTTAGTTTGTTCTTTCATCTGTTGTTCCACTATATCTTTCAATTTCATTTTATTGTTCTCTTGTACTTTTTTCTAACCACTTACCTCTTTTGCTATGGACTCTTTATTCGCTTTATTATTCCTCTTTAATTCCTCATTCTCATCCTTTACTTCTCTTAACTGTCTTTTTAATTCTTCTATTTCTTTAGTTAGGATTATATTCTCCTTTAGTTCTTCCAGTTTATCAACTCTTTGTGTAACTAGTATTAATTGGTTAAACCTAACCTCCCATGCTTTGTTAATTTTTTCTTAGTCTCTCCTCTAGATTTACTAGTCGGGGGAGGTTGTCATCTCCTCCCTCATTAAATCAATAAAAGCAGTTATCTTCTCTTTCCATTGAGTTGCTATTATCTATATTTCTGCTTTTGATACCTCTGCTCCCCTGTTCTACCTCGTCTATGTGTTCTGCACACCTTTTGTTGACACCCCTTCTGACGTCCGGGGCCCGTTCGTCCCCTTCCTCATTTCCTTCCATTTCCATCAATAATGTCTCCCCTTCTCTTTTTTCTTCACCTGCCTACTACACCACGAGCTTTCCCCTACCCTACTAATGCAACACAGGTACTCCCTCATCGCTGTAATCCACGAAAATTGTGTTTCGTTCCGGAGTTCCAATCTTCGCTGTTAGTCCGACGTGTGTGCGTGTGTGTGTGTGTGTGTGTGTGTGTGTGTGTGTGTGTGTGTGTGTGTGTGTGTGTGTGTGTGTGTGTGTACATACCAGGGTAAATGTTGATATCATTTGAACCGTAGCTTCTCTAGTTCTGGTCTGAAGAAGAGCAAAAAACTAAAGGAAGAAGGAAGAGTAAAAGAATAAAAGAAGGGAATCATAAATAAACCAAAAATAAGAGAAAAACATAGAAAGAAAAATTATACTGAAGGAAACAAAGAAAGAAAGAAAACAAAAGAAAAATAGAAAGAGTGAAAAAAGAACAAGAGAAAGAAAATGAAAGAAGGTAAGAAAGAAATAAGATAAAATACAATGAAATGAAATTAAATAGAATAGAATGTTTACGTTGGGGTACATGTGTTAAGGATCTTTGATGGAAAAGTCTCGGACTTCAGCTATGAAATGTATTTATAGTAAATAGGAATTACATAAAACACAAACCGGGAACCACAATTTATGGTTGGAGTCCCACTGTAGCAAAATAGACTCACACTGCAGGGGTATGACGCCATCCGCTGAATCATATCTTGTTTTGATTACCTTAACTATGCAATTCAGCAAGATCTCCGTGAGGGAGGATTTACTGTCGTCTTACTCCAATAGGTTGCATGCTCGGCTGCATTCCTACTTCGATGGATTACTATGCATGGATGTTACATTTACATTTATCATATAATCCATGAAAAAGAAAAGAAGAAAGAACAGAGGAAAAGGAAAAAGTAAAAGAAAAGAACGACCCAGTTATCATCACCACAACACGAATGCCATTAACAGCGCCAAAGCTGTCATCATCACTTAAAGCAACTGCCAATACGTATACCTCCCCCCACCCCCACCCCATCCTCGATCTGTCCTGATAATGTCCTGAATGGCTCATTTCCTGGCGGATATTGCGCCAACGAGTTCCATAACGGTCAAGCACAAGGAAAAGAAAATCTGTAAATCAAAACTAGCCTCGTGCGGGTTCCCCCTGCTGCCGATGTGGCTCCGAATCGCGTTATTTACTTTGACGGTCCAGGTCCCGCTCATGTGTCATCGCGGGACGGCAGTGAGGGATATGGTCTTTAAATCCCTCAAGAGCTTCGTTGGAGGTCGTCATGACTATTCATCTCGCAGTGCAGTATCCGACAAAAAAAAAAAAATAATAATAATAATAATAAAATAAATAAATAAATAAATAAATAAATAATAATAATAATAATAATAATAATAATAATAATAATAATAATAATAATAATAATAAAATAGGCTCCTTAATAAATCTAACTTCTTGTATTTTTGTATTTGACTCTATTCTGATTGCTACCAAGCGCTTTTATTCAGGTCGAGGTCCAGGGAACAAAGGTCCTCCGACTCGATTCTCCGGGAGCATGTACCACCAGACTCGAAAGTTGGGGGGCATATGTCCTCAACTCTGAGCTTCGGGGTTCATGTACCCCCAGCTCGGACCTTGGGGGGGGCATGTGACCCCAGCTCGGACCTCGGGGGGGGGGGGCATTTGACCCCAACTCGACATCGGGGGGCATGTGCCCCCAACTCGAAGGTCGGGGGACATATGACCCCATTTCAAGAACTCGGGGGGGGGGCATGTGCCCCCAACTCGAAGGTCGGGGGTCATGTGCCCCCAACTCGGAGCTCAGGGGTCATGTGGTCAGTTGCGATGTCATCAGGTCTTTTGTGTGTGTATGTGTGAGTGTTGCCAGAAAGAATAATGGCCGTCATTGGCGAGCCAAACAACCACGTCCTGTTTTGCGCCGCGAATTTGTTCAGCCTCCAAATAGTAACGCTCCATGCTCCGTTTTCCAAATTGAAGTAGTGTTTCATATCCCCATGCATTTACAGGACACATTCTCCTCTCTCTCCTTCTCTCGCTCTCTCTCCTCTCCCCCTCTCTCTCTCCCCCCCTCTCTCTCTCTCTCTTTCTCTCTCCTCCCTCTCTCTCTCAGTCTCTCTCTCTCTCTTTCTTTTCTTCTCTCTTTTGCTGATTTCTAATAAGGGAAATATTTTGGAATCAGATCAAACATTGGATCCATATTCCGTTGCACATTCGATGAAAAGAATATATAAAATAAATAAATAAATAGATAACTAAATAAATAAAGAGGAAGGTGGTAGTTCCATTTCTACCAAGGGGTCACATACAACTGAATAAAATCTTCATCTGACACCCAATACAGAAGAAATCAATAGAGATGTCTTGATATATGATAAAGATGATAGTATCCGTAGAATTGTAATTTGTTGAAAGATGAATATGCCAACATTTTGAGACTGAAAATCTGGGTTCCTAATCTCCCCTTATCTCCCCTAATGAAACCCTAAAGTTTACAACTGGTGGGGGGGGGGGGGAGTGGCAGTCCTCACCTTGTTCAAGATCCGGTATTATACCTGTTCTTCTTTTTATTTATTTATTTATTTTTACTTATTTCTTTTATTTATATATTTGTAATTATTTATTTATCTATTTATAAATCTATCCGGTACAATACCTATTGTGCTTTTATTTTATTTACTTATTTATTATTATTTATCTATTTATTTTATCTATTTATTATTATTTATTTATTTATTTATTTACCCAGTACAATACCTATTGTGCTTTTCTTTTATTTATTTATTTATTTTTATTTATTTAACTATTTTATCTATATATTTGTTATTTATTTATTTATTTATTTATCCGGTACAATACCTTTTGTGCTTTTATTTATTTATTTACTTTTTTATTTTTTGGCCATAATCTTTGCGATGTCTTCAAACTTAGAAAAAATCGGGATACTCTTCGAGTTGGTATTATTTTCCATTCATGTCCGCGGGGCATAATTAGTTCGTACCAAGTTCCTTGAAATGTGTCTTTCGATAATCACTTCGTTCATTACTCTTAATTAATAATTTTCTCTTGTTCCGCTGAGCTGGAAATGCTTCTATATACAAACGACTGACTTTAGCGATGTTCAGTGACTTTGAAAATAAGTGACTGGAATACTGGACGTTTTCTTTTTCTTTTTTTTTCATACTTGACTAATCCCGTTTTTCATCAACTACTGGCACCATTGTCTCTGAGGGAGGGGGAGGGGGAGGGAGGGAGAGAGAGAGAGAGAGAGAGAGAGAGAGAGAGAGAGAGAGAGAGAGAGAGAGAGAGAGAGAGAGAGAGAGAGAGAGAGAGAGGGGATAGAGAAAGAGAGGAGATAGAGATAGATAGCTAGATATCTAGATAGATAGAGAGTAAATATAGATAGATAGATAGAGAGAGAGGAAATATAGATAGAGAGATAGATAGAGATAGGAGATAGGGAAAGGAGATAGAGATAGAGAGATGAGATAGAGATAGAGAGAGGAGATAGAGATAGAGGAGATAGAGATTGAGAGAGGAGAAAGAGATTGAGAGAGGAGATAGGGATAGAGAGAGGAAATAGAGATAGAGATAGAGATATAGAGGACAGATAGAGATAGAGAGAGGAGATAGAGAAAGGAGACAGAAATGGAGACAGAGATAAAGTTAGAGATAAAGATGGAGATAAAGATGGCTATAAAAATAGAGATAGGGATATAGATAGAGTGATAGACAGAGGGAAAGATATTTGAGTTCAAAGAGGATCTCAGACGTTGCTTGCTCATCCACCCTTACCAATTAGTCAAAATTCTAAAAATGAAATCTCAAAAAAAAAAAAAAAAAAAAAAAGGGAGAATTAGGGAATAGTCTGAAGATAAAAAAGAAAGAAAAAAAGTGTCTGACTTCTTTATCATTGCTCCTATTATATCCAGTAACCGGGAATTTTTTCCCAATTTAAAAAAAAAAAAAAAAAAAAAAAAAGAGGAAGAGGAAGAAGAAGAAGAAGAAGAAGAAGAAGAAGAAGAAGAAGCATAAGAAGAAGAAGAGGGAAAGAAGAAGGAAAAGAAAGAAAAAGAAAGAAGAAGAAAAAGAAGAAAGAAAAAGAAGAAGAAGAAGAAGAAGAAGAAGAAGAAGAAGAAGAAGAAGAAGAAGAAGAAGAAGAAGAAGAAGAAGAAGAAGAAGAAGAAGAAGAAGAAGAAGAAGAAGAAGAAGAAGAAGAAGAAGAAGAAAATATAATTTTTAGATAATAGCCCCTGAGTCTTTATGCACCGGGTGGTATTTTTTCTTGGGGCATCGCTGCTGCCAGATTATTATTAATCTCCATCACATACCTATGGTAGCAAAAAAGCTAGGGCATGTCTAAATGGACCCCTGCCGTACCAGGTAATACCTTTCCTTTTGTTAAGAATCCGTCATTCTATTTCATTCATACCGTGACACTCCCTATTTCTATCATCTCTTACCATACCCGATGGTCCTTTGGCTAGACCGAGTGACAAGCAGACTATTCTCTTCAGGTCGATAATACAATCAACATATTCCACCTCAGTTCCATTCACCTCTTCCGTACCGGTTGGTACGTTTCCTTTTACCCCGTCCGCCGTCACATTATTTCATTAACTCCCCTGACGCCTCTAAAAGAGTTTAAGTAACATCAGGGTCTGTGGCATCCTGTCTGTAAACTGTCTGTATCTCTCCAGTTTGCGTCTGGGGCGGGCATACGAGCGGTGGCCTCTGTCACCTCGTCGATGCATCCATTTGTTATGCTTTCATCAAGTGCATATTATGGGGAGGGAAAGGGACGCTGTGATTGGCTGGGAGCTCCATGGCTCGCTAAAATATTAAGAAGTCTCGCGCCCGGTTGAATCACACGCGTCGATAACCTGTATAGATCGGTAAAGTGACCCAGCCATCATGGACTTGTTAGTCCTGTGTCATCTTTGAAGGGTTTGTTCTGGCGAACGCCAAAAGATTTGTTCGGTTTGAGAGAAATGTCTGCGGGGTAGAAGAAGAAGAAGAAGAAGAAGGAAAAGTAGGGGATGAAGGAGGAGGAGAAGGAGGAGGAGAAGGAGAAAGAAAAAGAGGAAGGGAAAGAGAAAGAGAAAGAGAGAGAGAAAGAAAAGGAGAAGGAGAAGAAGAAGGAGAAAGAGAGAAGGAGGAGAAAGAGAAGGAGAAGGAGAAGTAGGAGAAAGAGGAAGAGGATAAGAAGGAGGAGAAGAGGGAGAATAAAACCTAGATTGATCTATCTTTGATGATTCTATATTCTAGTAAACGTCAAAAGAAATTTTCTGGCTGAATAGGAACCTATAGGCGTTAGAGGATTAAAAGAAATGCCTCAATTAACCCATTAAACTCCCATGACAAGATGTCTTGTCATTTGGTCAAATTAAACAAAAAATCATAAAACACCAAAATGTTTGATCAAACACCAGAAAAATATGGCGTCAGTCCTCGCTTCGCTCGCAGCGAAGCGAGGACTGACGTCATATTTTTCTGGTGTTTGATCAAACATTTTGGTGTTTTATGATTTTTTGTTTAATTTGACCAAATGACAAGACATCTTGTCATCGGAGTTTAATGGGTTAAACCTTGAGGCCGCTGGTCAACGCCAGAAGGTGGACATCCTAGAATTGGAGTGAAAACCTAAGTTAGTTAGAGGGCAGGATAGATAAGATGGGGGAGAGGGAGGGAGGGGGGATTTGGGGGATTAGTGGAAGGAAAGAATGAAATGGAAGGAAGTAATAGTTATGATAGATGTGGGGCTTACTTTATATATTTTGGTCCATTTTACCAGAACATTTTATTTCCTCGAGTAGCGGACCTACTTTAGTCCCAAAATCGGTCCCTGTACTCGAGTGAAGTAGATTTTGTGTCAACCAGAACACAGACTCTGAAGCTTCCCGAAATTCCGAGAGCCAGCGAAGGGTAACCAATCAATGGGGGGCACCTCTGGCGGTTTAAACAACAATTTAGGACCCTAAGTCTGAAACCCGAAATCTCACGCACATAACGATCGTATTCACCCTTGGCATAAGGTCCATAATTGCTTAGCCTACGTTTGGCCTTGTGTGACACTGTAGGCACTTTGAGTGCTTAATAAAAGTGACTCATAGCTTTAAGACACTTCTGTGCTAGTTGGTACTTGTTCTTGTATTCTAGGTGTCGCCAGACTATTTTTATCAAGGAAAAGGTTTGACCCAACGTGACTAATAGCAGATCTGAGCGCGTTACCGAAGAATCGGGGGTGCATTTCCGGCAATGCGTTACCGACAATGCGTTACCGATTTTAATTTCCTTGGAGCGGTCCGCGTTATGTGTATATGTATATACATATACGCAGTATGTATACGCAGATTTTTCGGTAACGCACTACCTGTTGGGCGGTAACGCGCCCACCTCTGACTAATACCTTCCATACCGGATGATACTTTTTATTTACAGTCTGTTTGCCGTCCTGTTATTTTATTCAGGTGCTAAGGTAATACATTGCCGATTTTTTTTTTTTTTTTTTTTTTTTTTTTTTTTTTTTTTCGGACAACATAACGACAACAAAGGGTGTTCGAGCGGTTGAATATGAAAGGGGAAAGAGTCTGAGGGAAATTTAATAAATTTTATGGGGTAGGAGTCGGCATTGCACGGGCACTATGTGTTTGCCGCATGCGTAGGCTGCATTCTGTCACCTTGCAAATCCTTTATTGAAGGATGTCAGGGCGAACATCTAGAAAATTAGATGACCTTTCTAGATGCATAGGAGGGGAAAGATGCTGATATATGTATATGTGTAAATAGGGTATATGCGAGCGCACACACACAAACACACACACACACACACACACACACACACACACACACACACACACACACACACACACACACACACGACTCGTGGCGCAGTGGTCGAGTTCCCGGCTCCCACTACGGCCGTCCGGGTTCGAGTCCCGCACAAGGCTGAAATAATTTCAGTATCGCTGCCCTGCGAGTCGTTACTCCAACTCTCGTGGGCGGGGAGTTGGGTGTGTGTGCGTGTGAGGTCACGGTATTACCCATAGATCGGTTATTTATGAGCTCTCTTCCGGGAGAGTAATAACTGCCGGTCACGAGTCCAACACGTGATCCAAAAACATGGTGAATCTCACACACACACACACATATACACGAGTCCAACACGTGATCCAAGTCCATGGTTAATTACGCACGCGCGCACACACACACACACACACACACACACACACACACACACACACACACACACACACATATACACGAGTCCAACACGTGATCCAAGTTCATGGTTAATTACGCACGCACACACACACACACACACACACACACACACACACACACACACACACACACACACACACACACACACACACACACACACACACACCACACACACACACACACACACTCTCTCTCTCTTTAAGCAGGGGGTACCCAACACTGAAAAAATCGATACATGTGACATATGAATATTTCTTTACGACTAACGAAATGTAATCCTATTCAGTTGAAATGTGACCCGTGAATATATAAATTTGATCTATGATAACTCCAAAAAACCCTGTGGCATCCTTATATATATTTTTTGTCTTTGATAACATCAAAGAATTTGATTTAGCCAGGTGGAATTTCTTCATTCTTTTGTGGGTCGTTATGGAACAAATACAGACATTCCCACTTCGTAAACTCTGACCTATTCTTTCCTTCCAAGTGACCTTTAGATGGATATTTACAGAGATCTCGTCCACGTCTTGAAAGACAAAGAGGGTATGATTTCTTTTTGTTTCTCAAGTGCAGACTTCTACAAAAGCCTCAGCGCTCCTGGGTCCGCCATTTTAGCAAAGGAATAAAATTGCCAAACACAAAGGGCAGTTTCTGTAGGGTTGGTATCTCTTGTGAAGACAGGCTTACCAACATAACGCTCTTTACGAAATAACTTTTTTCAGATTGTTTAGATTTTCCTTTCCATTGGATAAAAGAAAAAAAAATCTGAGGGTAGGTATTTCTGAAGACTTAATTACAATTGTATGTACTGCTGTTGTTAGTGTCCATTTGAATTACAATCAAATGCAAGAACAACAACCATTTTTGTGAAAGAGCTATCGGGGATATTCTTAAAAAAAAATCTTTCCTTATATAAATCTTATGTAAATCTTTCCCTTCCAAGGTTTTATATAAAATTTATAAAATATTCTTTTTAAAGAATACCACCGTATGTGACTTCTTCGATGTTGATAAACTTGACAAATGAACTTGGTATCAAACCAATCTCTAACCTATATTCAATCCTTCAACTGAATAAAGTCCTTTGGAGTTCCCACGAAGAAAACGGAGAAGGGGCGATATCAAGGTCTGAAATATATATATATATATATATATATATATATATATATATATATATATATATATATATATATATATATAGCCTCCAGACTTAAGTTTCACTCGAGTTTACTCATCAGCGTAAAAAAAATGTTTCAGTCCCACCCAAATAAACAAACAAACAAATAAATAAAAAGAAAATCCTCTGGCCGAAGAGGTCGACGAAGAGTATCCCATGAGTCATATTTCGGGTTTCCCATAGTCTAAGACTACAAAGTCTGTTCACACACAGCGAGGTGGGGCTTAAGAGTGACGTCATAGGTGGCCCGAGAGCCCAGGATGGCTGAGAAATATTTGACGTCATGTCGACTTGGAGATTTTCGGCAATTGTATACATATTCAGAGGGCGGGGCTAATGAGTGATGTCATACGTGGAGGCGTGGTTAATAAGTGACGTCATATATGTGGGGCGGGGCTAATGATTAATGTCAAATATGGAGACGGGGCTAATGACTGGTGGCTTATATGGAGGTAGGGCTAATGTCTGATGTCACATATGGAGGAGGGGCTAATGAGTGACGTCATGCGTGGAGGCGGAGTTAATAAGCGACGTCATATATGGGAGCGGGGCTAATGATTAATGTCACATATGGAGGCGGGGCTAATGACTGATGCCACATAAGGATACGGAGCTAAGGACTGATGTATTATATGGAGGCCGGGCTAATGTCTGACGTCACATATGGAGGCGGGGCTTATGAGTGACGTCACACATGGAGGCGGGGCTTATTAGTAACGTCACAAAAGGAGGAGGGGCTAATGAGTGACGTCACATGTCCATGTCCAGGTGGTTCGAAATCCCATGATGTTTGAAGGCCATGTCGATTCAAAGACACTTTCGACAAATGTAAATTGGCTTAACTACTGAAAAGAATGCCATAATTGCAAACCTTTACTGTCTCTCTTGAGCAAGGAGATGGATAAGTGTATAGTGTGTAATGTCATAGCATTACCCCTAGATTGGACCATACGAGGTATGAAGCTCTCATCCGCGGCCACAGCTGTCGCCAACGAGCACAGCACGTGATCCAAGACCGTGGTGGCACTCCCTCCCCTCTCTCTCTCTCTTTCTCTCTCTCTCTCATGCATGCGCAGGGTGAGAGTGAGGGTGAGGGTGTTGAGGAGAGGGACAGAAGAGGCAGAGGGGGAGGGGGAGGGAGAGAAGGAGGGAGAGGGAAGTGAGAGGGATAGGAGAGGGAGAGGGGGAAGGGAAAAGAAAGAACGGGAGAAGATTGAGAGAGGGAATAAGAAAGAGAAGGAGACGAAAAGGGAGAGAGGAGGAAGAAGAATAAGAGACAGACAGACAGACAGAAAGGGAGAGAGGGATAGACAGATAGATAGACAGACAGACAGAGAGAGAAAGACTAAGGAGGGAGAGGGACAAAGAGAGAGAGAGAGAGAGAGAGAGAGAGAGAGAGAGAGAGAGAGAGAGAGAGAGAGAGATAACATAATATTTGTAATAAACTTGAAAGTCCTTTGGTTTCGAGTTTGAAGGATCTAGATTGCCAAACTCTATACCAAATTTGTCTAATAAAGCGAAAATTTCCTTCGCTCTTATGTTCCTTTTCCGTCTGCAATTCACAGATTTGATTGAATTACGTGTTTCTATTGTTTTCTGTTGTCTTAAAAAATACATATATATAATTCAATAAAGTATGGATTTTATTAAAACAAAACTAGTATATAGGTCATATAAAATCTCCAACTCGTTTTTCCTATACGGAGTATAAATATACAAAGTTTGTCGACATTTGCACCAAATGTCGACATGACGTCACTCGGAGTTTGTAAACAGTCATTGGAATTCCAGGGAATGTACCGAATTCATTTACTTCCGCAATGAGTACACATTTCGTCTGCCAATTATATTATGGCCAATTTGTATGCTCTGAATCCTCTGTAATTGTTTGTCCTCTTTAAATAAAGTGCAGAGACGCGGATGCAATTTAATTGCTTATGTGGGATTGTGAAAGGAATTTAGTGTTACAATATGACCTCAGGGTCAAAATTCATGCAGTTTGTCGTTGGTAATTAGGTGTATGTTGGCGTATGTCTATTTCCATACACTAATCCGGACTCTCTTAGGTGATCCATGACATGACATAAATTTGTAAAACTATCTTTCGTTGCTGTTGCGTCGATTAGATTTTGTTTTTATCTCGGTAAATAAAACTTGTTGTTTTTGTGAGAAAATATTTTCGAAATTGAGTTAATCGTGTTTTTTTCTTGTGGTTAATAGATATCAATTTTGACAAGTTATATACATAGTTAGGATGAATTTTGAAACAAAATGTCTATAAGAACATTTAATACAAAATGACAGAAAAGAAAATGAATAGTGAAAGACAATACTAAACCACTGAAAGCCGGATATAGACAGATACTGACACGCTCCTCATAAAGCTAGACTTTAACATCACAAGACTAAAACAGATTGAAAAAAAATATATATATATACAAAAAATAAGACCATTAAGAAAATAAGGATGAGGGCTGGCCGATCAGTTTAGAGC
>NC_134778.1:70914576-70917076 GCF_046742065.1 Oratosquilla oratoria
ACACTTTGTTTATGTTTTTCATAATTTTCGATCCACAAAAGCACAGGAAATGAGGGAAAGAGGTGTTTTTCTTAGCTGAATAGAATCTGGAATAAAAGAAGACAAAATCTTTAAATGTGATTGTATGTGAGAAGTGACGAAATACTCCACACTGTTCATCATACGACCAAAGACATCTTAGGCCATAAAGAAACCGAAGACATTTTCGAAGACATCTTGGCCCAAGACGTCTGGAACTCATAACACCCAAGGCCTGGGTGAGTCAGCACTGATCAGCAATGTTGCCGAGGCCGAAGTGCTGGCTCTGTTTCCACTTTGGACAATATACTTGACAGACACAACTCCAGCATCTCGTTGGTGCCACGTTCTCCCCTTGCCTGCCTGTGCAGAGGCGAGCAATATACTTCTGCCTGCAGAGTGCCACTTGTATATTACTTGTTCATGCACATTTATTACCAATTGATGCGGACTTTATACAATGTGTTGCGTGTTCTTCAATATATATGTGTATATACATACATAATATATATATGTATATATATATATATATATATATATGATATATATATACACAAAGGATTACAAAAACAGAGCATACTGACAGGAGACCTTTTGGTCCATATCTAGGTCGGATGCGAAAAAAATCATAAATAATAAAACAATAAATAAAAACTATAACAATGTAAATAACAAATAAAATACATAAATGAATGCATGCGTATAGTTAAATGATAAACAAACAGATAAATAGTAAATAATGATAAATTGACATATAACTAATAATTAATGAGAATTGAACAGACAAATGATAACAAAACTAAAACAAATAATATAAAATAAATTATAATCGCTACAGCATCTTGCTTAGGTGTTTATCTAAATGATTCTTAAAGCTTCGAACTGAACTGCATTGCACTAACTGTGCAGGAAGTTTATTCCATCATTAACTACACGGTTGGCAAAGTTGTTTCTGCCTACTTCCAAATTGAATCTATTTCCGGACAGTTTGAGACCATTGTTTCTTGTCTGATTCACATTCAATGTGAAAATTTTGTCACTTTTAATGTTGTCAATTCCCTTTAGAATTTTAAAGACCTGTATCAAGTCACCTCTTTTTTTAGGGAAAACAGATTCATATGTTTTAGTCGATTTTCTTATGATTTATTTTTTATATTTGGAATCAGTTTTGTGGCTTGCCGTTGTACTTTTTCCAGTCTGTCAATGTCTTTAATGAGATTCGGTGACCATACGGAAACAGCATATTACAAATGTGGACGAACTAAGGATTTATATAGCTTGTTAATGAGTGATGGACTTTTGAAATCAAAAGATCGCTCAATCAGTCCTAGAATACTATTTGCTTTCTCAGAGGCTGAAATACACTGCTTGGATGATTTGAGATCGTTACTGGTAATTACGCCGAGATCTTATCCACTATTCACTTTTGTTAACAAATTTCCGAATAACTTGTAATCGTACTTACTGTTATTTTTACCTATGTGCATTACCTTGCATTTAATTGTGTTAAATTTCATTAGCCACTTTTCAGACCATTGCTGTAATTTATCTAAATCTTGAATATATAATTGATTTAAGTGATCATTTGCCATTCTGTACAGTTTTGTATCATCAGCAAATTTGAAAACAGTAGATTTTAGTTCATGGTCTATATCATTTATATATATACTATGAATAGAAGTGGTCCAAGAACGGAACCCTGAGGAACTCCACTTGTAACATTTTTCCATCTAGAAGTTTTTCCATTTAAAACAACTCTCTGTTTTCGATCATTCAATCAATTACTAGTCCAACTTAATAGGCTACCACTTATTCCGTGTGAAGCTAATTTAGTAAGTAGTCTTTCGTGGAGGACGGTATCAAAAGCTTTTGCAAAGTCTAGATATATTAAATCTATATTGTTTCTTTTGTCATAATTCGAGATAACTGTGTTGTAGAATTCGAGTAAGTCAGTCACGCAAGAACGTTTCCATCTGAAACCATGCTGGCTATCATTTATCAAACGGTTACTTTCTAAATGCTGTTCGATAGCATCTCTGATGATAGTTTCCATTATTTTTCCTACGATTGAAGTCAAACTTATAGGCCTATAGTTATTTGGTTTCTTGTTGTCACCTTTTTTGAACATGGGAGTAACGTTAGCTAGCTTCCATTCTCTTGGGACATCTCCGGATATGATGGATTTCTTGAAAAGAATTTCTAATGGAACAACATTCTCATTTTTCATTTCCTTTAAGATTCTTGGATACCAACCGTCAGGCCCTGGTGTTTTATTAACTTTGAGTTTCTCTATACACCTTTTATTTTTATTTTTTTTTGTTATATTTACCGTAGTTAGTTATATATACTAGATAATTTCATAATTAATAGGATAGTAAAGCAGTACCATAGCTCCTAATTGTGCCAGATGTCCTGTGGACTTTTCGGCCACATGGTTATGCTCTTTTGTATTTGCTATTTTATTGTTTTATTATTACTATCA
>NC_134778.1:70922076-70924576 GCF_046742065.1 Oratosquilla oratoria
AACGATGCCTGTTTCTTACGTGCTCAACGTATTGCACTGCATATACCAAATGGATTGAAAGTTGCTTGGCCCACGAAGAACTTGCCAAATGTTTATGACCTAATCCGATTGACTGTGCGTTCGTTTCCTTGCATGTAACATATTTTTGTAATAAATTATTGTGGTGAAATATGGTGTAGTGCAAGTCCAGTTCGTTGATGTAGTGTGGAATTCTCCTATCAAGTTCCCTCGTTCTCATGACGCGGTTATGACAATCAGATGTATATGATAGTGTGGTGGAAACTGGAATAAGAGGAAAAAGATCAACAGGTATTGAAGGGGATTATGATAACAGTTTATTGTTGACTTGAGTTTCATTGAATGGAAACCCCAGCTCCACTAACTGGCAACAATTCTCGGAGCCTCCCATAGATGTCTCTGGGAAGAAACTTTGGATAAAATGTTACACGAGCCGGGTGTAATAACAATTGATTTTTTTTAATGAAATTATCAAGCTTGTACATACCTAACCTTAGATTAATATTATTAGCAAAAATGTGTTTTATGTGGCTTGATTGAATGATGTACCTTTTAATCAATGAATTACAAGAATTTATTTTTGTATTAACGTGGGATTGCATATCTTTTACTGAATTGAGGAAATAGAGTCAAAGTTGATAGAAAGAGATCTTGGCCACGGTCCGGGGACTGAGTGTCAGCCCTGCAGGGTTGCACCTCTATATGAAGGTGAGGATGTTGAGTTTTGAAGATGGGTAATAGGAAGATGATTCTCTCCGACGTCCATCGGGCTGGTCCCAAGGAAAGAGAGTAAAGGAGACAAGTTCGAGTCCATTACTAATGAATGGATGCAGTGACGAATAAAATAGTCTGACGGCAAAGATACGAAGAGAAAACGTACCACCCGGTACGGAAGGGTCTGGAAATCTTTCGAGCTATGGAGTGAATATTTTCTAAAGAAAACCACAAACACAGTCTCTGGTTAAAATCTGTTTTCTGTTACGTATGTTATCAAATCTTATGGCAAAATAATAACTGTACATTTTTTTTTATTATGTAATATGATATCAAATAACAAATTATAGTTAAAACTATATTGGATCATATTATTCAGTGTGTGTTTGTTATAAGTGTAATATCTTTAATAACACAAAATATGTGACTGCACAGGCAGACGATGCAAATAGCATTTCTGCATGATGCCATGCATATCTCATTATTTAAATTCGTGTATTTCGGAGAGAACGCTATTAGTGAATCTCGCCCGAACTGAGGAGAAAGGAGGATCAGAATTATATTTTGGTATTTTGCTCTTTAAATGATGAATTGTTTTTTAAAACAACTAATTGTATCTTTTTGTGCTTGATGTATTGGCATGGACGTGTTACGAGTTTACATACACACACACACACACACACACACACACACACACACACACACACACACACACACACACACACACACACACACACACACACACACACACACACATGTATATTATATATATATATATATATATATATATATAAACAACCACAATGCACTTTAATTCTAAGCCATCAAAGTCCGACATGCAGAAATTGAAATGCGGTACTGCCAAGGACTCGAACCCGGTATCCTTATGACAAGTGCGGCAGTGACTTACCAACTAGGCTATCAAGACAGATATAAGTTCAGCGCAATTTTTTTTATATTTGTATGCTCGAGTTACATACACATACATGAAATTTTGCGTTCAACCCATCTCCACTATGATAGTACAATTGGAAGTATACAGATGCGGGAAAGTATTTGTACAACACTGAATGGGTCCCAGTGATTAGAGATACATTTTAACAACCACAATGCACTTGTCATGAGGATGCCAGGTTCGAGTCCTTGGCAATACCGCATCTCAATTTCTGCATGTCGGACTTTGATGGTTTAGAATTAAAGTGCATTGTGGTTGTTAAAATATATCTCTAATCACTGGGACCCATTCAGTGTTGTACAAATACTTTCCCGCGTTTGTATACTTCCAATTGTACGATCATAGTGGAGATGGGTTGAACGTAAAATTTCATGTATGTATATGTAGCTCGAGCATACACATATATAAGAAAAATTGCGCTGTACTTATATCTCTCTTGATAGCCTAGTTGGTAAGTCACTGCCGCACTGCATGTCGGCCTTTGATGGCTTTGAATTAAAGTGTATTGTGGTTGTTATATATCTCTAATTACTGGGACCCATTCGGTGTTGTACACACACACATACACTCACACACACACACACACACACACACACACACACACACACACACACACACACACACACACACACACACACACACACACACACACACACACACACACACACACACACACATATATATATATATATATATATATATATATATATGTATATACATACATACATACAAAGGATTACGAAGGCGGAGCATGCCGACAGGAGACCTTTTGGTCCATATCTAGGTCGGATGCGAAAAAATCATAATATTAAT
>NC_134778.1:70934576-70937076 GCF_046742065.1 Oratosquilla oratoria
GTGACCTGTTGGGGTATGATGTTGAGTAATTTGGTCTTAACTGCAAGAGCAACACCATGGATGCGAGGAGCCCCTTCGTTCAAGCCCTTCCAGAAGAAGGTGTAACCTTCCCCAGATTCAGTGATGGAGCCTTCATCTGAAAAGCGGGTTTCATTGAGTGCCGCTATGTCAATGTCATACTTTTGGAGTTCATAGGCTATAAGAGCGGTTCTACGGTGAGGTCTTTCATTGTTGTCTAGGTCGAGTAGTGTGCGCACATTCCATGTGCCAATAATGATTTTCTTTGTTCTTGTGTTATTGGGGCCGAGGTATGGGTTGCCACGACGAGGCTCGGCTACCTGTCTGTGGGAAATGGAACAGACAATTTTTGGGTCACCTTTTCTAGACCCCTCCCAATTCAGGGTGGGCGGTGTGGATCCTGAAGAGGGCCGCCCAGTCACCCTGGGAGCTGCCGAAGGAGGCTGCTGTTCCAGTCCCAGCCATCCAGCGACCATCACCCCAGGGCCGCCTCTCGTGCAGGGTTGGAGCTAAGGGCAAAACTAGTGCAAAACATGGGCAAAATTAGTGCATTGATGATTAGAGTGGAAAGTGGGTGCACACTCCACAGTCCACTATCTTGGCAGTCCGTTAGCTGTTCCAGTGGCAGGTGGAGACCATGACGACTGGACTAATAAACCGCTGCAGAGGTGTGCCAATAGTCCAGTTTGTCGGACTTTGCCTGTTGCGTCACCCCGGCGCAGATTTTCTCTCAGGGTTTGCTCCCCTAGCCTAATGCCAACCAAGGATAGCCCGCTGGGCTGTGGGGCAGGGGTTGGTGTGAGGCCAGGGCGTGTCCACACATCGGTGGGCCATAGGCTCACACCTCTGGGGCCCCCTGCTGTTTAGCCTGGAGCCGCGAGGCAGCCAGTTATCGTGTGTGGCCACGAGGAGGCACGGCAGAAGTCTTGGTGTTAGAGAGGCTATGTACTGGCAGGGGAAGACTTACGCACTCGGCTTCCATGTTCGCTAAAGCAAGCTAGCCAGCGGTGGTACTGAAAGCAAGAAAGCACAAGCAAAGCATGCAACTTACACAAGGGAGCATGCAGAGCATGCAACCAACTGTCGAATGACCACACTAGACGCTTCATAACGCCCTGTGTATAGTGTGTGTGTACACACACACACACACACACACACACACACACACACACACGCACACACACACTGCACACACACACACACACACACGCGCGCGCGCGCACATACACGCGCACACACACACACACAAACACACACACACACACACACACACACACGCACACACACACACACAATCTCGTACAGACAAGCAAAACAGAACAACACTGGTGTTTGACAAAGGGCACTGGTGCAATACTCATTCGATTGAGATCTCTCCATTGACCCAAACACGGGGGAACACAACCGGACTTCGTTTGACCAGATCCCATTGGGCCGGAACCACTGCGACTGTTGACACTTTGTTTATGGGTCAGAACACATAATAAAAAGGTAGGTCAGTTTGCTTGAAAAAAAATAAAGAATCGTATGACCTCATGACGTAAGAGCGACAATCGACTGATTTGATTCGAGAAAGCGTTATGACGTCATGTCGTGTGTTTTTATCTTTCTGAAGCGAATTGACCTTTCGTTATTTTGACCTTGTTCTGCGGTGTGGTCCTGTTTTTTGTGAGGGCAAAAGTGGCGTGTGTTTCATTGTACTTTTCATTGTACTCTTTCAACCTCTTTCTTTGTAAACATTTATTACACTAGGTAGAGGCTTTCTTTTCACAACTGAATGAAATGTTTGACGACAGCATATATATATATATATATATATATATATATATATATATATATTATATATATATATTATATATATATATATATATACATATATATATATATATATATATATAATATACATACATATATATATATATATACTTGCCAAATTACCCGCGCGTTGCTGCGAGTTCGTGAATCATCCCTAACCTAACCATACCCCACCTAACTTTAACCCTTAACCCTAACCAAAATATATTTTTTAAATGAAACAGTTATCCAAGTACCTGGAGTGATAGCGTATCAGAATATATATGGTTAAGGGGGTCTATCTGCAATACCCTAGGAGTTCATGAACATACAAACAAACAAACAAATTGACAGACAAATGAAAGATAGTACCTTGGGTTATAAGGTTTCAGAATATATATGGTTATAGGGGTCTATCTGCAAAAACCTAGGAGTAGTTCTTGAATAATCTCTAATCTAACCATACCCAACCTAAATTTAACCCTTAACCCTAACAAAAATATATATATATATATATATATATATATATATATATATTTGAAAACGAAATATAGTTATCCAAATACCTGAAGTGATAGGGTATCAGAATATATATGGTTATGGGGGTCTATATGCAAAACCCAAGGAGGAGTTTTTGAAGAAAGAAACAATAAACAAACAAACAGACAGACATATGAAAGATAGTTTT
>NC_134778.1:70949576-70959576 GCF_046742065.1 Oratosquilla oratoria
TGGTGTTTTATGATTTTTTGTTTTATTTGACCAAATGACAAGACATCTTGTCATCGGAGTTGAATGGGTTAAGGTCTCAACATTTACATGGAATCTTAATCGTTCTGTCTTAGGCCTTTCTTCGAGACTTCTGGCCTTGACAGAGCATTATGTAAACAAAAATCTTCAGAGTTATTAAGGCATCTCGTTTGTGTTCATGTTGTTTTCTTGCTATATCGTTTCTATGTAGTTTTTTCACACTGCGCCAAACTGGCTGAATCAAGAAGAAGAAAAAATAGCAGAATTACAGCATCTCTATGAAGAGGACAGAACGGAAATTACTGGAAGGTTTATGTTAAGTAAGTAAAGAATAAAGGAGAAGGAACAATCGTACAAGAAAATATAAAGAAATGTGAAAGTATAAAAGAAACTTAAGAGAAAATAAAAGAGGGAAACACGAGGAAGGAAGCGTCGATGAAAAGATAACTACTTCCAGCATTGCTGGAACTGGAATTGAATGTCCAATTAAATCTGAAAACCTTTTATGCACTGGGGCAAATGTGAAGAGATTATACTGGCTTTGTTTTCCAGATGTACTCTTTGACCTTTGACCCCTGAAGCTTTCCAGGGAGATGGAAAGAAACAACGTGGTGGGGGAGGGGGGGGGGAGCAATTAGGAACGTACTATCAGCCTTTCACCAACACCAGGAACAAAAAGGGATCAATGGTGATGAGAATATGACACTGTACTATAGTTAAAAAGGACTGACGCGAGTCAGTAGTTGGCAGACCAGTTAAACGAGTTCGGGAGGGTAAAAAGGTCATTTAGCGTTGTCATACAATTCCATTCGGCCACAGGCTATTGCTTGAATATACATGTCATCGTTTATTTTTGTTATAAAAACTGAATGTAGTCGGTGTGACCATTGTTCGTATGTTGGTATTCTCGTGAAAAATGTCGAAATGAATGAGATGGGTTTGTTGCCCATAAAGCTGAATGGATGACGTTTTTAGTATTTACTACACTAAATAAAACCTTTTTCAAAAGAAAAACTAGTAAATAAAATGGAATGAAATAAAAATGAAATAATAGAAAACATTAAAAAAATGAAAAAATGAAGTAAAACAAGATTATATAAGAAATAAAATAAAATGAAAAAAACAACAACTTAGATTTAACAGAAAACATTATAAATCGAATCGAGTGCATGCATAAGCACAAACTCTCTATCTCACCTAAGTAGACAAGAGAGACCCCTCTTTTTTGTGCGTGTGTTTGTGTGACTCTATCAAAACGTCCCTTATGATAAGAGAATAAACTCGTAATATGTGTCGACAACTCGCAGCAATATATTTGCAACTTGAAACTACTTTACTTTCTTTTCGTCCAGGAAATAAACACTCTCGGCAATTTGATATAACTTAGCAGATTTGCATTTTGCGTTGTTGTAGTCGTTTGTTTTCTCCCCCAGTCGTCGTCTACTTCAGCGTAATCAGAGGGATTGCTGAAACTTGGAAACGATTAATTCCTTTAAATAAACAGCGTCTCATAGGTGCGCACGTAGGGTCATTAATTGGGGGTTTAATCGTGGATGTCTCCTGACAACATAATAGTCTTGTTTGTGACCTTGCTTCCTTAGGTATAATTTTAAATGAAAATTATTTTATAGCTATAGGATTACCATACAAGGCTATAAGATTACTATACATGATTATCTTGTTCTTTTTTTTGTGATCTTGTTTCCTTAGATATAATTCTAAATAAAAATAATTTTATGGCTATAATCTTATCTTTTCTTGCTTCCTCAGATATGATTTTAAGTAGAGATTATTTTATGGTCATAAGATTACCATACAAGATTATCATATAAGATTATAATACCAGATTATGTATATTTTTTTATCATGCTTACTTAGATATAATTTTAAATAAATATTATTTTAGGGTTATAAGATTACCATACAAGATTATCACATAAGATTACTATACAAGTATATTTTTTTCTTGTGATCTTGCTTCCTATATAAAGATTATCTTATGATTATTGAAATGACATATAAGAGTATCATATGACCTTATTATATAAAATTATTTTACATAAAAATTATTTACACTGTTTCTCAATTTTGAGCTCTTAAAAGCACTTAAAAACACCCATTTATTTAATACGAAAAAGAACTATTAGACGCACACAAAATGATATTTTTTACACCAGCTAGACCGAAGTTCAACAAGAGAAGAGGATTGGTTCAACTTAGGGCTTACAAGATGTTTACTTGTCAGTTAAGTGCTTCGGTTTTATGACAAAAACTTTTTCTGAAAAGTTGAAGGCGAGTATCACAATATTATGAGCTTCCACATTTCATTGAAAGACTTGTTCGATTTATTTTTAAAAATTCCGTTAGTCATAACATGATACACGGGAATTATATATCGGTTACAATTGAACACTTTCTGATCAAACAAGTTTAACCCAGAAATTATTACGGAAATGCTGAGGTAGTTTTTACCATGTAAAGTGTTTTCTAGGATTACAACTGGTAAGTAGACGGTTCTAGAAACCACCTAGAAATGTTGTAAGCATGTCATCATCTTATCATATCACAGCAGGAGCGTAGCCATGTCAGTGACATGTTAGTGACATTCACTGGAGCTCAGGAGCTTTCTTGTGGAATCTCATTCCAATCTTAGATTTACCGTACCACACTCAAAATAAACTTAGATCGAATTTTTGTTTTTCGTTAACCTAATCAAAGTAATTTTTTTTCTAAACTAGTATGATAATATTTTGTTTATACTTTTTAGTTTTAATTTAATAATTTCATTTTTTTTTTCTGAAGAAATAATCAATTAAATCTTACAATTACAAGACGAACACTATCATAATAATGGTGGAAACCTTTGCCCTGTTTTGATGAACGGGGTTTAATCCCTATTACACTAAACTGCTACCACTCATCTTAATTCTATTTAGTGCGGCTCTCATTCTCTTAATCAATGACCTCTCTTAATTAACTGCAACCACTTTGAGAGCATTTCCACTGGCCCCTCCGTTGTCCATGTTTATGTCCATTTCTATAAATTATCATTTGAATATACTTTTCCCTATGCAACAAAATCCCATCTGCATATCCAGAAAGAATTTATTATATAACCCGGCATGCCCCTCGCGGTCAGATCAACAAGAAAGAGAGGACAAGAGAATAATGTAAATAACACACGACCCTATGTCAAGATTACACTAGGGGAGGAAGGAAGAGAGAAAGTGTATGTTCGGAAAGTTTGCTGAGTGCCAACAGTAGAGGAAAAGAGAGGTTTCAGAAGAAGAAATCTAGCTAATATAAGCTAAAGATTACAGAGACAAAAGAGGGGAATGGCTGTGTGGAAAGGAAAGGCAAACGAAAAGAGAGCGTGAGCTGAAGAGGAGAGATCAGTGGGTTTGGGAAGATGACGAGAGAAAAGTAGACTTGGAAGGGAAAGCGGACCAGGCGAAGAGCAAGAGACGCGAATGCAGGACAGTGGGGAGGGAAATGGCGGAGGAGATTTATGAGACATCAAGAGTTGGGGAGGGGTAAGGACTCGCGAGACAAGTAGAAAATAGGTCAATCGAGGGAGTGACACAGAAGGAGACGACGTTATGTGTCACACTGACGTTTCTAACTTTTGATTTGTTGTCATGAAGTAATTCCTCAGAGGTTGATACCTAATCAACACTAATATTACTGGCAGTGATGTTTCTTTCTGCTCTTTTGATATATATACATACATATATATATATATATATATATATATATATATATATATATATATGTATATGTATATTTTTTTTTCCAAAATGTATTATGAGGTACAGTGGCTGCATCATTCCCTAGGGATAGAGCGATGATCCTGCAGAGAAACGTTAACTCTGAACACCCACACACACATGCACACACACACACACACACACACACACACACACACACACG
Source organism: Oratosquilla oratoria (assembly GCF_046742065.1). NCBI lineage: Eukaryota > Metazoa > Arthropoda > Malacostraca > Stomatopoda > Squillidae > Oratosquilla > Oratosquilla oratoria. The sequence continues at coordinate 70,953,525 of NC_134778.1, forward strand.
CACACAGAGAGTCCCAGACTGTCACTACGGCGGTCAGGGTTCGAATCCTGCCCAGGGCCGAAAATAGTTTCAGTATCGCTGCGTTTCGAGTCGTTACTCCAACTCTCGTGGGCGGGGAGTTGGGTGTGTGTGTGCGTGTAAGGTCAAAGCATTACCCATAGATCGGTCATACAAGCTCTGAGCTCTCTTCCGGGAGGGAAATAGCTGTCGATCACGAGTCCAACACGTGGTCCAAAGACCAAGGTGAATCACACACACACACACACACACACACACACACACACACACACACACACACACACACACACACACACACACACACACACACACACACACACACACGACTCGATGGCGCAGTGGTAGCGTTCGCGGGCGCCACTACGGCTGTCCGAATTCGAATCTTGACCAGGGCTAAAATAATTTCAGTATCGCTGCGCTGCAAGTCGTTACTCCAACTCCCATGGGCGGGGAGTTGTGTGTGTGTGTGTGCGTGTAAGGTCACAGCATTACCCATAGATCGGTCATATATGAGCTCTGCTCTCTTCTGGTAGGAAAATAGCTGTCGATCACGTGTCAAACACATGATCCAAGACCATGGTGAATCACACACACACATACATACACATCGAGGGACCTCATCAAAACTGAGTAAAATTAACTAGTTTTAACAAAGTCACTGAATATCTACACAACTTTAAAGGGTTTGCAGACTGGCATTTAATTTCAGCGCAATCCATAACAAATTCATTAAAAATCCACGCCAAGGAAAATTGTTCCTTAACACAAAGTGGCAAAGGGGATAGAATCGCCTGTAAAAGGTTCGGACACTGCAAGAAATTACCACTTTGCCTGAAACCATACCGGAAATGTTTGGTCCTCTCCGGAAGTCGAACAAGAAGTCAATCCATTTCTTCATCCGGAAGAAGGGCAGGGTGTGTGTGTGGAGGGGGGAGTAGGGGGAGTGGGGGGGGGAGAGGGGGAGGGAGCAGACAAAAGACAGACAAACGGAGTTCCCCTGGGTTCGACTCCAGTCAACAGAGAAATTTATGGAAACAGGGAATACTACGAAAGCCCATTTGCGGGCCAGCTCGTCGGGAGAGTGTGGAACCGGGGTGGTTTATTGTGTATGCATTGCACATTCGATGTCTGGAGTGCCACTGGGTGCCGCGGGGTGCCAATGGGTGTCAAGAGGTGCATGGGAACAAAGTACTAGTTTTGTCATAGTAATCCCTTTTCTCTCTACCTCCTTCCTTTCTGCCTTCTTCCTCTCCTTTACTTCTCTCTTTTTATCCCTCGTTTCCCATTCCCGTTCTTCTCTCCCTCTCTCTCTCTTTCTCTCTTTCTCTTTTCTCTATCTCCCTATTCTTTTCTTTATCTCTCTTTATTTCTCTTTCTCTTTTTTCTCTCTTTCTCCGTATTCTTTTATTTTTCTCTCTTTCTTTCTCTCTTTTGTCTCTCTCTCTCTCTCTATCTCTCTCTATTCTTTTCTTTTTTCTCTCTTTCTCTTGTAACTGAATCACATTCTTTTGCACAACTATATCCCTGTGACCAAGCGGTTCGAATATGTCCAAGAACCTCCAAAGTGAAGACAAATAGTTTAGGAAGATACGAGGTTGCATTGCAACATAAAGATGGCGAACAAGGTCAATATAGCAAAATTTCACTGCCTGAGAGTACCTGTAAAACAAGGATAAGGAGACTCGAAAGAAAGTGTGCGAAGGAGTGTTCAATGGAGTCTTTGGGGAGTAGGAAGGATGAGCAGATAGCAGATGGAGTCCGTGATGCAGAGCAGGTGAAAAATGGCACGTGGAAAAGACGTGAACAGGAATGAGATGAGAACACGTGGAAAAGACGTGAACAAGAATGAGATGAAAACACGTGCAAAAGACGTGAACAGGAATGAGATGAAAACACGTGGAAAAGACGTGAACAAGAATGAGATGAAAACACGTGGAAAAGACGTGAACAGGAATGAGATGAGAACACGTGGAAAAGACGTGAACAGGAATGAGATGAGAACACGTGGAAAAGACGTGAACAGGAATGAGATAAGAACATGTGGAAAAGACGTGAACAAGAATGAGATGAGAACACGTGGAAAAGACGTGAACAGGAATGAGATGAGAACACGTGGAAAAGACGTGAACAAGAATGAGATGAAAACACGTGGAAAAGACGTGAACAGGAATGAGATGAGAACACGTGGAAAAGACGTGAACAGGAATGAGATGAGAACACGTGGAAAAGACGTGAACAGGAATGAGATGAGAACACGTGGAAAAGACGTGAACAGGAATGAGATGAGAACACGTGGAAAAGACGTGAACAAGAATGAGATGAGAACACGTGGAAAAGACGTGAACAGGAATGAGATGAGAACACGTGGAAAAGACGTGAACAGGAATGAGATAAGAACATGTGGAAAAGACGTGAACAGGAATGAGATGAGAACACGTGGAAAAGACGTGAACAGGAATGAGATGAGAACACGTGGAAAAGATGTGAACAGGAATGAGATAAGAACACGTGGAAAACACGTGAACAAGAATGAGATGAAAACACGTGGAAAAGACGTGAACAAGAATGAGATGAAAACACGTGGAAAAGACGTGAACAAGAATGAGATGAAAACACGTGGAAAAGACGTGAACAGGAATGAGATGAGAACACGTGGAAAAGACGTGAACAAGAATGAGATGAGAACACGTGGAAAAGACGTGAACAGGAATGAGATGAAAACACGTGGAAAAGACGTGAACAGGAATGAGATGAGAACACGTGGAAAAGACGTGAACAGGAATGAGATGAGAACACGTGGAAAAGACGTGAACAGGAATGAGATGAGAACACGTGGAAAAGACGTGAACAAGAATGAGATGAGAACACGTGGAAAAGACGTGAACAGGAATGAGATGAGAACACGTGGAAAAGACGTGAACAGGAATGAGATGAGAACACGTGGAAAAGACGTGAACAGGAATGAGATGAGAACACGTGGAAAAGACGTGAACAGGAATGAGATAAGAACATGTGGAAAAGACGTGAACAAGAATGAGATGAGAACACGTGGAAAAGACGTGAACAAGAATGAGATGAGAACACGTGGAAAAGACGTGAACAGGAATGAGATGAGAACACGTGGAAAAGACGTGAACAGGAATGAGATGAGAACACGTGGAAAAGACGTGAACAGGAATGAGATGAGAACACGTGGAAAAGACGTGAACAAGAATGAGATGAGAACACGTGGAAAAGACGTGAACAAGAATGAGATGAGAACACGTGGAAAAGACGTGAACAGGAATGAGATGAGAACACGTGGAAAAGACGTGAACAAGAATGAGCTGAGAACACGTGGAAAAGACGTGAACAGGAATGAGATGAGAACACGTGGAAAAGACGTGAACAGGAATGAGATGAGAACACGTGGAAAAGACGTGAACAGGAATGAGCTGAGAACACGTGGAAAAGACGTGAACAAGAATGAGCTGAGAACACGTGGAAAAGACGTGAACAGGAATGAGATGAGAACACGTGGAAAAGACGTGAACAGGAATGAGATGAGAACACGTGGAAAAGACGTGAACAGGAATGAGATGAGAACACGTGGATAAGACATGAACAAGAATGAGCTGAGAACACGTGGAAAAGACGTGAACAAGAATAAGCTGAGAACACGTGGGAAAGACGTTTAAGAAAAATAATCAGTTAATGGTTGTATCATTAGTTAGGTTTGAATTCCTAACGTGGATGTACATACTCATGTTGGTATACGAGGCGAGAAATTGGTCTCTACCCATCCGTATCTACTTCCTGATTGGTTGAAGATTGGAAGACGTGTCCTTGGGGGCGGAGTCAGGAATTCTAACGTTTGAGCAAAAATGCTTAACGTTTCCCTTGGCTGATTCCTCAGGGTTCCGTTCTTGGGCCACTTCTATTCATAGTATATATAGATTATATAGATCATGGATTAAAATCTACTGTTTCCAAATTTGCTGATGATACAAAACTGTGCGGAGTGGCAAATGATCACTCAAACCAATTAGATATTCAAGAAGATTTAGATAAATTACAGCAATGGTCTGAAAAGTGGCTAATGAAATTTAACACAAGTAATTGCAGAGTAATGCACATAGGTGAAAATAACAGTAAGTACGATTACAAGTTATTTGGTAATTCGTTAACAAAAGTGGATAGTGAAAAAGATCTCAGCGTATTTATCAGTAACGATCTCAAATCATCCAAGCAGTGTATTTGAGCCTCTGAGAAAGCAAATAAGATTCTAGGACTGATTGCGCAATCTTTTGATTTCAAAAGTCCATCACTCATTAACAAGCTATATAAATCGTTATTCGTCCACATTTGGAATATGCTGTTTCCGTATGGTCACCGATTCTTATTAAAGACATTGACAGATTAGAAGGAATACAACAGCGAGCCACAAAACTGATTCCAAGTATCAAAAATAAATCATACGAAAATCGACTAAAACATATGAATCTGTTTTCCCTAAAAAAGCGTAGACTCAGAGGTGACTTGATACAGGTCTTTAAAATTCTAAAGGGAATTGACAACATCAAAAGTGACAAAATTTTTACATTGAATGAGAATCAGACAAGAAACAATGGTCTCAAACTGTCCGGAAATAGATTCAATTTGGAAGTAGGTAGAAACAACTTTGCCAACCGTGTAGTTAATGAATGGAATAAACTTCCTGCACAGGTAGTGCAATGTAGTTCAGTTCAAAGCTTTAAGAATCATTTATATAAATACCTAAGTAAGATGCTGTAATGATTATAATTTATCTTATATTATTTGTTTTTGTTTTGTTATCATTTGTCTGTCTGATTTTTATTTATTATTAGTTATATGTCAATTTATTATTATTTACTATTTACCTGTTTGTTTATTATTTAACTATACCTATGCATTTATTTATGTATTTTATTTGTTATTTACATTATCATAGTTTTTATTTATTACTTTTATTATTGATATTATTTCTTTTTCGCATCCGACCTAGATATGGATCAAAAGGTCTCCTGTCGGCATGCTCCGCCTTTGTAATCCTTTGTAATCCTTTGTTTGTTTCTTCTGTATCCACACATGAAAACAATCTGAAATAACTATAAGGATATTAAGGATTTGATATGACAACTTAGAATCGTATTAACTCCAGGTTAATTGGTTACTGATGCAATGTACTTGGTAGGATCTGTTTGAGTATTCCGGCAAATTATGGGCTCTTATGAAGATAAGTGGGAGAAGCTTGATTGCTAGTTTGTCTTATGCAGCTATGTGTGGTGCATAGGAGTCACAAATACTTAATAAAACAAATTAATAAAATTAAAAGAATAATTGGAAGCGTGCTGGTCTCCTGGCATAGGTCCCTCGACGCTAAAAAAAAAAAAAAAAAAAAAAAAAAAAAAAAAAAACGGGACAGTATTTCAACAACAGAATGTTCCAGTTTGGCCATATGAAATCACTAAGCGATAGCCAGAATAGGAACATAAGAAATAGAACTCAAAGAATGGGTTAACAATAATCAAAATAGGAAACCAACTTTCCTTCAGCTAAATTAAATCACCTGGCGGCAGAGAGCGAGTACAATGCACGAAAATGTACGTTTATTGATTGTCAGAGACCCCTGGTAGGTCGAAGCGGTACTTATGCGGCGTCTGCCATAACAAAGCATATCAAGTGTGGCACTCTTTGGAAGACATAGAGGAAGCCGTTGCCGAGAGAGATACTATGGAGAGGAATAAAATAGTCTAGCGACAGATGGAGCCAAAAGGAAAAGGGCCAACAGGTATGTGAGGGGGGGGCCATGAAAATTATCAGTAACTTTCATAACCGACGGATGGAAGGTGGTTTGTCACAAAATTGATTAAAATCACCTGACGGCAGCCGTATTGAATGGGAAAATACTACCCGGTAGGGAAGGGGTTGAGAGAGAAGATTTGTACGTAAATTGGAATTTTTAAAATTTATTCGTATTTTTTTTTTTTTTTTCGGAAGGGAGGTAACATAGGACAGATACAAGAGCGGTACT
>NC_134778.1:70967076-70977076 GCF_046742065.1 Oratosquilla oratoria
TGTTTTAGGTGGATGTTGCTTATGTTATCAGGGCCACAGGCAGATGAGTGCTTGAGACTATGTATTATGAGTTTTGTCTGACTGTCTATGAAGGGTGTATAGTCTGAGTCTGTGGGAAAGTCTTTCTTACGTCGAATGGTGCGTCGGTCGTCAGGGTGAAAAGTGAGATGGCTTGTCTGTGCAAAATGACGTATGAGTGCGTTTGCTTGTTGTCTGTTTGAGGGTAGATTATCTGTTGTTGTGATTATTGCTGCGTGAGAGCGTGTAGTGTTACTGTTGGATAGTGTAATGCTGTTGAGTGTTTTGTACAATTTGCTGGTGTTTGTTTTGTGATCAAGTGTATTGATAAAGTTTTGCCAATTTTGTGTTTTTTGTTCATGTATTTTATTGGCAATCACAGTGTTTAGTGTTTGTATTTGGTCTGCTATGTTTTGAGGGATAGGTGTGGGGGTATCGTGTTTAAGTGTGTCACATTGTCTGATGAGGCCTTGGATTTCTGGTGTGAAGTTGGGGTTGTGTGATTTTCTGTTGCCTCTAGGGATGTATCTCTTGTCTGCATTTTGTATGATTGTATTAAAAGTGTGCACAGCATTGTTTACGTTTGTGATTGGTGTACTGTTAAGTGTTTCAAAATGTTGTTCTGTCTCTTCAGTAAAAGCTTCCCAGTTAGCTCTCTTGTAATTGGTGTAAGTGTGTCTGTGGCCAACTGGGGTGCATCTTGTTTTGGTGGTGATGATGATTGGAAGGTGGTCAGAGCCAAGGGTTCCGACCACTCTCCATGATGTTGTTGGGGTTAGGCAGGGGGAGCAAAAGGTGATATCAGGAGAGGAGGGAGTGTAGAGGGCTTGGTGTGGGATATGTGTATGATTATGTGTGTTGTTCATGATAGTCAATGAGTCAAACTGAGTCTGTATATCAAGCCCTCTGTCTGTGTCAGGGTTGCTGTGTTGTTTGTGATGGTTCAAGGCCTACTGTTGAACATCGCAACGATTTTCCTGCTTCCCTTTCTCCCTTCTTTCCATCTTTCCTCCTAATGCGGTAATTAAGACTCGCCCGCAATTTTTTCTTTTTCTTTTTCTTATCTTTCTTTGTTCTTTTGTCTCCAGAAGTGGAAGGTGGGGGGAGGGGTGACAAATGCGCGTCTTGGGACAAAACGAAACGATCAGTATTTGCGTTTTATCAAAACTGATCAGAAACTCAATTTCGACCTTAGTACTCTCTTCCAACTTCACATAAAACTTTACCCAATTTTCCCTGGCTTGGTCTGGCCTAGGTTAGCTTAGCTAACCTAATCTAACGTGTTTAAAACCTCAGTAGTTGGGATTCTTGTAGCATTGGATCTTGAGCTGCTCTCAGATTGTTTCTCTGCATGTCCCGTACCGAGAATCAATCACTAATACTACAGTATCTAGGTATAGTCTTCTTTTCTAGGAACGCATACTAGATTCGTGATGCCACCGTAGCCGAAGTCTTTCTAGTACTCCTTGTGCTTGTTTCGTCTTAGATGAATAAAATCGACGGACTTTCTGCAGGACAAGTTAGTGGAATCAGACATACGTTCTTAACAGGCCAATTATGACTTCTATGACGGTTTATTATCTAGATCGTTGGTAATGATACAAATGATATGATTGTAGTTAAGAACAACGACAGGTATAGTATTGCATTTTTCTTATTTTATATTATGGCTCCTTAATTAGCACCAATATTTTTTTCTCCTTTTTCTCCATCGCTTTTTCTTCCTCTTTCTCCCTCTCCTCCTTTTCTTCCTGCTCCCCCTTTTGCTTATTTTACTCTTTCTTTTCCTCTTTGTCCTGCTCTCACATTCCTCCTCAGTTTCCTCCTCCATCTCTACCTCCTCCTTCACGTCTTCTTCCTTTTTCTCCTTCTTCTCCTTTTCTTCTTCATTTAACTCATTTTCCTCCTCCTTTCCCCCTTTCCTACTGCCCTCACTCCTCCTTAGTTTCCTCTTCTATCTCTACCACCTCCTTCACATCTTCCTCTTCTTTCTCCTTCTCATTTTCTTCCTCATTTAGCTTATTTTCCTCTTCCTTCCCCCTCTTCCTACTGCCCTCACTCCTCTTCAGTTTCCTCCTTTTTCTCTACCTCCTTCATTTCTTCTTCCTCTTTCTCCTTCTTCTCCTTTTCTTCCTCATTTAGCTCGTTTTCCTCCTTTTTTTCCCCTTCCTACTACTCTCACTCATCCTCAGTTTCCTCAGCCTCCTTTGTTACCTCCACCTCCTTCTCTACCACCTCCTTTACGTCCAGGCGGTAGCTCTGCCAATACGACTGGAAACTGGAACTATTTGTTCTTAGGGCCCATTTCTTGCGCTGCTGAAGACCAGTGATTCCCCGCCAGCGTCTCTCCCTGGACCACGAAGAGACCAAGAAATCTTTCAAATGAGGACACAAACCTTAAACTAGTAGTAGTTCGTGGATGTCACACGAATTCTTTCATTGTCGAAGTGCTCTTAAAGAAGTTGAGGAACAGCGCTCCATAAAGAAAGGGTCCGTGGTCAAGAAGAACTCCTGATGGAGACGAGAGGTAAAAGGCACTCTACTTGTTTATACTATTCGTCCTACTTTTCTATTTCCTCTTCCTCTTCCTCTTTCTCTTCCTCTTCCTCCTCCTCCCTCTCCTCCTCCTTCTCGTCTTCCTCCTCCTACCCCTCCTCCTCCTCCTCTCGACTCTTCCTCCCTCTTAAGGTCATCTGATAAAAAACTAGAATCTATATATAAGACTCGAAAGTGGTTGCAGATGGAGATATATTCACCATTATGAACACATAGAAAGCCGCAGATATCACAGCATGACCTTAATGTTGATCGAACAATTCAGTATAATGCGGAAGTGAAATGATCTGCTACTGGGCGGGTCTTGTATACGTTTCACCAGCATATTGGATACTGACATTCGAGATTAATTGATTTTGATGGAATTATAGATTATCTCGTTTTATAATGTACCTTTCCGAAAACCAATCCAGCTCTTTTTCGTTATGCTTTATGTAAGGGCTGAATCCTGTTATCGGAAATTATAACATGTATGTGCTTATTTAACTTTGGTCATGTTTATGGCTCCTATACATGCACATCACAAACTAATTATTCCTTAACTGAGTTCCAAATCCTGCACTCAACAAAAAAATCATTCAGAAATCAATCGAATAACAGACAGGTCTCGCTGGCGCATCTATATTCAGGACATTTTACAGCATTGAAAAAGAACCAGCACAGAATTGACAACAGACAACAAATGTCCAAGATGTGACAACCACACGGAGAACACAGAACACCAGATACTTCACACTCCTTCCATCTCTAGACAACTATACATAATGTCTTTACTTACGAGCTAAACTGATGGCCGTGGGCGGTATCAACGGGGCCCCGGATCTCCTGGCAACAGATTGATTGGATGTTTATAGCTCGTTTATCAAATTAGAGATCGGCTCATGGCAACAGGAAACATTCTTAGAAGACCCAAGGGACAGCGTATCAAGGAAGATTTCACCTGAGGGGAGTCTGGAGAGGAGGGTTCTCAGTTGGCTTTGGTGAGCAATACACGAAAACATCTGAAAACAAAACACAAATACAGAACCGAGCGATATTCTTCCCCAAGGGCTCTTGTGGGGAGGAAATTGTTCAGTTGTCTGTTTTGGCGCAAGGGGTGGGGGTTGGGGGGTTGGGGGTGGGAGGTGGGGGGGGGCGTGGGGGTTAGGCAATTTTCGTGTGGCCTGAATTTCGATACGAAATGAAGAATCATCACTTCAACAGGGCTGCTCCGAGGGTATTTCTCAATCCTGCTGGATAGAACAAAATGGTTTGTATTGTTGTATGTTTTGTTGTTCATCTAATATATATATATATATATATATATATATATATATATATATATATATATATATATATATATATATATATACACTACACGGACGCATGCGCACGCACGCACACACACACACACACACACACATACACACATACAGACACACACATACAAGTTTAAATGGAGTAGAATCATCTAGCGTTAGCCTAAACACATTTATTATATTAGATATGGGGCCGAAAGGGTCAAGGGAAGATTGAGCGATAGTGCGATAGCACGCGTGAGTAAACGCACGAACGCGGCACGAACGTGACATGAACGCGGCACGAACGCAGCACGAACGCGGCACGAACGCAGCACAAACGTAGCATGAACGCAGCACGAACGGCGCACGAACACCTCGAACGTGGAGCGATGGTGGTGTGAGTAAACTCGAAACAGAAAGAAACAAACCCGGTCCTCTGAAGAAAACGTTCATGCATGTATCTAGAAAATGGGAAGAGGTTTTGGTGGGTATGTATATAATAATATGAAGAAATAATGATGGGAGGGTGAAGGTGAGTTTAGGAGAAGGTTTTGTAAATGATAAAGAGAAATGTGGATGTGAATGGACATAAAAACATAAGAATGGAGGAGACTGCACGAGACTATAAGGCCTACACTAGGCAGTTCCATGTCCCTCGCCACCTTTCATCTCTATCCATAAAAACTATCTTATCTTTTCTTAAAACAATCAATTGCTTTAGCGCTCAATGCGTGGCTACTAAGCGTGTTCCAATTGTTAACTACTCTTTTGGTAAACCAGTTTTGTCTATTTCCTCCTTAAGATGACAAGATGTTAAACCTAAAGTGGTGATTGATAAAGACACCTACACAAATCAAAGAAAGAAGTGTCTATGATTATTGTATATGTACGTAAACTAGAGACAAGGATGAGCAAAAGGGAAGATGGGCGTTGCTAAAGTTAGGATTATGTTAGATTAAAAGAGGGAAAAGGAGAATTTAGAAGAGTGACGCAAGCATGCGAGTTAGACTTTGTGTTCCATGCAACACGTGTTCAATAAACTAGAAAAGGTTTTCCCTTCAATGCATCGTTTGAATGACAAATTGGACCTGACTTGTACAATGGGCCATCATTGGACTGGGCATGAATCAGCGATGGAGTATTTGCAAGGAAAAATACACACGTAGTATGAATAGTATAAATAACTAAATGCTGGCTTATATGAATCATAGAGCCCAGGTTCTTTGTGTACTGATCTTTTCTTGTATTCACCAAAAAGAACATTTCAATCAGATATTAAATATGTAATTATACTTGGAAAAGGTGAGCTGAACTTGGATGATCCTTTTTGAAAAGTTCCGAAATCCTATAAGAGATTTCTCTGATATTTTCGTTTGGTGAACTATTTTGCCAGTTTGTCTATCATTGTACGTAATTAAACCCTGCATTACTGAGTTACTCACACTCTCAGAGGTAATGGAATTCTCAGGACGTGTCTTTTCGAATCAAAATATAAATCGTTCTCTTTAATGGGAATTTATAATATGAAGAACTCTCTCACACTAAGAGAGAAAAGTTGCAAAAAAAAAAAAAAATACCTGAGGAGTTATAAGGATTTTCGTTTCAGCTATTTGGGATTTTCACATTTCAGAGTTTGTCAACAGAGAAAACTAGATGCATCGAGAGTTTTGTTAGTTATGGCAAGTGACAGTTATGCAAGTTTGTTCAGTTGGCAGCCCTGTTTCAAACTTGACGTCATCAGACCTTAAAAATTTCGCGCACTGGGCATCAAAGGATGAAAATTAGACACAAATTAATCGAATACATGTTAGTATATATTACAATAAGTATATGATGGAAACTGTCAAAATGAGACCAAATGTCCATACTTCGCGTTTACAAAAACCAAGAGGAAAAGGTGCCTAAATTTTTCACTGCTGCTTGATGTGACTTTTCAGAACTGATTTAATTTACAACAGTATGACCAGAGATATGAAACTCTCCTTTTGACAAGGAATGACACTCACATTGTTTGATGTACAAGTTGGTTCAAGCAAGTCAAATGTCCTTTACACTTATATAACTGATGTATAGTATGATAACATAGACCATATTGTCAAACCAATAATAGTTCGTAATTTCACACTCTTGGATCCAATCCAAAGATAGCTATGCTAACTGTTGGATGCCAAGAAAATGAATTAAATAACTTGGAGACAGGAAACTTGGCATCAAGAGTGTTAGAACGCATCAACATGAGCGATAGATAATATTGTAAAAAAATTTTTTTCTATTTTGGACCATGTCTGTTGCTAGAATATTGGCTGGAGCTTCCAGGTCGTACCTTTCAAAGGAATGAAGTTTGACTTTTTTTTGTACACATTCTGAGTTTCAGATTAACATGTTGAATGTTGGATTTGCTTTTCCAGGATGTATATGTTAGAAAACTAAAAACGGTTTTCGTGTTCCTATGTAGATATACTCTGCTTAAATAGGTAAATATAGATATTGAAATATAGATTTACATATAGACATATAGATATAGATTTATTGATGTATAGATGCATAGATGCACAGATGTGGAGATGTACAGATGTATAGATGTATAGATATATAGATATATAAATAGAGATGCCGAGATATAGATAAGAAATATATATAGAGTAGATATATAGATATAAGATATAGATATAGTCGTAGATATAGAGATGTAGGTTTATAGACACATAGATATACAGATATATATATATATATATATATATATATATATATATATATATATTATATTATATATATATATACACATAGAGATAGTGATCGACATATATAGATATAGATATATATGTATGTAGATATAGATATAGATACATATAGATATATTGAAATATTTTCCAACTAATCGCTTATGGACCAAAGGTGTGTTCATATATGTATATAATGACACATATCTTCTTACATAGATATAAAGACAAACTCGTATGGATCCAAAAAATATAGTTACATGCAAGTGATCACATGTTGTTCCTTCAGATATGTTGTAATAAATTCTACATACAACACCAGTTATAAGGAACGATGCAAGTGAAGTTATTATTTATTGTTGACTGTTTCTTTTGGAATTACGAACACACCATTAGAATATTTGTTACAGAAAAATAGGAGGCAATATTTTGATAGATAAAGAGGCAATATTGTTGAGTACGTGATCTTGACATAACTGTAGTGTTCAATAATTTACGTGCAAGAGCTTTCGCCTATCGCAGACAAAAAGAAAAAAAAAGTCAAAATATATCTTTATAAAAAAAATCTGAAGGTTCTTCAACTTTAGTTGTATCTCATTGACGTTAAAGTTTAAGGCTAACTAAACCAGTTTCATCCGGAGGAGAAACTAAGGTACTTGGGTGTGGAGGCTGTGGAGGATATTACAGACTTCTTCAGTGTTTTTGCTGAAAACTCAACCTTTAAGATATAACCAGTCGACATGGGACTAACATACAGACACACAGAAACACGCCTTGCTTAATAGAATATTAGGTATGTTAGGATTAATGTAAATATAGAAATGTTTGAATATAAATGCATGAATATATATGTACATAAATTACACACACACACACACACACACACACACACACACACACACACACACACACACACACACACACACACACACACACACGCGCGCGCGCACACACACACTCGATGGCGCGGTGGTAGAGTTCCCGGCCGCCACTAAGGCGGTCCGGGTTAGAGTCCCATCCAGGGCTGATATAATTTCAGTATTAATGCGCTGCGAGTCGTTACTTCAACTCTCGTGGGCGGAGAGTTGGGTGTGTGTGTGTAAGGCCACAGCACTACCCATATATTGATTTTACATGAGCTCTGAACTCTCTTCCGGGAAGGAAATAGCTGTCGATCACGAGTCCAACACGTGATCCAAGACCATGGTGAAACCCCCCCCCCACACACACACACATAAACACTGTTAGAAATTGGGTTGCAAGAATCTACGAACTTTTTTCATCACAAAAGAGATAAAGTCACTGATCCCTTGGGGAAGGCTGGCGACCTTCTGCAAGGATTATCTAATAAGGAAAGAATTATATACACGTATGCACGAGCGCAAGTGATTCACCATGGTCTTGGATCACGTGTTGGACTCGTGATCGACAGCTATTACCCTCCCGGAAGAGAACTCAGAGCTCATATATGACAGATCTATGGGCAATGCTGTGACCTTACACACACACACACACACACACACACACACACACACACACACACACACACACACACACATACATACACATACACACACACACACGCACACACACAAAACTCCCCGCCAACGAGAGTTGGAGTAACGACTCGCAGCGCAGCGATACTGAAATTATTTCAGCCCTAGACGGGACTCGAACCCGGACCGCCTTAGTGGCGGCCGGGAACTCTGCCACTGCGCCGTCGAGTCGTGTGTGTATATATGTTTTTGTTTACCTAAAATTTAATAAATGGAATAATGCCAGAGAGGATGCAGTTGCAACGTTTGGGTCAGCCATTGATGTTAAACTAGTTAATATGTTCATATTATTAATGTTATCAATATCTTGTTACGGGAGTGAGTGTATGTATGTGTTTGCATATTTTATAAAGGATGCATTACCGTCCCGAACAAGGCAATTATTATCTAGATATTATTTGGATTTTAATTTTTGCTTGTGTTCAAATAACAGTGGGTTAATACTATCCAAAATGGTGCTTGACTGTCGTGGTTGAGGTGTTTTTGTGAAGACGAATAAAATCGTCTGTTGTAGCCAGAATAAAGTCATAAAGGGTTGATGTATATAATTGCAGAAATTCTACTGACGTCGATGTCTAAAGCCGCCATTTTCGTTTTTATACTTTAAGTATCTACTATCTCTATTTCTTTTTATTTATTTTATTTTATTTTTTATTCTGTATCGGCACATGGAGCTGATAGTTGCTGTCCCAGAAATATTCCCGATGGTTATTGCTTTTCATTAATGAAAATCATTCATAACAGTAACTTTACTAATATCTTTCCTAGTTACTAATATTGCGTTTCCATTGATGGAAACTCACAGTTAATACTGTACAACCTGAACAGTCTAGTGCCATTTGTAGTACTATTTGTTTTCTAGAATAGTTAATGATATTTGTTTTCCAAAAATGGAGATTAGTACTAGATCCTCTTAAACGCCAGTCTTTTGACTTTATTTTGTTTTTTTCTATGTATAAATTGTTTTATTTCGGCTATGAAAACAACTTGATATTTTCATACAAATGTTTTAACTTTCTCTATACAAATGCAAAAATCCTTGAAGTTGAAACAAGTATTTCCATTTGTTACTTATTCTTCTGTCCCACAGAAAATATATGTTATGGGTCATTACTAAGATCAGTGTGTATGATAGTGACACACATTCGAATTTGAAAAATTTCATTGCGTGCAAACAATCTGTTTATGATTCATAAAATATAATCAAGCAGATTACTCTATCGTATATATTACCAACACTATATTCGCAAATCTGATGTCTGCTATATCATCATTTGCATTCATTTCGGGATGAAAAACGGAAAAGATTTTATTTTATTTGTCTAATTTGTATCATGTTGCTGGCAGAACCTCAGTCGATGTGGATTTTTGACTTTTTTAAAGTAAGTAGTTCACTTGTCATAAGTGACTGATTTCGCGTGAAGAATCTCATCTTAAAGCTGAATCTCCCTCCAGCAGCCGATGTGTCTGACTGAAGGAGATTAAAGGAAGGCATGATATCTGGGTTAATTCCAAAGTTTTAACTAGAATGTCCTACTAAGATACTGCAGCTTACACGATCCTATTTTAGAATTTTCTTTCCATTACGTCAGAAGCTACGACAGTTCTTTCTTATTTCTATTTTGATAGCGTGATGTTGGTCTTGCTTTTGTTTAAGTCTATTGATTTGGCTATTTTTTTTAAAAGCTGTATGATTTAAAGTAGCTTTATACACAATATGTTATGGTATTTTTAATATCCAGTTTTTATTTCGACACTATCAAATCTTTCGCGTCATTCTTCACAGTTATTCTCACTAAGATACATTATGTATCACACCAATGTCTGGTTTTGTTAGGAATAACGATCACCAATTGACCCGGGCAAGATC
>NC_134778.1:71012824-71017824 GCF_046742065.1 Oratosquilla oratoria
GGAGGAAGAGGAGGAGGAGGAAGAGGAGGAGGAGGAGGAGGAGGAAGAGGAGGAGGAGGAAGAGGAGGAGGAGGAAGAGGAGGAGGAGGAAGAGGAAGAGGAGACGAAAAAGTAGTAGTACTAGTAGGAGGAGGAGGAAGAGGAAGAGGAGACGAAAGAGTAGTAGTACTAGTAGGAGGAGGAGTAGGAGGAGAGGAGGATTAGGGGGAATAGGAGGAGGAGAAAAAACAGACGGTATGAATGGCTGAATGGGATTAGCCAAGACCATTCGCTTCGTCTCAAGACGGAGGGGCTTGGGGAGTGGATGGAGATGGCCTTCCTTCCTTGCGCCAGAACCAAGCACTTTATTATATATATTTCTTATTTTCTATTTTTTTTCCTTATTTGGACGTGTCAGCTTTTGCTAATGGTACGGCATATTTGGTCGGCAATTCTCCTATTACGTCGAAATGCGTGTTTTTTTTTTTTTTTGTCAATTTCGACTCTCCCATGCTCAGATTTCAGTGAAATGCAAATTTCGTTTTCATTTCCAGATTTTTGTCTTTGCATTTGTGTGCTCGATTCGTCGAAAGTGTTGGCGAACTTTTGGTCTATAATATATCTTCACCAAGTTGGGTCATTCTGTCTCTTAAATAGCACCAACAGGCGCAGAGGGGGTGGAGCATGTGCCGTGACGTCACCCGGCACGAAGGCCCAGCTTACTCGAGGCCATAGCTACGAGTGTAATAAGTCAGCCTCGCGCATACACACACACACACACACACACACACACACACACACACACACACACACACACACACACACGCGCGCACGCACGCACACACACATACACACACGGCTCGACAGTGCAGTGGTGTCGTTCTCGATCGCTAATTTAGCGACGATCCGAGTTCGAGTCTCGCTCAAGACTGAAAAAGTTTCAGTATCGCTGCACTGGTATCCGACACTCCAACTCTGGTGGGCAAGGAGTTATGTGCGTGTGTGTAAGTGTGTGTGTGTTTACGTGTCTATATATATATATATGTGTGTGTGTGTGTGTGTGTGTGTTTGTGTGTGTATGTGTATATGTGTGGTATGACAGTATTGTCCATAGATCGATCAATACGAAATCTGATCTCTTATCCCAAAGGGTAATAACTGTCGATCACGAGTCCGACACGTGATTCGAGACTATGTTGAATCCCACACATTCTGTTATTCCCTCCAAGGTACATCACACAAGCCACGCCTTCCTGCGCGAGTGACCTGTCTTGGTATTGACAGACTTTGATAGGCATCACGCAAAGGATCGGTCACCCCTGATGGCTTTGTCCTCTACACCCTCCCTTCGGCCTTACCCTCCCTTCCTCCTTCCCTCCATTCGTCCTTATCCTACCTTCTTCCCTTCCTCCCTCCTCCTGTTGTCCCTTTCCACCTTAATCTGGAGTTTCATTTTTTCTGTCTTTCGGTTTTTTGTTCTCTCTCTTTCTCTCTCTCTCTCTCTCTCTCTGCCTGCCTGTCTGTCTGTCTGTCTGTTTCTCACTTCTCTTTCTTTCTCTCTCTCTCCCTTTTTCTCCATCTCTCTCCCTTTTTCTCCATCTTTCTCTTTCTCTCTATCTCTCTCCTTCCCTCTCTCTCTCCCCCACTCTCTCTTTCTCCTCCTTCCCAGCTCTGATCCTTTCCGTACGTCCCTGCATCCCCCAATATTTTAGGTCTTGGTCCCTGGCGTCGTTCTCCTGACATACGGCTCACCTTCTTCGCCCGAACTCGTCCATCTCCGAACTCGTCTATCTCCGGCTTTTAAGCTCGTCCCCAACGCCTCGGCCCCTTGCATGACTTCACACACAATAGCCCTACCAGGAACCCCACCCTGATACCAAAACCCAATCTTGGGGTTGTTTCGTTGTACCTCAAAGCCAAACTCTACAACCGAACCCCAAAATCTAAGACCTAAAATCTTCACCCTTAATCCTAAAACCCTGATACCAAAACCCAATCTTGGGTTGTTTCGTTGTACCTCAAAGCCAAACTCTACAACCGAAGCCCTAAAGTCTAAGACCTAAAATCTTCACCCTTAATCCTAAAACCCTGATACCAAAACCCAATCTTGGTTTTTTTCGTTGTACCTCAAAGCCAAACTCTACAACCGAACCCCAAAATCTAAGACCTAAAATCTTCACCCTTAATCCTAAAACCCTGATACCAAAACCCAATCTTGGGTTGTTTCGTTGTACCTCAAAGCCAAACTCTACAACCGAAGCCCTAAAGTCTAAGACCTAAAATCTTCACCCTTAATCCTAAAACCCTGATACCAAAACCCAATCTTGGGTTTTTTCGTTGTATCTCAAAGCCAAACTCTACAACCGAAGCCCTAAAGTCTAAGACGTAAAATCTTCACCCTTAATCCTAAAACCCTGATACCAAAACCCAATCTTGGTTTTTTTCGTTGTATCTCAAAGCCAAACTCTACAACCGAAGCCCTAAAGTCCTAAAACCTTCATCCTTAATCCTAAAACCCTGATACCAAAACCCAATCTTGGGGCTTTCTCAATGTACCTAAAAGCCAAACTCTACAACCGAAGCCCTTAAGGCAAAGCCCTAAAACCTTCACCCTTAATCCTAAAACCCATCACTAAGGATTAACCCTGGAACCCTTATCTTAACCTCAGAGCACAAACACCCAATCCCATAAGCACTAACTTCAAACCTAAAAACTTAATTCTAACCCCAAACCTTAACACCTAATCCTAACCTCAATAAGAACCCCAATCATGAAACTCCAATCCTTTCCTTCAATGCCCAATCCCCTAATCCTTAATTCCTAATCCCAACCCCCAATTCCCAATCAGCAACATTCAATCTCTCATCTCTAACACCAAATCCCTAATCACATTCCCCAATCTAAAGCTTAACACCCAATCCCTAATTTACAATCCTTAACCTTCACCATACCCCAACCCCCAATACCCAATCTGTAATACCCGACTCCCAACACCCTAACCTCGCACCTCCACCCCAATCACCTACTCCCTAATCCCAAACCTCTAATCCTAAACCATGAACCTCTAATCACCAATCCCCAATCTCGAAAGATAAGGCTACCACTCAATCTTCCACCATTCCTTCTCCGTACATTTGCCTTTCGCCTCGTACTCTCTCTCTCTCTCTCTCTCTCTCTCTCTCTCTCTCTTCTTCGAGAGCCGCTCTCTTTGTGTATGTGCCACGGATATGAATGAAATAGTCTGACGAAACCCCCGGTATTGAGGGTATTTATGACGAGGGTCATTAGGTCATTGGGTAATTGTGACCTATTTCTTCTCCTTAAAACCAGTTTCAGTGCCTCATGTATAGGTCTTAGTAAATGTAGTTGTATACATGCATGGGGTCATGCATGTGAACAGGCATACAACCACGTATCCATGCACACATGAATCTACATTATATATACACTCATGCATGCACTCATATAAAATTTTATACATGCACTATTAAGGTATACATACAGGTATATACTGTATGTATTTATGTATATATATATATATATATATATATATATATATATATATATATATATACACACACACACACACACACACACACACACACACACACACACACACACACGCACACACACACGCACGACTCGGTGGCGCGGTTGATATAGTCCCTGACTGTCACTACGGCGGTCCGGGTTCGAATCCCGCCCGGGGCTGAAATAGTTTCAGTATCGCTGCGCTTCGAGTCGTTACTCCAAATCTCGTGGGCGGGGAGTTGGGTGTGTGTGTGTGTGTAAGGTCACAGCATTACCCATAGATTGGTCATACGAGCTCTGAGCTCTCTTCATGAAGGAAATGACTGTCGATCACGAGTCCAGCACGTGATCCAAAAAGACCAAGGCGAATACACACACACACACACACACACACACACACACACACACACACACACACACACACACACACACACACACACACACACACACACACACACACACACACACACACATATATATATATATACATATATATAATTTATATATATATATATATATATATGTATGTATATACATTTTTATCTCCTCAAACACACAACTATACAAAAGTGCTTTATAGGGTAACGCTACAGCCACTTAGCCAGAAATCAAACAAATCCTGCCTGATGAATTTGAGCAAATTTTTCTATTGGAATGTTCTAAAACTCAGAAACCTCAAAAGTACTGGAATTTTTTTTCTGGAATCCTAAAATCTAGAATTCAGAAATTTTTGTTCTAGTTATTAGAAAGTTCTTTTGAAGATCTTCTTTTGGTTAACATGAAATGATTCCATATAATTGAGTATTTGTTCTCAGTATGGGGGCCCATAATCCTATCTCCTCCCCCTCCCTCTCCCTCCTCCCACCCCCAGGGTGGCCTAAGAAGGTTTAAAAAAGACCTAAAAAACTAGTGGTAGTTATTGGATTCCTGACGATTTTATTCAGTGTTGAAACCATCTCCAGGGTGTTAAACAATAGTATCTCATAAGAATGGAATACATGAGAAACCAAACTGAGGACTTAAGAGGGTTTCAAAAGACACCCCCCCCCAAAAAAAAAAAAAACTAGTGGTAGTTATTGGGTTCCTGACGATTTTATTCAGTGTTGAAATCATTTCCAGGATGTTAAACAATAGTATCTCATAAGAATGGGATACATGAGAATCTATACTGAGAACCTCAGCTCAAGGGGTCAGACTGTCGACAAGCAAGTATCTCGAGCGATGAAGACGCCATTTTATTCCTCGTCTACCTTCTCAGCTGGACAAAATCACCTAAAGCCAGCAAGAATAAACTATGCAAAGAGCGGCATTGTCCCTAAGAGCGTAAGGGAGGGAATGTTGGGCGAGGTCAGGTTTTTCTTGAAGAGCGTCAACTCAATGACGTCACAAGTCAAAATTTCGTAAAGGGCTATTGGGGTTCTTTAGCTGGAGGGCACATGTTAGGTAACTGTAGTCCTTTGACTTCTCAGGGGCTCCCCCTTTCAATTTT
>NC_134778.1:71022824-71025324 GCF_046742065.1 Oratosquilla oratoria
CTCAGCTGAATAAAACATACAGGCGCTTAAGCAAAATTAATTTAATGTATTTTTTTGTATCTTAACAAACAACTGAATACAATCATCTGGCGTTAGCCAGAATAAAATATTTGAAGGGACATTAAAACAAGTGACGGTTAAGCGTTTTTTGTATTAATCAAATCTATAGCGACATGTAATTTAATTAATTTGATTAATGAATTTCGTTAATCAATTTATAACAGCAAATATGTCTATGCATATTACTTGAACTCTTTTCTGATGTTGTATTTGTTGAAATATCTCACAGGAAATGAATTTGTTTACTTGTTTGCCTGGTTTTTGTGTTTGTTCTAGTAAATAAACATGCGTAGCTGAGGGCGTTTGTGATTCGTCATATATTGAATTTAGGTCGATTATTTTTTTTATCTATTTTATTTATTTATTTATTTATTCATGTATTTTTTTTTCGTGGTCGTTGAGGTTGATCTGTTTCCCTCCTGCCTGACTTCGTTCTCTTTTCAAAGAGAGAGATCTACTCTGCCTTTCCTCTTTCTTTATCTATTTCTTCTCTCTCTCTCCCTCTCTCTCTCTCTCTTTTTCTTTCTTTCTCTCTCTTTCTTTCTCTCTCTCTATCCCCCCCTCTCTCTCTCTCTCTGTCTCTCTCTCTCTCTCTCTCTCTCTCTCTCTCGTTTGGTCTGTACCTGATCCCTCTTTTTTCTCTTTTACTCTCTCTTTATCTCATTCTTTGTCTCCGTCTGTATATATTTTTGTCTGTCTATTTGTCTAACTGCCTGTTTATTTGTCTCTCTCTTTCTCTCTGTCTCTGCATATTTGTCTATATATCTGTCTGTCTATGTCTCTTTCTTACTCTACGTCTCCCTGTCTCTTCCTATTTATCTGTCTGTCCTTCTGTCTCATTGTCTCTCTCTTCCTCTGTTCCTCTGTCTTTTCTGTCTTTCCGTCTCTGTCTCTGTCTCTCTGTCTCTGTCTTTGTTATTTTCTCAGTTTTTTTTTCTCTTGTCACGTAATTTTTTCTTTCATTTTCATTCTATTTTGTACTTTGTTTTCTTATTCATTTTTCTCTAGTTTTTCCGGATTTTCTCAAAATCCTGATTGCTTTCCCTTCCCCTTTTTCACTTTTTTCACATGTTTTTTTTGTCATTCTCAATTTCTTAATTTTCGTAAATGAATATGTAGTGAATAATAACTGCTCACCTTTAATGTCTATTTTTTCCATTTTGATGTTTACATTTCGACTTGGCGCTCCAACGGATGATATATTTGTTTGGTAATGAGTTTTCATCAACATAAATATATATATATATATATATATATATATATATATATATATATATATATATATATATATATATATATATCTGCATATAAAAACGTATGAATAGATAAAAAAAGAATAAAAAAATAAGATAAAATCAAACTATGGTTGCAATGGTTCTCGATTTAGAAACCGCGGGTTTGGTACATAATCCGGAAAATAACTGGCATTAGTGTGTGTATATATATATATACTGTATATATATATATATATATATATATATACTGTATATATATATATATATATATATATATATATATATATGTATATATATATATGTATTTATATGTATAAATATAATTTAGACCCACTCTCGAAGAAAGATAAGCAGAGATACCTGCTGAAGAGGATCACAGTTAGTGGTCGAAATATACAGTTTAGTCTGTATCTTAGCTTATCTTTCTCCAAGAGTGGGTATAAGTTTTATTTTTCTCATGTGCTACTACATCTACGTCATTATATATATATATATATATATATATATATATATATAGTATATATATATACATATATAATATATATATGCATATATATATATATATATAATATATATATATATATATATACATATATATATATATAGATATATATATATATATATATATATATATATATATATATATATATATATGCTAATAAGAACACGGGTACGTGTGTTCACTTATGCAAAGTAGACCACCTGGAAAAAGAAACTAACGAAGCAGAGCGCTTTCGTATATTACATCTTCAGTGCAACAAGTACTTCTTGCACTGAAGATGTAATATACTAAAGCGCTCTGCTTCGTTAGTTTCTTTTTCCAAGTGGTCTACTTTGCATATATATATATATATATTTATATATATATATATATATATATATATATATAAATATATATAAATGCCTGACAATTCTATTCAGTGGTGAAATCGTCGGCAGGAAACAGATAGACATAAGTATGAGGTACACGTAAAAAAAAAAAAAATAATAATAATAATAATAAAACTAGAAACCAAATCATGTTTCTACGGCCTTACCAGGAGTCTCCATTGATTTCTTTTGTCTACTGCTGGATTTTTTTTTTTACCTATTTTCTTTAAAAAAGAGTTGGGGGGTTACCCACTATAAAAAAAAAATTTAGCCTTAGAATTTTTTTTTTTTTTTTTTTTTTTGTGGTGTGGGGGGATGAATATGTTTTATCATTA
>NC_134778.1:71027824-71030324 GCF_046742065.1 Oratosquilla oratoria
CACATAACCTCACTACCTCCTCCTCCTCTTCCTCTCCCTCCTCCTCCTCTTCCCCTCTTCCTCCTCCTCTTCCCTTCCTTCCTCCTCCTCCTTCTTCTTCTTCGACTAGTCTTTCTCTTCCTCTTCCCTTTCTTCTTCTTTTTAGTTTCTCTCCATTTTCTTTTATTTTCCTTTCTCTCCACATATTCCTTTTCTCTCCTCTTATTCTTTCCCTCTTCCTCTTCCTTTTTCTTCTCCTCTTCTTTTCCCTCCTCCTCCTTTCCACTCTCTTCTTCTTTCTCTCCTCCTCTTCCTTTTCTTCTCCTTTCTCCTCAAACTTCTTTCCCTTCTCCTCTTCCTTTTCTTTCTCCTTTCTCCTCTCTTTTTCTTTCCCTCCTCCTCTTGTTTTCCATCATTATACTTTTTATCCTCTTCTTTTCGCTCCTCTTCTTCCTTTTCTTTTTGCTCTTCCTCTTCCTTTTTCTTCCTCCTCCTTACCTTGTCTTCCAGGGACCCCAGTGGTCGACGACCACTCTTTTCCAGTACGAAGTTCCTCCTCTTCTTCTTCCTCCTCCTCCTCCTCTTCCTCCTTCTCCTCCTAGGGTCTTTTCCTCTTCCCGTGACCTCCCGTTTACCCTTCGTAGGAGCTCTCGTGGTCTTCTCCTTCATCGCCCTCTTCGGCGTCCCTATGGGACACCTTCGTCTTCCTCGAGACTTGGGCACTCTTGAGGTGTCGATCTCCTTCTGTTGGACAAAATCTCTTCGTCACATTTTGGTTCTTCGCCGCGGAGGAGCTTCCGGTTCACTTGAAGAAGGTCCTCCAAGAGCCGCGCTTCAACAGGTCATCGTGAGGGATTGTAGCTCTAGGTAGTTTTGTTTTATGTGTGTTTGGTTGTTTATCTACTTGTTTACCCGTTCATATATTTATTTGATTACTGATTTATTTGCTTATTTATCTATTTTGATGAATGAATGATGAATGAATTTACATATCATATTTATTTGTTTACCTGCTTGTTACTCCTTCTCCATCTTCTTCTTTCTCCTGTCTTCTCCTTCTTCCCTCTCTTTCTTCCTCCCTCCACCCTACTCTTCTCTTCTGCACTGACGCCAAAAGATTTTATTCAGATGAGGGACCAAGGTGAATTCCACGGCCGTCTGTATACTAGTTTCCAGGCTTACCAATGGAAGGCACGTGTTTTGGTAAGGTTGGTACCACTGGTACCCGAATGATGACCACACTGGTTTAGTCTTGCTCTTGATCCCTGACGATTTTTTTTTTCCTCTCTCTCCTCTCTCTCTCTTTCTCTCTGTCTCTCTCTTTTTCTCTCTGGCTCTCTCTCTCTCTCTCTCTCTATCATAAACCACTAAATCTCCTTAGATATATACATAACTTTTATTTTGTTTCGTCACATATTTTCGCCGTATAGTGTCCCTACTCCCTGTGCTGGCCGACGCCCCAGGACGCCTCCCCGACTGCCTGTGCGGCTTTCGAGATGAGACCTTATTGACATCGTGATCCCCTTTGAAGGTGGTTGAGTCTAGATTGGTCCTTCAACAATTTTGGTGGCCCTCTGGAAGGTTTATGTTTTTGCTTACAGTAGTGGATGAATATTAATTTATCTATTCACTTATTTATCTATTTAGTTATTTACTCATTAATATTATTATTTATTTACTTCTCTATTTATTTATATATTTATTCATTTATTCATTTATTTATATATTTTTATTTGTGTACTTATCGTATCATGCCTAAAATGTTTTAATAAAACGATGATATGTTAATTTCATCTTTCTTTTTCTTTTCTTTTATATATTTTTTCTAATTTTCGTTCGTTTCGGTACAAATATATATTTCATTTTCCGCATCCCTGGCATGATTCAAGGGCTCTACTTCCTCTTTCCTCCCGGATTTACCTTTCTATCCGGGGTCCTTTCCCGGACAGGCCCCCGGATGTTCTCATTTCCGGATCAAATCCTCCATCAACAACGATCCTTCCGCATGACGTAATGTCGACATGGAGTACTGATAGATGTATAACCGAGATGACAGAGAGAGGGAGGCTGGTGATGGTAGTGGTGGTGGGGAGGGCCGTAGTGACAGTCGGGGACTCTACCAACCGCGCCACCGAGTCGTGTGTGTGTGTGTGTGTGTGTGTGTGTGTGTGGTGAAAGGGAGAACGGTGAAAGGAGACTCTGTGGACGAGGTGATATTTTTGTGGGAAGACGGTGGACTTGTAGTAAATTGACTGTAGACGGACAGAGGGGTGGGGAATGAATTACCAGTATAAACATGAAAAACAAACGGGATCTAGGAAAGGTACCGGTATTTCCCGGGTACCAACCGGATACCAAAACGATATTTCTTTGGAAAAGATTCCGGACCAGAGATGTCTTTGTCCCTGCAAGCGGCCCCAAGTATCAAATTTGGCGCTTCAAAACAAACAGTTGAGGCGAATGAAATTGCCCATATGGAAGACGAACACACACCAGATGTTACACCAGAGGGAATCCGGAT
>NC_134778.1:71032824-71047824 GCF_046742065.1 Oratosquilla oratoria
GAAGGAGGAGGGAGAGGATGGGAGGAGGGAGAGGATGGGAGGAGGAGGGGGAGGAGGAGGGGGAGGAGGAGGGGGAGGAGGAGGAGGGGAGGAGGAGGGGAAGGAGGAGGAGGAAGAGGAAGGGAGGAGGAGGAAAGGAGAAGGAGGTGGAGGGGGTATGGGGAGTGGAGGAGAGGGGGGAAGGGGGGGAGGATACTGTCTTCCGGAACCGTGGAAATTTGCAAAACTCCTCGAGGTCTTCCGTCCATTAGCTGATTACCGGTCGGTCGCCTCTGAAGAAGTCCTCCTGCATGCCTTCCTTCTGATATTTCCCACTCATTCTTGACTCCTGAAACGCCTGAAGGAGATTTTTTTTTCTTCTTCTTCTTCGTACGGAATTGCTTCTGAGGCAGAGTTCCTCATTATGGTATTAAAAAAAAAGGTAAATTATGGTAGATCCACGTTCCATTGTTATATCGGTCGCTAATGAAACGCTGAGTATGAATGAATTAATAATTGTACAGCACTACGTAGACAATACGTGCTCTCACTTTGGAAACGAGACCAAATAAATATACAATAACAATAATATAATCAATATACAATAATAAATATACAATACTACAAGTACGTATGTATAATAAACAAGGAAGGTTTTACTACCATTGCAGTATCAATACCATTTGTTTCTTCTTCACTTTTCTTAAGACCAGCAATAAGATATCGTTTGTTTGTTATTCAACTATACCTATGCATTTATTTATGTATTTTATTTGTTATTTTTACATTATTATATTTTTAGTTTATTATTAATATGATTTTTTTTTTTTTTTTTTTTGCATCCGACCTAGATATGGATCAAAAGGTCTCCTGTCGGCATGCTCCGCCTTTGTAATCCTTTGTAATATCATAAGACACAAGACTCTCCGACAACCTACACGCAAGAAGCATTTTTTTTTCTTGGACAACGAACATAGAACACGGAAAGGACAGAAACATATTTTTCCTCAAGAGCTCTTGAAGTATCATATCCCTCATACTGTACTTCCAGAATCACGCAAGTGCGGGCATTTGAGATGAAACTCACAATGTTTTATAACCCCTATCCTATCCTATCCTAACTTAACCTAATTTAACTTTACCTAACTTAACCTAACTTAATCTACTTTAACCTAACCTAACCTAACTTAACCTACCCTAATCTAACCTAACTTAGGCAAACGTAGCAAAAAAAAAAAAAAAAAAAAAAAAAAAAAAATCATATATATATATATATATATATATATATATATATATATATATATATATATATATATATTAAAAAAATGTGTTTGTGTGATACTGGAGTAGAACAGGATTGTAATATCTCCAGAATCTAGATACCCCTCATGTGCATGCCACACCGAACACAAATAATATATAACCCTACACTCTCCTACATATATACAACAGAAATCTGGATATAATATTTCTTGCCCGAGACGTGAGGGCCAACCTGATGGTCGTTGCCGAATACTTTGGGGTTGCTGCATCCAAGGGGACATTTTCAAGCTGAATGAAATGGTCTGGATACTGGTGCATGTTTGAATCTACTTCACAGGACCATCCAGGTAAAAAAAAAAAAAAAAAAAAAAAAATCGGGCGAAAAAAAAAAAAATCGAGGGCGAAGTAAAGAAAAATCGAGGGCGATGTAAAAAAAAATCAAGGGCGAAGTAAAAAAAAAAAAAAAAAAAAAAAAAAAAAACGAGGGCGAAGTAAAAGACCCACAGGGACTCTCTTTAGAAAAAGAAAAAAATTAATTGAAAATGTGTCGTAAAACCCCAATGTGAAAGCGTCTGGGTCCATTAAGAACCCGAAGAAGTCTCTGGAGGGTTCGACCCCTGCTCTGCCTCCTCTTCAGGCAAGAGCTCGAGCCTGAGGATTAGGCTGCAGTAGACGGTCCAAATAGCCTCGCACGCCCCCCCCCCCCAAAAGAAAAGGACCCTTTTTGACACCATAGGATGGTCCTGGGAGCTTTCGTAAAGGAATTAGTAACCCTAAAACGCTCGGAAGTCTTTCAGACCAAATCATATTACCTGGTGTTAGTGTAAATAAGATGATATGTTGGTTTCGATTTCTGACTTTTTTTTTTTCTTAGTACCCTGAGTGTAAAATACTTCTAACGTTTAACAGGATTAATTTTTTAAAGGTGACATGAAGGTTTTACGACTTTACCAGATTCCCAGGGCAACACAAGGAAAACAAATTTCATCACATTTGTTTTGACTCGCTCCAGATTATCTCAAATCATCCAAAAAGTGGATTCCATTTGTAGCTGAAGTTCCTCCCTTTAGCCGAACCAAACTTGCATAACATTAAAAACAAAACAAAAAAAACACTAAAAGACAATTATCTAAAGATACCTTATTAAGAATCGGATAAAAATACAGTTAACGTGGCCGCTCAAGGCGGGTTTTAGAGTCCGCTTCACCTCTACGATTTCTCCTGGGAACTCGACTCAGCATCGTACCCAGCTCGTTTGCGTGAGTACCAACATCATTTCCCGTCGGTAACTTTTGGTCATTCATTGCCTTCATCACCGTCATTCTGAACTCGACCATCTTTTCCTCCCTCCCCTCTGCCCGCTAACCTAAGGTCACATCAACGTCTCTCTCTCTATCTCTCTCTCTCTCTCTCTCTTTTTTTGACCAACACATTGAGCTCGAAATGTTGTTTACATCTTTAGTTTCCCTCTTTAAACTAACACACACACACACACACACACACACACACACACACACACACACACACACACACAAAATCCAGGACCTGACTCCCCTCAAAACCAAGAATGGTTGCCAACTGTGCACAGAATTCTTCACGAGCTAGAGCCTACATTGCATATCACAGCTGCCGCAGCCCAAATGCATTCTAAAACATGCTCGGGTCTGAAAAATGAATATTCTGCTTCTGCATCTTACCCCACATTTTCTAAACCTGCCTTGTGTAACCGCGGTGCCTAGTCGTTGCTGCACACTTCTTACCACTAGCATTACCAGTGCAATTACACACGAAGCCCAGACTATCTGTGGGGGCTTAGACTTTTTTTTTTTTTTTTTTTTTTTTGCCTCATTGGTTATGCAAGTCCTCATCTGAAGGTCATAACTCCGACCCAGCAACTTTGTCATTTATCTCGCTGACGCGCGACAGCTTCTCGTTTCTTTGTTCCATTTCCTGTACTTCATCTCCCTCTTTTGCGTTTGGTTTCACTGTTTTCTTACTTTATTGCAAACAGGCTTTAGTCTCTTTACATTAGCCTACGTATTCGAAGCCCTCGGATATATTCTGAATTAATTTATCTTTATTTAGTTGAATGAGACCGCATGAGATCTAATAGAGGTATTCAAATGGGCCAAGGGCTTTAAGAAGGTGATGCAGGCAAGATCATCATATTGAGACAGCAAGACAGCACTTGTAGTAATTCATTTAAACTTGATAAATCTAGGTTTAGGACGGAAATAGGAAAGAACTGGTTTACCAAAAGAGTAGTTAACAAGTGGAATAGACTTAGTAACCACGTAGTGAGCGCTGAAACCATTGGTTGTCTTAAGAGAAGATTAGATAGATTTATGGATAGGGATGTCAGGTGGTAAGGGACATGGAACTGTCTAGTGTAGGGCTTATGGTCTCTTGCAGTCTCCTCCATTGTTATATGCTTATGGTTTCTACTTCGTGATGCTCCACTGATGTTATTTGTCAACCTGATGTCGCTTTCTTGTTCTTCGCAGCCCTTTTTAGGACCCGCTTATAACCTCATTGCGACCCTCACCCTACAACTCGAGTACAATTCTTATGATCCTTCCCCCTGTTTCAGAACTGCTCGTTTCCTTTTCATTTCTGAGCGTTTGGTCAGTTTTAAGTCTTCCTCTTCTTATATTACTTTTGCATACAGGAAGATTCCTTTCCGAACAAAGATATAAGATGAAGAAATCTATTTCTTGAAAATCGTGGTATCCTTGCCATCGGGATTTTCCATGCAGGGATTTGCGACACATTCTGTTCGTTCATCCTGGTCTCTCTTCATCTGTTCACTTCACAATAGAGCTGTGTAGTATATTCACATCGCGTGGAACTCCCTCTTCCATTTCCACAACTCCTCCGGTTTCTGTCACTTCGTCTCTGGATGATAAGAAACCCCCGGAAACTTTTCTACTATTTCTAACAAAGGGTCTAACTTCCTTGAGTCTTCTTTTGTTGGACACTCCTTAGTCCCTGCCAATGTTCTTATCCGTTCAAACACAGCCCTTGATCCTGGTCCCTCTACTCTCAAACACCTTCCAGTACTTCAACTGTTTTGTGGCCCTAATCCTCAGATCACACTCCTAATCGTGTTTCTTACTCAGTCTTCCTTGTTGTGCCTCCTCTGTTCTCAGCTTCTCTCTACATCCCATTCCCTTCTCGTTGTTGATCGATTTAGTTTAACGTCGCAAACTCCCCCAATCAGGTGGCAAGGACGGTCCCTCTTGCAGAGGACTTTGAAGAGTAGAATTTAATAAACCATGACCTTGGTCCAACTCGCTGGCGGTAGAGTTTGAACTGCCGTCACCTTTACTGCCACCGCAGGTAGCAACGCTCTCCCTTACAGAGAAATCTGTGGCGTGGAATTTACTGAACCATGTCCTTGGTTCAACTCACTGGTGGCATGGCTCGAAGTCCCATCACCTCGACCTACGCCGCAAGTAGCGACGCTCTAATGCCTTTAGCCTGCGAGCAACCCTCTCGTTGTTACATTACATTAAGAAAACTCCCCAAACATTTTCTTTCATCCTCTACTTACTCCTTCAAATATAATTTTCTCCTCTGCAGCTAATCCGAGTTTTCTAAACTTTCCATCCTCTATTACCCTATACGTAAACCCTCTCTTCATTGTTCCTTTTTTTCATCCATCTTATTTACCCGGCATCTTTCCCAGTCGTTTATTTTTTCCTTGTGAAGCTTCTAGACCACGGTTTCTCAGCCTGTTTCCTCGTGTACCCTATACCTATGTATTGCTGTTGCTTAATTCCCTGGAGACCATATCAACGCTGAAATTGATCGTCAATTATTCACTTACTACTACTACTTTTAGTGTTGTTGCCAGCTTGTGGTACTTTCTGGCCCAGTAAGTGTGCATGGACTATTAGTTGAGATTCACTGTTCTAGACAACCTCGTCATCTTTTTTAGATGGTTATATAGTTACTGTACAGGCTCCCCTACTTTCTGTGTCGAACTACTCAGATTTCCGTTTCTGCTTATTTCATTTGCTGAGCGGGTTAGGGCGTGTTAGGGCGTCGCTACGTGCGGCGAAGGTCGATGTCAAAGCGGTTCGAACCCTGCCAACGGCGAGTTGATCTAAGGACATGGTTAATTAGATTCCACACTACAAGGTCCTCTGTAGGGGGTACCATCCTAGCCTCCTGTTAGGGAGGAGTTTGTATCGTTAAACTAAATCATCATATATATATATATATATATATATATATATATATATATATATATATATATATATATATATCTTCTATTATTTTCTTTACAAAAGATCAAAATATATGTTTGTTTTAGTTTTTACTACATTCGCAAAATGCATCCACTCCCTCATGTACTGAGTTTATTATCATCCATTCCTTGATATGACCACTATATTGTTAACTTTCTGGTAGAAACTAAAACTGGACATAAAAAGAAAAAAACACTCGGCAGGCCAACCGCTAATAATACAACATTCACGAGGAGCTAAACAAACTTACGTCAACAACAGAACAACTTTTCTTTTGTCAGGGAGGAGTGAAGCTCCCCCCTCTCTCCTTGCTTCATAACGAATACAGAGGACGTGTTGAGCCTACAGAAGTGTTTGCCTTACGTATTTCGCCTTCCCAGAAGAGAGGCACACTATGTGGGCGCCTGTCCGGGAGAGAGAATCTCCCCTCCCAATGCTGCTCACCCACAGGGGCTAGAGCAAACATAAGCGGTAATCCCAAAAGGAAATATTACTTCTTAAGAATATACACAATGATCCTTCCGAGTAAAATGGGAAAAGAAGTTTGAAGGCGTGAAGGAGGGTTGTTGTTGGTGGTAGTGGGCGAGAAGAGGAGGATGATGTAAACAATAGGGATTACGTGGCGAGGGAGGGATCCTCTGAGGCGTAAAGATGATGTACGGTTATCTGAAAGGAAGTGTGATGGGGGGGGGTCGGGACCATAACCGCTTTCAATGGAAAACCGAAAGTAGATTCCAAGGCATTACGGACTTCGACCACAATGATATGATTTACAGACTTTGTTCTTCGTCTCTCTTCTCTTGGTTTTATTGAGCTGAAAGATACACTCCTGGAAGTAATAAATTTCTGACCAGGCAAGACCTACGTCCGCTCCTGTCAGGCGTACTATCCAAACAAAAAATTGCAAAGGATGCTTGCATTCTGAAAGGGCACATGAAGAGGTCTATAGAACATGCAAGGCAGTGGACAGTGTTGGAAGACGCAGAAGACAAAGATGAAAAGGCCTAATGGGTTGTGAAGAAGACTACAGTAATGTAGAGACATCAAGGAGAGAGTTGAACGAAATGTCTTTTTGAAACTACTCGTCTGTGGAAAAGATAGCGGAAATCTAGAAATAATAGTAAATAATGAGAACAAGAACAACAACACAAATGACAGAATAAAGATAGGAAAAAGGAAGAGGAGAAAGGAGAAGTAGAACAAGAAAAAAAAAAGAGAGAGAAAAAAGAGAAATTTGCAGACATCAAAGTGAAAAAATGCGGAGGATGCGTTTTCAAAGCCAGTAAGCTGTGGAGAAGGCACATGAAGACATCAGAGAAAAGAAGATGAAGAAAAAGAGGAAGACGAGGGAACATTACTAAAGTTAGTGGGCCGTGAACACGACCACGAGAGTGCGGGAGACATCAAAGAAAATAAAAAAGAAGGGAGTAGGCGTTATAAAACCAGTGTACTGTGAACAAGACAACGGATATGTGCATGTTTCAGAAAGGAAGAGAGGAGAGAGAGAGAGAGAGAGAGAGGACGGTGAGGGTGTAAAAAATCCGCGGAAATGTAGACATAAGACTCAAGAGAAAAAAAGTGTGGCAACACGCCACTACTGCAGTGTCCCCTTAACGCATATACCATTGTTGTATAATAAATTACTAATCGTGGTCAATCTATTATACGTGTCCGTGGTAATCAAATTATATGTTGTAAATAATGTTGCCACATAAAGGATGGCCCTTGTAATGTGGAAAGCATCTTGAGTGTGACATAATTGTATAAATTGTACAAAGTGGTAAAATATTGATTGTATATAGTTTATGTGATGGCGGACGAGAGTCGATAACAAGTCCAGAAAAGGACGATACTCGCTTACCATGATGTTAAATTACCTATCGTCGAGACTGTACAAATTCAAATTAGGCTTCATGACCACCTTATGAGTCGATAATCTAAAAAAAAAAAAAAAAAAAAAAAAAAAAATTGTGGAAACTAACCACATCAAAAGAAAGGAGTAAAGTACGTTACTGAAGTCTGTGATATGGGAATGGGCACGCTGTAGTCCAAGCAATAAGGACGGATAAGTGGAGGTCAGAGGCATAAAAAAAAAAAAAAAAAAAAATTAAGACTGGACAAGACACGTGAATCCTATGGGAGGACAACACTAGTAAAGGACAAATTTGGGAGGACAACAAAGGAAAGGGTTTATTTTTGTAGAGACGAAGTCTAACGGACATACAAAACAGAATTTCGAAAACACTTAAAGAGGTTGTCGACCGTCCAAGTCTGCAAGAAACCACTGAAGTGGCGGAGAGTCACTCTAAAACTCACTCTAAGCATTTCCTTTGTTACTGAATGGAACGGGGGGTGGGGGGGGTCACCAAGGAGGAAGGTGACAAGGACATGAAAAAGCTAGCCTGTCGGTAGCCAAAGTGGAAACATGAAGATAAGAGTTGAAGATATTGTTAAAAAAAAAAAAAAAATATATATATATATAAAAAGACCTCAGTTTGGATGGTATAAGATGCCCATGGAACGAGGGCCTGGGAGGACAGTGGCACAAGTAAAATGCATGGAAGGTAGTGACAGATTCCAGTAGAGTAAGAAATGTGTATTGTGTTGGTGGTGTTTGGAAGCAGCGTGGATGTTGATGCTATTACTCTAGAAAATATGAACTGTTTACCCAAATATTAAAACGAAGAAATGAATGTGTGCGTGAATAGAGTTCTTAGACATGGGAAACAAAATCTAGAAATGTTTAAAAGAAAGGTCTTAAAATAAAATTGGAGGAGTGTTTGAAAGGAATATGAATTTTCGCTTTATGTACGGGAGAGTGGTTATCACATACATGATTTCAGTGTTTTTTTTCCACTGAAGAATTTTGTAGGGGCTAGGAAGGGGGGAAGAGGAAAGTTAGATTACTTGGCGGGGTACATAAAAAATACTTGATTATTTGTTAGAAAAAAATCCGTCGGCATGATCACCCCTCCATGCAATCTCCTCTTTGCATCCATTCCCAGATGCTTATTTCTCATGACACTTTTTAATCCCCCAAGGCATTTACTTGCTTCTCTCATTCTGCAATTTACCTCTACCTCCATTCCTCCCTTTCATGTCATGTGACCCCAAATACCTATAGCTATCCACTTTCTTTATCCTCTCTCCTTTAAGACTTACTTCCAACTCACTGCCACTCTCTCCCCTTGCACATATTATCTTGTTACCCACATTTACCTTCCACTCTCTCCTATCGCATACCTTCCCAAGCTCCGTCACTAACTCCCATAGTCCCCCCTCTGACCTACCACAAACGCAGTGTCGTCAGCAAACAACAACTGGCTCACTTCCAACTCCTCTCCATTTTCTTTAACCATCTCCAGTCCCCAGCCCATTACCCTCTCCTTTACCTCTTGCACCAACCCCATCCATGTACACATTGAACAGCCATGGCGACATGACACATCCGTGACACAGTCCCACCTTAGCTCAAACCACTTGCTCTCACCATTTCCAATTCTAACACAGGCTCTATTTTTTTCCCCGCATCCGACCTAGTTATTGACCAAAATGCCTACTGTCGGCATGAACATAATAACATAAGAATGAAGGAGACTGCAAGAGACCATAAGGCCTACACTAGGCAGGCTTTATGGTCTCTTGCGGTCTCCTTCATTCTTATGTTCATGCTCTTTCTTTGTAATGTTAAACAGCTTTCCCCAATCCCATATATATGCAAACCTCCCCCAATGCCTTCCTGTCTACCCTGTCATAAGCCTTTTCCGGCTCTGTATGGGGCGGGGACTTGGACTTTAAGAGAGGCAGAGAAGAAGAGTTTGATTGTGTTTGAGATGAAACGTCTGAGAAGTATGGTAGGGGTTACAAGGTTGGATAGAGTGAGAAACGAGGAGGTGAAGAGGTGAGCGGGAGTGGAAGAGGGAATGGGAGATAGGGCTGATAAAAGATTGTTGATATGGTTTGGACACATGGAAAGAATGAATGAAGAAAGATTAGTAAAAGAGGTGTGGAAGGCAGAGATGGAGGGAGTGAATTTGAGCGGACGACCGAAGATGAGATGGATGGATAGGGTGGAAGGGGCGTTAAGCAAGAGGAGAATGTTTCTTGATGAAGGAAGGGAGAAGGTAGGGGAGAGGGATGAATGGAGAGTTGCTTTGCATAGATGATACTGTTATGCAAGGAAGGGGGGGGGGGCAGGGGGGTGCTAGAGGATGCTTTTGTGTGAATTATATTTTGACCCAGCCCGAAGGAATTCCTCCCCGTCTTCTCTTTTTCTGCATGAGGGGACGGAGATGGGGGGGTTCCCGATTAAGCGAAGCGGCCTTGCTGTGGATGTACTGCGTCTTGCTGTATTGTTTCTGGCCCAGGGCAGTGGGCGGGATACAGGGATGACCCGTCATCCATGAGGAGCTAAGATGAAGGGGGAGGGAGGGGTGGTGGGGGAAGTGGAATAGGTGGGAGTGGGTATATGCCTTTGGTTTGGCTACCTCCCTTATGAGAGGGAAAAACTCTTAGTATATAGATAGAATGTTAGGAGAGAGAGAGAGAGAGAGAGAGAGAGAGAGAGAGAGAGAGAGAGAGAGAGAGAGAGAGAGAGAGAGAGAGAGAGAGAGAGAGAGACAGAGGTGAAATTAAGACCTAAAATCTAAATCTATTGAGTATTAATTAAAAAAAAAACAATCAGTCTCTACACGCTTAAACAATCATAAAGGTTATAGAGTCTTTAGAACGTGAAGTTAAAGGGAGTGTTGTATAAAAGTGAAAACAAAAAGTTATGGAATGTGAATACAGATTCTAACTTTAAGACAGAACAACCCTTATTTGTACCTAACCCTTTAAAGTCTGATGACCCTAAAGGATGAACCAAATCAATTTACGTTAACCAGAACAAAACGATTAAAGTAGTCACTAAATAGTAAACAAAGGCTCACAAAGGAAGAGCATGCCAACTGGAGACCATTTAGTCCATAACTAGGTCAGATGCGAAAAAAATGAATAAATAAATATCCATAGACATCACTGGTCATTTGAGAACACGACATCGTGTCGTGGACGGCGCACGGCGAAAAGTCGATACGTGTGAAACAACCCTATCACTAGATGATATAGTTCAATAGAACTTGTACATCATCGAGGGAGCGCCACGGAAAGGAATAAAATCGCCTGGCGGCAGAAGGAACAGTACCGTTCGGTAAAGAAGAGAAACAGAGACCAGCCTATCACCTTTTTAGTCAATGAAGGAGGGTACCACGGAAATGAATAAAATCGCCTGACGGCAACCAGAACAAAATTAAAAGTGGCACACGGCAATGAAGAAGATTTAAGGGACTTCCAGAGGAATGGAGACGTTGAGACCTCATTGGTATCATAAGTGGAATTATGAATATTACTACGGTACAGTGGTGAAGTAGAGGGGCTGGGTCGTTCCCAAAGGATAGTCCGGTGGGCCTGTAGGGATCTTTAATCCTCAATTTATAACCATTAACAAAATCACAGTCATGAAAGTCAAGATGCCATTTGGCGCCGAAGAACCCGACCGAAATGGCACCAAAGGATGCCACGGCGCCAACAAAGAATACATTGACGCCAACCAGAGGTAGAGAGCCATTTGACACGGAAGCGTTTAAGTAGTCAGACATCAGGACTCGAACAGGAAAAGAAAGGAAAGCGAGAGAGGAGAGGTTACTCACATCGAACGCGTAGGACAATTACAGATAGTCTCTTCTCCCGGGTGGCAAGACCCGTGACTCTACATCTGCATCGACTCACATGAGCGTGAACACGATCTGACAGGTCCACGTCGAGTTCGGCGACGTTTCGTCTCCGTGTCGTTGCGCTCGAAGCGGCAATTCATAAGCGTTTGATGCCGAGTCTCGTTGAAACGAAGAGGAGCCGGGGGGGGGGGGAGGCAACGGCCGAACAGGGCCCTGGAACGCCTGGAACGTGAACGGTTCGTTTCACACGTATCGACTCTTCGTCGTGCATGACTCTTCGCCGTGCACGACTCTTCGCCGTGCACGACATGAAGTCGTGTTCTCAAATAAACATTGGTGTCTATGGACGCTATCACACATAGTTGTGACGCGTGAAAGCGTCCATAGACACTCATGATTGTTTGAGAGCACGACGTCGTGTCGTGCGCGGCGAAAAGTCGATACGTGTGAAAGGAGCCCATGTGGATTGGTGGAAGAGGACGGGAGCGGATGGGGAGGAAGCGCTCGAGATTTGGTAGATGAATCATGTTAGGGGACAAATGTCATCTTGGTATTGGGTACTGGACCTGTGTGGCGTTAAAAGATGGAAGGGGTAGGTGGGTACAATAAGAAGACGACAAGAAAAGGGAATAAAGTGTTTGGAAAAAGTTCCGTCTTTGGATTCTGGGATAAAATCATAGGAAAAAGAAAATAAGTTTGGAAGGATGCGTTGTCGTAGGGTATATAGCACGCCCCCTGGGAAGGAAATGTGTTAGCATTTACCAAATAATCTGGGAAATATTGATTCAATAGTTTATTTGAAATATTTGCAGTGATAAGAAAATCGATGGAAAGGAGGAGATAGATGAGTTCAATATTGTTATAAGTGTCGTCCAAGAGTTTTGTCTTCGGTGTAAAGTGCATCACATCCGGGTGAATGTGATCACACCAGGCTTTCTTGGTATGCTATATGCGAGGTCATAATCTTTTGTCAAACTGCCACAACCATCGAGGACTACAGAGATCTTCTGAGAGCAACTGCCGAAGCACTAAACGATGTTTACGTGATTCATGACAATCCTCTGCCCATATTGACCTTGTTTTTGCATTCAGCCTCCTGACAGGAGCAGAGCTAGTCAGTAAGTTCTAAGGGATCGGTCAACGTCTCTTGGAAAAGTCTTCAATATTTGATAATATAATTTTGTGACCTTTGCTGATGAACAAAGACAAAGAAAATGAAGTCGACTT
This sequence comes from Oratosquilla oratoria, assembly GCF_046742065.1. Lineage (NCBI taxonomy): Eukaryota > Metazoa > Arthropoda > Malacostraca > Stomatopoda > Squillidae > Oratosquilla > Oratosquilla oratoria. Next base: position 71,045,261 of record NC_134778.1, read on the forward strand.
CTATTCTTTGTCTGGAGTGTCATATTACGCCGAGTGAAAATTATTTTTCGGTTGAAGAACTTGACAAAGTTTAGGTAATTCTTTGTCTGGTCGTCTTTCTGAGTCATGGTAGAGTCCGTACCATAGTCGACATCACTGACTGACAGCTCAGCTTTATCTGAATATTTCTCTCTACTTCATTCGCTTGTTCAACGTTGACTATCACCTGCAGTTCTTGTGATTTCTGTTGAGAACACAAGTCATTTCATGTCTCGGGTGTGGCCATACGGTTTGTTCTTCTCGAACCATCTGAAGACAAATCCTGTTGCTTCATCATCTCTCTTCATCCGTGACTTGACGATGTCCGTGAAGTAGACCTTGCTTCCAAAAACCTTCCTCGAGGTACTAATCAACACCAGAAAAGTGTTTGAGGGTTTGTGAATAGTTTTTGTGGCTAGATCCACTATTCCTCCTCCTCCTTCCTCTGCTTTGCTCAATCCACCTTTAGAGTTGGCCGCCTCCTTCATTTTCTGCTCGATACTCATGTCACGCCAGTCGCTACCAAGAGCCACCAGGTGTCAGCCAAATCATGGCAAGGGCAAAATAGAGCACTGCAGCTATGAATCACAGCTCTGGCGAGCGTGAAGAGAACATAGGTCAACTGAGCAAGGAATATAATTAATCAATCGTAATGAAAAAGGAGGCAGCTGGGTGAACTTTCGATGACGGTTTCACATTTAACTTTGTTGTTGCTGAGGGGGTACGTCGAATCTGAATAACATAGTTTAACATCGACAATAACGATGGTAAAAAGAATGTGTTTGGCTATGAACATTTCGCTACTGATGAGGTGTCGTAGAGACGAATGAAATAGCCTAGCGGCTGCCAGAATGGAAGGAACAGAATCAGAATGAAAGCGGTTGATATCTTAAGTAACATCTAGATCTAGAAAAAATATTGAGCAGAATTTTGTGGACGCCCCACTTTAAAAAGAAATTGTTCCTCCTCTCTCACACTTACTTAACCCACTTAGACGTAAGAGTTTCTTGAAAATAACTAAAAATGTCTGACGATAACCAAAAATAATCCCTCCTTTATAATATTTACTTAATCCTTTTAGGCACAAGAGTCTCTTAAAAATAAAAAAATAAAAAGTCTGACAACAACCAAAATTTACCTCTCCTTTCTAATATTTACTTAACCCATTTAGACATAAGACTCTTAAAAAAAAAAAAAAAAATCTGACGATAATCAAAACTTACCCCTCCTTTCTAATATTTACTTAACCCATTTAGACGTGAGTCTCTTGAGAATAAATAAATTTTCTATGACGATAACCATAACTTACCTCTCCTTTCTAATATTCACTTATCCCGTTTAGATGTAAGAATCTTTCGAAAATGAATAAAATTTCCTGACAATAACAAAAACTTACCCCTCCTTTCCAATACTTACTTAACCCATTTATACGCAGGAATCCCTTGAAGCTGAAAATAATTTTGTGACGATAGCCAGAACGCAATCATGAAAGTACGGTATAATAGGAAAAAGGCTTACGACTTTATGACCAGATATGATTTCGGATACATAACTCACAAAGAAGATCATATGTGATCTAAATCAAAACGTTTGGTTTATTTGCAATAACAATAACTATTATCTCGATTTTCACTAATTGGAAACCCACAGCAGTGCAGCGGTTGGCAACCGTCCCCAGGGTCTCTGATGGAGTTTTGTCTTGTAATGATATTTATTACCGGTTCGCAGCCGTGAGAGAAGGGGAACGGTCATCGGTTGTCTGTTCTCCTAATAAAAGGATGTGGAAGGAATTAGGTCAAGGTTGGTAGGGGAAGAGGGATCTTGGGCCTGATTTAAAGACATATTATCAGACCCTCCGGCTTAACCTCTAGATCAGCGTTTCTCAACCTTTTTACCCTTGGGAAACATTTAAAATAAATTGCATGTCTCAAGGAACCCCTGCGCAAAAAAAAACAAAAAAAAAAAACATATACCATATTCTTCTCATTTTATTTTCATCGTAATAATAGGTTAGATAGGATGACGTCTATATTACATTATTATAATAACCAAGAATATGTCGTGCGTGTTTAATACGAAATTAAATAAAAAAAATCAAAAGTGCATTAGCTTATCTCACTTGTTCTCGCGAAACCCTTAGGGACCTTTTGCGGAACCTTTGGGTTGATAATAATAATAACAATAATAATAATAACAATGATGATAATAATAATAATAATAATGATAATAATCATAATAATAATAATAATAATAATAATAATAATAATAATAATAATAATAATGATAATAATAATAATAATAATAATAATAAATTATTTTTTTGCCATTCTTTGCTATTTAACGACTCCGCTTCGGCATTGTAGTGTTCCCAAGAACAGAACAGAAGCGATGTTATCGTCGTTGCAATGCCAATTATGGGTCCCATAGCTGCCGACATTTTCTACTGCAGCGAGTGCGATTAATTACGCCAAACTAGCACGTGATGTCACAGAAGACTGATTTACGTGGATATAACTGGTGGCAACTGTACATCTGTACAAATAGTA
>NC_134778.1:71055324-71067824 GCF_046742065.1 Oratosquilla oratoria
GAGAGAGAGAGAGAGAGAGAGAGAGAGAGAGAGAGAGAGAGAGAGAGAGAGAGAGAGAGAGAGAGAGAGAGAGAGAGAGAGAGAGAGAGAGAGAGAGAGAGAGAAAGGGAGAGAGAGAGAGAGAATGAAAGATTGACCTGAACCCCCCTCTCGATAGATTGATGACAAAATTGAATGAATGGCGTGAATTGTTGAGAAACTCAGACCCAAAGTTTGGCTGTGATGCGACGAAGGAAGGAAGGAAGGAAAGGTGGAGGAAAGGATGGAAGGAAGGGAGGAATGAATGAAGGATGGAATGAATGATGGAGGGAAAGGAGGAATGAAGGAAGGAAGGATGGAAGGTAGGAATGATGGAAAGAAGGATGGTAGGAAAGGAGGAATGAATGAAGGCAGGAAGGATGGAATGAAGGATGGAAGGAAAGAAGGAATGAATGAAGGAAGGATGAAAGGTAGGAATGATGGAAGGAAGGGTGGTAGGAAAGGAGGAATGAATGAAGGAAGGATGGAAGGCTGGAAGGATAGAAGGAAAGAAGGAAGGAGTGAAGGAAAAATGGAAGGCAGGAAGGATGTAATGAAGGATGGAGGGAAGGGAGGAATGAATGAAGGAAGGATGGAAGGCGGGAAGGATAGAATGAAGAATGGAAGGAAGGGAGGAAGGAAAGAAGAAAGGATGGAAGGCAGGAAGGATGGAATGAAGGATGGGAGGAAGGGAGGAAGGAAGGAAGGATAGAAGAAGAAATCAAGGGTGGAAGGAAGGCTGGATGAAAGGAAGGTCAGAAGTAAGAATGAAAGTAAGGATGGAAGTAAAAATGAAAGGAAGGATGGAAGGAAGGATGGAAGGAAGGATGGAAGGAAGGATGAAAGGAAGGATGGAAGGAAAGAAAGAAGACAGGAAGGACGAGAGGTTGATTGGATGAATAAAAAGATGAAAGGGGAAGACATGGCGTCGATAGAAAGTTGATTCTTGGGTTAGGAATGCTGGATTTGGAATGCAACTCGAAGAAATGATGAAAAATTAAAGAATCCCGGAAAGAAAAAATCCTGGAAAGAAAACGAAGGTTTCCGAAACTGTTGGAACCAAGAATGTTTCCTCTTTTTCCAGACGAAAACGTAAGAGAGGCTGACCAAGAGAGAGAGAGAGAGAAAGAGAGAGAGAGAGAGAGAGAGAGAGAGAGAGAGAGAGAGAGAGAGAGAGAGAGAGAGAGAGAGAGAGAGAGAGAGAGAGGAAAGATAAGACAAAGTTTCTGTAAATAAGTAGAAGGCTCTGGAAACTGGAAGATGGTAGCTAAAGAGACTTCTTGAAATAAAATTCCAGTGACAATGGAAAACTGTTTCCAGTAACTAAATTGAGATGTTGTTTTGCAACATTAAGTAATTGCGTAGACAAGTCGTGAATAGGGAAGAGGAAGAAAGAGGGAGGTAAAGTCAGATAGGAGGAGAAAGGGAAGAAGGGGTGGGGATGAAGAGAGAGGGGAGGGAGAGAGAGGTGAAAGAAAGAGGAAGGAGGATGGGGGAAGGAGAGGAAAGAGGATGAGTGTGGATGGAGAAGGATTTAAAGGAAGGAAAGTGAGTGAGGAAGGAATAGGAGGAGGAAGGAAGAGGAAGAGGAAAGGAGAGGAGGAGGAAAGAAGAGGAAGAGGAAGGAAGAGAAAGAGGAAGGAAGAGGAGGAGGAAGGAAGAGGCGAAGGAAGAAAGTTGAAAAAAGAGAGAAGAAAGAAGAAAAAAGAGGGTAAGAAGGAAGAGGGGAAGGGAGGAGAGAGGCAGGAGTGAAGGAGGGGAAGTAGAGGAGAGTCAAGAAAAGGACGGTGGAAGAGGGGAAGGGAGAAGTGGAAGGGAGGAGTGGAAGGGATAAGTGGAAGATATTCAAGAAGTATCAGGGAAGAGGGGAATCCAGAAAAGAAGAGAAACAGAAAGGGGAAGGAAGTGAAAGTGGGGGGAAAGGGAAATAGAGAGAATGTGTGATAGGAAGAAAACGAGGAGGAAAGAAGGTAGTGAAAGGAGAAAAGAAGGAAAGGGAAGGGGAGGAGGGGACAAGGAGGGAGGAAGAGGGAGCAAGAAGGAAGGAAGAGGGGAAGAACAAGAAAGGGGGTGGAAGGAAGAGGGGAGGGTGAGGGAGGAGGAGGAGGAGGAGGAGGAGGAGGAGGAGGAGAAGGGTGAGGGTAAGTGAGGTTAGAGGAGGAAGAGGAGGTAATGATGACAGGGGAGGGAGGAGGAGAGAGGGCAAGGGGAAGGGGAAGGGGAAGAGGAAAGGGGAAAGGAAGGTGTGAGGGAGAATGTAGAGTGTGTTTTATTATTGGATCTATGGCATTAGGAGTTCCTATGGAGTTTCCTCATGAAGTTTCTCTGCCTTTTAAACAAGGTTATGCTTCACATATTTTTTTCTGGTTAGTCACCATACAATTCTGGCCAATTTTGAATGATACCCAGGCTGAAATTCTTTTATTTTTTTTTTCAGAATTTTTTTTAACTATTTTTAAGTTCTTTGTACTATCTAGATTAGGCCCTTCTAAGGGAGTGAATTCTTAGGAAAATATAGAGAGGGAATATAAGAGTGAAATCCTAGGAGGTGGTCTTAGAAAGGAGAAGATTAGAGAAAAGATTCTAGGACTTGTTAGGGATGCAGAAGAACGAGTGCTGAACACAAGTCGGTGGGAGGAAACGCCTTTGAAAAAGGAAAAAAAAAAAAAAAAAAAAAAAAAAATGGGGAATTTGTAAAAAAAGAAGAAAAAAAAGAGATGGGGAATTTGTAAAAAAAGAAAAAAAAAAAAAGAGATGGGGAATTTTTAAAAAAAAAAAAAAAAAAAAAAAAAGTTGCCGGGATATTGGTTTTTGAAAAAAAGAAAGAAAGAAGGAAGGGTCCTGAAGAATAAAGGAGCCGCCGAAGAAGAGGCTGGAACGATGGATGAAAGACGGAAGACTTCCGAAGTCAGACTGCTTCGACGCTGGATACTCTTTGGGAAGAAATCCACTGGTCCTCCGTTACCGACCTGGATGCCAGGGAGATGAATACAATCGCTTAACGGCAGACAGAACCAAAAGGTAAAATACCACCTGGTACGGAAGGTGGTTAATCGAGATAGGCTATAAAGCCTCTTCGCGAATAAGGCTCATTTCACACGTATCGACTTTTCGCCGTGCGACGTCCACGACACGACGTCATGCTCTCAAATAAGCATGGGTATCTATGGACGCTTTCACATGTCGCGACCTCGTCCATAGACACCTATGGTCATTTGAGAGCACGACGTCGTGTTGTGGATGGCGCACGGCGAAAAGTCGTACGTATGAGACGAGCCTGAGGGGATGCCACAGAGATGGATAAAATCGTCCGGCGAGAGGAAGTGAAAGGAATGCAAGAATATGGAAAGTCCTTAGGAGAGGGAATGAGTGTCTGGAAAACCAGAGAAGTTTGCAGGAGTAGTACAAAGGGAGGAGAGGGTAACTGGGAGGGGAGGCCAAGGAAGGCTTGGAAGGAATTGGGGACAACATCGGAAGGTACGAAGAATTGGGAACACTTTTAGGGAGGGACAGAATTTGGGAACATGAAGGAGACACGCAAGCCTCGAGATCAATTCGCGGAAAAGGAGCAGACTTTGGGAACACAATAGGGATGGACGAAAACTCTGGGGAAGACAGTTTAGGGAAGAGAAGGGATTAAGGAGGAAGAGGAGAGAAGAGGACGTTGGTGAAGGAAAGGAGGAGGGTAAGAGGAGGGAGGAAATAAATTATACAAACCAATGGAAGACGAAGGAAGAATAAAGGAGAGAAGTCAAGTCAAGGCGAAGAGAAATTTTGGGAATTCTTGGAAGGAGGAAGAAGAAAAGTCAATAGTGAAACAAAACAAGAATGAGGTCAAGCGAGAGAGAGAGAAAACAAAAGGAGGAGCTGCAAAGAAAACGGAGAGAAGGGAAAAGGGAATGGATGGATACAAAGGTTAAAGAAAAAGAAAAACAAAGAGAACTTGGCATTTCATTTATTTATTTATTCATTTGTTATCATTTGTTCATTCTTTATCATTTATTTATCATTTATATGTTTGACTGTTTATTTAATATTCATTCGTTTGTTTGCTTATTTATATATTAATTTATTCATACATTTGTTTCCTTATTTTTGTAAAGAGGAAAGAGACCGTGAAGTCGGTAATTGATTTATATAATTTTTTTATCATCTGTTTATTCTTTATCGTTTATTTATCTATTATTTATTCATATTTCTATTTGTTTATTCAACATTCGTTTATTTACTTGTTATCATTTGTTTGTTCTTTATCATTTATCTATCCTTTACTTTTATATATATTTGTTTATCTATTATTCCTTCGTTTATTTACTTATTTACATATTAATTTATTCATGCACTTATTTCTTTATTTTTGTAAACAAGAAAGAGACGGAGGAGTCGGTAATTCATTTGTTTATTCATTTGTTATCATTTGTTTATCCTTAATCATTTATCTATCATTTATTCATATATCTAATGGTTTATCTAATATTCATTCGTTTATTCAACTATTTACATATTAATTTATTCATACACTTATTTCTTTTTTTATTTTTGTAAAAGAGGGGAAGAGAGGGGAAGTCAGTAATTCATTTATTTATTCACTTATCATTTGTTTATACTTTATAATTTATTTATCTATTATTTATTAATATATTCATGTTTATTCAATATTCATTCCTTTATTTCACTTATTTACATATTAAATCATAAATAAATTTATTTCTTTATTTATTTTTGTAAAAGAGCCTGAAGGTTTAAACGATACTTATTTATAGGAATGGTCTCAGGGAAATGAATAAAATCGCCTGGCGGCAGCCAGAACAAGGAGAAAAGTGCAACCCGGAACGAAAGGCTCTTATCGAGAGGTTCTCTCTCGTTACTGGAGCGGGGAACCACGGAGAGGAATATAATAGTTTTGGTGGCGGGCAGAGAGAAAGGGAAAAATGACACTCAGTAAGGAACCCTCATATGGGGGCATGGACTGCATTGTAAGGACTTCATTGACACCCCTACGGACCAGAGTTGCACAGGATTCTTTCATGATTGGGGACTTATCTCCACTTAAAAAAAAAAAAAAAAAAAAAAAAAAAAACGAAATAAAATAATAACAACAACATTAATGATAATAATAATAATAATAATAATAATAATAATAATAATAATAATAATAATAGAAAATAAAATTAAATAGATGAATGAATAAATAAATAATAAAATAAGAATACAATGAAATAAAATAAATAAACGAAAAATAAGATACAATAGAATAAAATGTTGATCACTTAACTCTACCATCCCTCTTTCTAGATTTGTCTTCTATTACTTCTATGAGCCCACCTCTCCGGTGGAATATTATCCCTAAGGACAGAAGCGCTGGTTATTGCTAGAATACTAATACTTGATATAGAAGGAGTTAGGGTGAAGAGGGGGAATGAGTGCGGGACGGGTAGGGTGGGGAGGGGAGGGGGGAGGAGGAAGATGGCGAGAAAGTGAAAGTGAATTGGAAGACATAGCGCCATTCGTGTGTGATGCAGGGCTGAAATTGGCACTTGCGTAGCGTTATAGTGCCAGGGAGTGCCGAGGGATATGGTGATGATGTCGCAAGGCTATGGTGATGATGGTGATGATGATGGTGATGATGATGGTGGTAACGATAGTAAATGTTGGGCTTATATGGTTGGTACAAGAGAGGTTTAAGAAGAGTTAGTCAGAATGGAGCGTCGCAATTTGTGGCTGAGGTTAGGGTGACGACAGTAAGAACCCTGCCGCCAGCGAGTTGGACCAAGGGAATGGTTGACTGAATTCTAGGCTACAAAGTCCTCTGTAAGGGGCAACGTCCTAGGCTCCTAATAGTGGGGAACTCGTGACGTTCAACATTATCAATTATTAGCAGAACGGAGGGATACCAGAAGTTGAAAATTATCATTATTATTATTATTATTATTGTTATTATTATTATCATTATTATTATTATTACTATTGTGGTGCCGTCGATTGATTAGTGTTTAACCAAGAGCACCTCCAATGGGAGTGATCAGAGATACCCACATAAGAACGATTTGGGAAATAAGAAATCAAGGTATACGCTGCCACCACCCAATAGTCTATATGGATATATCTGACCATAAATGGGAACTGCTCCTTGTTATTCACGTCTGACTTCGTCCCCTTTCCTCAGGTCGTTCGAGGTTGGTTCTGGGTAGCGAAAAGGCCTATGCCCAAGTGGGGTAGTAAAAGAATATAAGTGAAGGTCTTCTATGTGCTAATTATTACACTGAAGCAAAAATATAGTAAGAAAATAAAAAAGTATATTGTGGTTTTCTCCAACTAGACAATCTATTGATCCTTACAGTATGAAAAATATATGGGTATGCGAGACATTTAATAACACAGTTTTTTTTTGCTTATGGGCATTATAAGGTCACAGGCACGTGGAAAAACGTAGTTATTTACGCTCCAACCTTCCGGTCACTGTATAAGTCTACTTACAATATTGTGTCTACCTTCAACCCCGTATTCTTATAAGAGAACGATCACAGACAGAATTGTACTCTAAGGATTACACTCTCATAGCTAATGTATATATGCGTGATACCGTCTAACTCCTTCCACGCAAAGTGTTTGTGGAGTACACTCCCTTAAACCCTTTTTTTCCTGTTATCGGGATAGTTTTTGGCATCAGATTAAAATTTTAGCTGCGCACAAAAAAAAAAAAAAAAAAAACGAGACGGCTATGTGTTCGTATCTATGGGTAAACTACTAACCTCCCTGTTGTATTATTTCGTAAAACTTCATTTCGCTTCTCAACACAGCCCCTAGCTGCTACAATCTCTCCCTAAACTATTTCTCTAGTGGAATCCTGAACTGAAAGTTGGGAATTTTTCCTATTACTCTTAAAATTAATGGCCTTAGTTTACGCCTCTGTCCGAACGTGTCAGTGACGTCACGGGTGGGCGGAGCTACGGTGCGCCCACTATGTTCGAGAACATTCTAATGTCGCCTCGAAGATTAGTTGAACCAAAATCAGCTGAAATATATTTGTAGCTATCTCCTATTGTATGTTTTTCTTCAATGATTATAGTAAGGCTCTTTGCCAACACATCTTGATGGGCAGACATAGAATAGAATAAATTCATGGTCTATTAAGGCTCTATTTTCTACTTTGCTTCTTGGTTGAGTAAAACCGTCACGACGTCCATACTACCCAGTCTCTCAAGTCAACACTCAAATAAATAGATAAATAAAACGAAATTCCAAAAATAATATCCCTTCAAAATTCCTGTCCTTACACTATTATTATTATTATTATTATTATTATTATTATTATTATTATTATTATTGTTATTATTATTATTATTATTTTCTATTTATTTATTTATTTATCTATTTTTTTTTTTTTTTTTTTTTTTTTTTTAAGTGGAGACTAGGCTCTAGGTATAAAAGAATGCTACGTGGCTCTGGTCCGTGGCGAGCTCGCTGAAGTCCTATTGTATATCATATGCGTAAAACTTGTATTGATACTCCATAGTCATCAAAAATCACATGTCTCCTTTGATGATGTCAATCACTCTGATCTTAAGGTTTTTCATTTATCTGCATAAGATCATCAACAATTAGAAAAAAAAATGTAATCATATCAAAGAGACCTTTTGTCGGGACTTCAGTGACACCCCTACGACCCAGGGTCACGTTATCATTCTTTTATGATTAAAAACTAGTCTTAACTTTCTCTTGTACCATTTCTATGACTTTGTCTCTTTGGTGCAATTGTGCCCCTAAAGATAGAATCACAAGAAAAGGATTATCTGAAATCGCCTTGACCCTGGTTACTACCTAGTCCACCCTTAAATTAAATTAAATCGTTTGGAATTAACCAGAACAAACTCTGGAAAGTAACAAGGAAGTCAACCTCTTCCATACGATGACGCTTACGGAGGCGTCATGAGACACGAGTGGGTATACGAGGATGACGACCTCGGCGTCTTGATTATATTTACTTTGTAGTTGTAGCTTAGTGACCCTCGAATTCTGTGAACTGGTTTGATAATGTTTTCTGTGTTTATTATTACTTAATGAAAGAGAATGAGTGATACAGCAGTGATTTAATATTTCATAACGCGAGTATTGTGATGCATCAATCATCGTACCTCAGGCCTTCGATACATCACGGGAAAATTCGTCTCGTATTGAAGAGGGACGAGAGAGAATTCATTAAAACGAATTCATTAAAATGGCAGGAATGCATCTTGGCGTGAAGAGTAGTCATAAAATCTGAGTATCTGACTGATTGGATGTCAAAGGGCGGCCAAGGAGATGGAAATGAGGTAAAGTGAGATGCAGAAGGAGAGATGACTGGGTATGAATTAAGAGGGAAAGGTGAAGGGTTAAAATTGAAATATGAAAAAAAAAATGGTGAGACTTGGTGATGTGAACGTAGAGGGACAAAATTATGAAAGAGTGGTCAATAAAGGTGTATTATGTGGGTCACAAGAGGAGAGTACTCGAAGATTGGAAGAAATCATGTATAGTACCAGTCTATAAAAGAAGTTATACGCTTGATTTAACACTTAGAAGAGGGAAATCACTGATTGTGGGTATAGATGGAATTGGGCTAAAAGTTAAACACGGTGACCCTGAGTGAGTATGGTCATATTATGAGAATGAATGAAAAAAGATGTCTTACGCAGATGCGTGAATCGTTGGAGCCAGGACAGACCAAGATGGACGGGGTGAAAGAAACCATTAAAACTCGATGTCAGGCTGTCGAACAAATAAAAATGTGCGCTGGTGAGAGACTGAGCCGGAGAAGAATGTACAGACAAAGGCAGCTGATCTTTCCATGAGGAGGGTACATTGGGGATGAACGAAGTGAAATTTCTACGCGGAGGAAGTGGAAAGGAGTGAAAGGGAAGCATGAGATAGGATCGAGTAGAATGAATGAGATGTTCCTCTCCCACGCCAAGCTATCTCGCTTATGAGTAACGGCGGATAGGTTATAAAAAAGAACACAAATGCATGCACACATGCACACACACACACACACACACACACACACACACACACACACTCGGTGGTACAGTTGGTAGAGCGCTGAAATGGGAAGCAGAAGTGCTCCTAGTACCCAGTTCGAATCCTGCCCAGGACCGAAATTGTTGGGTGTGTGTGTGTGTGTGTGCAAGGTCATAGCATTACCCATAGATCGGACCTACGAGCTCTGAGCTCTCTTCCAGGAGGGAAATAGCTGTCGATCACGGTCCAACACGTGATCCAAAGACCAAGTGAATACACACACACACACACACACACACACACAAGGATGGCGGGGTGATGAGGTAAACACAGAAAGGAGTTGAAGTTTTCATTGCCTTACGTTTCGTCCTTACTAGGACTTCATCAAATATTTGCTGAGTTCAGCATGATATACTAGAAACTGGACGATGTCAAATTACATCAAGAACGTGGTGGAGTCAAAGGAGTCCGGGATATCCAGTGCACGAGGTTAAGGGCTCCGGCAGGAGGAGGAGGAAGAGGAGGAGGAGGAAGAGGAGAAGGAGGAGGAAGAAGAGGGCAGGGAATAGGGCGAGGAGGAAGAGGAGGGCGAGGAGGAGGAGGAGGAGGAGGAGGAAGAAGAGCAGGAGGAGGAGGAGGAAGAAGAGCAGGAGGAGGGCGAGGAGGAGGAAGAGGAGGAGAAGGGCGAGGAGGAGGAGGGCGAGGAGGAGGAAGAGGAGGAGGAGGAGGAGGGCGATGAGAAAGAGGACGAGGAGAAGGAGGAGGAGGAGGAGGGCGAGGAGGAGGAGGAGGGCGAGGAGGAGGAGGAGGGTGAGGAGGAGGAGGAGGGCAAGCAGGAGGAGGAGGGCGAGGAGGAGGAGGAGGGCGAGGAGGATGAGGAGGGTGAGGAGGAGGAGGAGGGCGAGGAGGAGGAGGAGGGCGAGGAGGAGGAGGAGGGCGAGGAGGAGGGGGAGAAGGAAGAGGAGGAGGAGGACGAGGAGGAGGAAGAGGAGGAGGAGGAGGACGAGGAGGAGCAAGAGGAGGAGGACGAGGAGGAGGAAGAGGAGGAGGAGGAGGACGAGGAGGAGGGCAAGGAGGAAGAGGAGGGCGAGGAGGAAGAGGAGGAGGAAGAGGAGGGCGAGGAGGCGGAGGAGGCGTAGGAGGAGGAGGAAGGTCAACTAATTGGAAGAGGCACAATCAAAGGAGCGTGATCGAGTGAGGCAGAAGCATTGATAGCTTGCGGGAGGATTTTGGAAATGTTACACCGGTTTTTTTTTAGACTCCTTTCATGGTATTATTCCCAATTTCAATATATCGGGGTCTCCTTTATGTTTTACATTGTCAACTGTTTGATTGTCTTTATGTTTTTATTTATTTCTTTTACCTAACTACCTATCTATAACCTATTTCATTTCGCTTTCAATTATTTCTATTTAGTTTCAATCCATTTGGTTTTGTTACAAGCGTGACAGATATGTAAGTAGCGATGGATCGAACCAAAAGTTGATGAGATTGGTTTAGCTTTAAGTCATGGTTACCTGCCTAAAGTGTGTGCGTGCGTGCGTGTGCGTGTGCGTGTGTGTGTGTGTATAGCGTGTAATTTAATGAACCATGTCCTTAGTCCAACTCGCTGGCGGCAGAGATCGAACCGCATTCACTTATACCTCCGTCGCAAGATGGGACGCTCTAACCCTCTCGAGTTAGTATTGTGAGTTAGAACTGGGCTGGGATATATATATATATATATATATATATATATATATATATATATCTATATATATATGTGTGTGTGTGTGTGTGTGTGTGTGTGTGTGTGTGTGTGTGTGTGTGTGTGTATGTGTGTGTGTGTGTGTGTGTGTGTACAAGTTATTGTTTTGGGTTAGAACTGGATTAAGTTTAGGAAGCTCTCCGAGATGTCTCTGTGGAGAAGGATGGGTGGCCAGTTGGCTTTGGGTGGCTCTGTGGCTTTAGGTGGCTGGGTGGCTTTGGGTGGCTGGGTGCACCGATGCCATTGTGTGGGAATTTTCCACAAATTTGTGTGAGAAATTTGCTCACATGGGATGTTTTGTGAGTAAATTACATGTTGCAATGAACATATTTGTGTATATAATAATCCCTCCTTTCTGTGTGAAAAATTTGGAAATCCAGATTTCCTTGTGTGGAATTTTGTGGTAAAAAAAATCTCACTCGTTTGTGGGAACTTGCATAGATCACAGTGGCAACTCTGGCTTGCTGGTGGGGGGTGTTGTGCGTTGAATAATTGACTACACATTGATAAACATTTAGTTGTTCTGGGTATACTGCAAGGTTTCTCAAAGTTTTGATCCTGGATCCGAACCTACACATCGGCCTCGTACATGCAATTGCTCACAGTTGCACGCAAGGGATCTATATATTTGTAGCTGACTGTACATAGAAATCAATATACGCCAAGATACCAAGACTAGAAAATGATTCAAATCTTAGAACAGTGCGTCATCAAGAAGGTTTTGTAGTTTCAAGATATTTTGATAAAAAACATTGCACGGTATTGTTAGCCAGAACGACAATCCATACACGTTGCCAAATATGCAATGTAACTCAAGCGGAGGTCATTGTCCTTATTTTATATCTCCCTTTTCTTATTTCTCTCTCCTTATCTTATCTCTTTCTCCATCTTTATCTATCTCATTCTGTCACCTGTGTTTGTCTCTTTCTGTCTGTCTATCTGTCTGCCTTTTATTTGTGTGTGAAACTTTGCCTGTATCATCACCACAAAACGTGGAAGGAAAGCAAGTGCAGTTTGTTGTATCTACCAAGAACGTCATCAAATGTATTCTCCGTGGGAGGACCAAATGCGCACGAAAGAAAATGTTCGTCATTACTTTCCTTTGGGTAGTTCTCGTACCACAGCGGAGGCGCGCTTGGGGTCCAAGAATACCCCTCCAGGAAACCGTATTTTGTTTTTCCCAACTCTTTGTGCCATAGTTGGAGAAGGTTAAGAGCATTGTTCCTCCCAAGTTTCCTGTCTCGTTCTCTTTCTCTCCCTCTGTCCCTCAGTCCCTCGATCTCTCTCTATCTGTTTCTCTGTCCCTCTGTCTCGCTCTGTTTCTCTGTCTCTGTGTTTCTTTGTGTTTCTCTCCGTCTCTCTCTCTCTCTCTCTCTCTCTCTTTCTTTTTCTCTCTCTCTCTCTCTCTCTCTCCGTCTGTCTCTCTCGCTCTCTCTCCCTCTCTCTCTCTCGCTCTCTCTCCCTCTCTCTCTGTCTCTTTCTCTCTCTGTCTATATTTCTATTTTTTGTCTGTCTCTGTCTCTGTATGTCTGTCTGTATATCTGTCTCTTTTTCTCTGTCTATCTACCTCTCTTTCTACCTCTGTCTGTCTTCCTCTGTTTGTCTCTTTCACTGTCTGTCTGTCTCCCTCTCTCTCCCCCTCTTTCTCTCTCTCTCTCTCTCTCTCTCTCTCTCTCTCTCTCTCTCTCTCTCTCTCTCTCTCTCTCTCTGTGTGTGTGTGTGTCTGTCGGAGTTCCTT
>NC_134778.1:71072824-71100324 GCF_046742065.1 Oratosquilla oratoria
AAAAATTAAAAGTGCATTAGCTTTTCTCACTTGTTCTCGCGGAACCCTTAGGGACCTTTTGCGGAACCTTAGGGTTCCGGGGAACCCTATTTGAGAAACGCTGCTATAAAGGGACAAAACCCAAGAAAATAGTAAAACAAATTTCATATTAAAGTTTTCTATAAAATTAAAGTTGATCAAGAAATCTACTCATGTATATATAACATGGCTACTCTAGTACAGCGTATTACAGAACGAGTACCACATTTTCAGGTGTGATATTTTTACTCCCTATATTGCAATTTACACCCCCCGGGGTCGTAATATTTTTACCCCTCTGCCTGGTAGGCCTTGGAAGACCTGCAAGATGAATAAAACAGTTTGGCGTTAGCCAGAATAAAATCGTCAAAGTACCTGCTGGAACAGCGAGAGGACGTGTATATACACACCTCTGGCGTGACCATGCAAAGCAAAAAACCGTAGCTATTATTTATACTTTTCTCTGTCGACTCTCGTTCTTTGTGCCGACAAAAGACCGTGGCTTGCCCAACCATAATCAGATTATATGTCTTAACATAGAACTGTATCATTCGTAAATTCATGGTAGATTGATACACCAATAAATGATGAATCAATGACTATATTGATATGTGATGGAAGGCTTAATTATTATGTGGATACATAAAATACTTAAACGCTTTTACATGGACTTCGAATATACATTGATGGCTTACGTACTTATGTGTTACTAAAATATCTGGAATAAAAAAAAGTTGTTACATATGATAGAAATTCCATTGTAAATGTAGTTGTCAATCATTCAATAGTGAAATAACATACCAGCGAATAGTCACACTCATTTTATATCAAAAGAACTTGTTCTTAAAGTAGACAAGGATATAAAAGAAATAATTAAACGTGTTGAGATAGCCATAACATGAATGACATGAAAAGATGGAAGATTGGATACAATACTGTAATTTACATTGCAAGTACCACAGCTGACTGTGCAGTGACGATTTTTGATGATATTTTGTATAATATAAAAGAAAAGATAGTTAGGATAGTGCCATAATTTTACTGACATCACATTAGTCAGTCATGACTCCGCCCAATCCTGATGACGTAGAACTAAACTCCACGTTGATTGGTTCTTGTGTTTTATCGTAACCAACCACAACGAGTTTAGCTTACGTCATCAGGTGGGAGGGGTGAAGGAAGGTTCTTGAATGACAAGGTAATTTGATCCTTTCAGGTCTTTCTAGGGGGGAGGGGGTTGATAGTTGGTCAAATTTCCTTTTAAGGAAACTTTAGACGTTTAACGTCTACGTGAAGAGATGTCTGACCGATAGCGACAGAAGAGGTTACCCCAAAGAGAGAGAGAGAGAGAGAGAGAGAGAGAGAGAGAGAGAGAGAGAGAGAGAGAGAGAGAGAGAGAGAGAGAGAGAGAGAGAGAGCGAGAGAGAGAGAGAGAGACAACAGTAATTCATATGACATAAAAAAAACCTTGAACCCTTGAGGAACGTCCCTCAAGACTCTTCATGTCGACGATTTTTTTTTTCTTTTTATAGAAATCGTTACACAAAGGAGGGAGACGCAGGTCAGGGTGGACACAACGAAGGAGAAAATAGGACAAGTGGTTGGGCATCTCGATCCATCTAAGGATCCTCAAGTTTGAAAAGGAATTGTGTCGATTGGAGGAACTCATTGTCGCCGAAGACCGTGGAAAGGTCCAAATGATTTGATTCTTCCTGCGAGTCTTTTCGACCGGACATCACATATAACGACTCCACTTCTTCCTAATTTTGGACTATTTTAATCCGGTTGTTTTAGTCCGGGTGAGGAGAAACGAGAAAATATTAATGTCCCAAAAATAAATGATGGTTGAACGTTGTTTTGGGGGATAGAACGTAGTCAAACGGGAGAGACAAAAGAAAAGCTACAACTACAAGTTTGTCATCTCATTACTTAAGAAGCCACTTAAGAAGTAAGTCTACCATGACGTTAGGTGAATTAAAAGTTGGTATGGGTGGTATGGGAAGAGTAATGTAGGTGGTAGTGGTATGGATTCTGATGATGGAGGGGGTGGGTGGGGGTAGAGGAGGTGAGGTAGAGGTGATGTGACGTGACGTCAGGTGACGTGAAATAACCTGAACTAATGTGATGTAACGTGACCTGATCTGTTGTGACCTGACCTATCGTGACCTAACGTGACTTATCACGACCTGACATGACGTGACTTGACATGACCTGTCGCCTGACGTGACCTGTCGCGACCTAACGTGACCTATCACCTGACGTGACCTTTCATGACCTGACTGACCTATCGCAACCTGACATGACCTGCCGTTATCGAAAATATTCGCACCTTCATTTTATCCATCAACTCCATATTAAAATAATCTACGTTAAAAAATCTAAAAAAAAAAAAAAAATCTAAAAAAAAAAAAAAAAAAAAAAAAATCTGCATTTTCGTCTGGAATCATCACTTATTTCACCTGGCCATTAGTGACGTCCACCCTTCACCCTTCACCTTTCACCCTCCCCCTCCTTATCCCCCCTCCCCCCAACTCTAAAAGTCAATCAAACTCGTGGGCCAAGATTTAATTTGAAATCTCGAAAGAGTGTGTGAGACTAATCAGGAGCGTGACGTCATCAGAATGATTCGATCCGATTGGACGTGCGGTCACGAGGAAGAAGAACGAAAAAGAAAAAAAAAAAAAAGAAAAAAATAAAGAAGGAAGGAAGGTTTCCCGAACGGAACTTTTGCTCGAACCTTTTGTCTCCAACTGTCCACTTAAGGAGGATTGGATTGCATGCATCCAAAGGTTTCCTTGGAATATTTTTTTTGTGTGAATTAAATACTTGCATGTACAATCATGTCATTGGATACATACATTCGTGGGTACATACATAAGGACATACTTAAGCATGTAGGTACATTATCACGTACACACATGCTTACATGCATAAATACACGTGTGGATACACATGCATATCTACATACACACATACACGCGGACAAACATACATACACATATCATACGTACATAAATACGTACGCACGTATACAGACAGGCACGCACACACACGCTAATATATAAAATTCATACATACATAATATACATACACACATTCGCACACATAAGAGCGTGCATGTATATATATATATGTATATGTATATACATATATATATATGTATATATATATATAAATGTATAATATATATATATATATATATATATATATATATATATATATATATATATATATATGTGCGTGTGTGTGTGTGTGTGTAGATATACATATATACATACATACATAAGTGCTTACATATACACATAGGATTAAGACTAGAACCTAAGACTCTTATGGCGTTTTTGTAACGTCGTCGAAAGAAATGACATCAGAGAACGGGAAGATCATCGTTCTGACGAAACCCAATGGCACCGGGTGACCTTAGGAAGGCTGGTGGGTGACCCTGGCCCTGGCTTGTCGGCTCTAGACAGACAAGCACTTGTTGAAATCAGTACGCAGACTTTCAAGGGCTTCTTGCAGCCTGTTGTTGTTGTTGTTAACGTTCTTGTCGTCCAAGTAGATCAGCAGTCCCCAGTCTGTTGCTCCCGAGCACCTCATGTGTTCTTTCAGAGTCGTCAACGTCGTGCTCTCGAGCACCGCGTGTGTCCTAAAGAGTTTTTTAAGAGTCGATAACCTCAAAGTTGTACAAGGGATATTTGTGAATCTTCTTTGCAAATAATTCGATTTTTTTTCTCAGCTTTGAGGTAAATCGTAATAGACTTTCACATTTTTCAAAATTATTTCTTGTTGTGCGTGGTCAATATATGCTACGATACACAAGATAAAAGTTTTTTAAATTTTCTTGGGGTTGTTATCATAAAAATCATGTGTGACACTTAAACTAATTTAAACTTTTTTTTACCATCTTTTTAAATAGTTATGGAAATAAGGCGTTAGTGGATTTTTTACTGTCTTTCAGTTCATTTAATTGAACTTTAAATTCCACATTTTCTAGATAAACTAATGCTTCAGAAGAACGGTTAGAAACAAGGTCAAGTAACAGTACTTGTAAAATAAAAAAGAAGAAAAAAAATCGTAAGTAGATGCTGAATCAAGATATCTGGCGACATTAGGCATCTCAAGTGAAGCTACATGATTACCATTCGACTCTTACATAAACACTTAAAATCTTGTTGATGAATTTTCAATTCCTGATTTATATCTGGGTGTGACCTATTTCTAAACAAAATATTCGCTTATATTCTCCTATGAAACAGATCTGAATAGGAATAGAATTTTAAGTATTTAATCTCATCTCCTTGGCGTTGCTAGGACGAGTTATACCCTTCAAGAATATTTTAAACAAATTATTTCTACTGAATACAGATGAAATCATCTTTTCTTCTTATTCGTTTTGTTAATATTTATTTATTCATTCGATATGCAACATCTCAATGGACTGATTAGATGAGAATGTTTAGAATATTTTGTAATTAGAAACGTTGATAGATCTGTAAAAAATTGAATTAGCTTGCAAATCTATGACATATCATACTTCGTCTGTATGAAAGTGAGAAAAAATAATTTGCTTATGTTGTTAACGAGTTCGTGTGTTTGTTTCTTTTTTTGTGTTCAACAATGCTTTTTGGCAAGACTGAAATTCAAACAATTAACTTAGTTTTCGTTTTATAACAGAAATCTTCTGAGTTGATAAACCATAGGTTAAAGCATAAGATATTGGTTTTCTTTTATCATCATTTCAATGGATTTAAGAAGTATACACAAGTTTACTTATTACTTACTCTAATCTAATTTTCACATATTATTTATTTTATATTTAGGCCCTAAAATTCTATTTTCTTCTTTCACGAAAATAATAATAATGAATCAACAAATTGTTAACAATAATTGACAGATACGGGCAGTTGCTGAACGTACTGTGAATACATATTTAATCCAATTCGTGAACTCAAATTGATGTGCAATTGATCTATTCTATTGGCCATAAGGCTTGCATGTACTAACATGAGTATAACTACGAACAACAAGATTTCAAATCACATTTTTCAGGAGAGATAAGAGGCAAAGATAAAATGTTAAAATAAGGCATAGTGTGAGATGTGTATGAAACTTTTGTCTTATCCTCTTTCGAATTTTTTTATAGGATATATTATCATAAGTAATACCCAGGGCTTAAAGTAGACTTGATTTGATCCGAGATATTATATGCTCTTATAATCATCTTCATTTGACCAGAGATTATGTTTTCTTAAGGTTTTTAAAAAATTATATTTCTTTTTGTCAAAGCATAGCATATGGACTTTAGAATGGATTCCATTTATAATATAATGGATGAGACCTTTTTTGTAGTCTTTGTTGAAACGAAAACCTAATTTGCCCCTATTAAGGTGCATATTCAGTCAAAAATGTTAATCAAAATCGAGATAAAAATTTCAGGTTTCAGTTAATTACCAACTTGTGGTGGAGAATTAGTGGAAAGAAAACAACGAATCCATTGAAATGTAGTGTATTATGGTCAAGATGAAAATAAGTGCCATCGTATTCGTAAATCGGAGCGATAAAACATTTCATGTTTTTAAGTCGTTTGCATAATGTGTTCTTTTTTCTTAACCTTTACATAATAGATGAAGTTATATTTTGTTGAGGGTAAAAAGGTCACTTTAGTATAGTGGTTCTTGGCCTACTTTTTCTTATATTACAGTACAGTATAGTATATTTTCATATTATCAAGGGGTTTTACTGCAGTGACTTTTAAGTCACTGCAGTAAAACCCCTTGATAATATGAAAATATACTATACTGTACTGTAATATAAGAAAAAGTAGGCCAAGAACCACTATACTAAAGTGACCTTTTTACCCTCAACAAAATATAACTTCATCTATTATGTAAAGGTTAAGAAAAAAAAACACATTATGCAAACGACTTAAAAACATGAAATGCGAGAGCACTGAGGAAAAGAAATATCTTGGGACATTTAATGATACATACACACACACACACGCACACACACACACACACACACACACACACACACACACACACGGTGGCGCAGTTGGTAGAACGATGAACTACTAGCATGGTGGTGCGCGTAGTGCTTGGTTCGAATCCTGCCTAGGGCCGAAATTATTTCGGTACAGCTGCGCTTCGGGTCGTTACTCTGACTCTCGTGGGTGGGGAGTTGGGGGTGTGTGTGTGTGTAAGGTCATAGCATTACCCATAGATCGGACCTACGAGCTCTGAGCTCTCTTCCAGGAGGAAAATAGCTGTCGATCACGATCCAACACGTGATCCAAAGACCAAGTGAATACATACACACACACACACACACACACACACACACACATACACACACACACACACACACACACACATAAAATCCTAATTTTTTTCCTCTCTTCGACCTAGCTGAATTATATTTTATCTCACCATAAACTATTTTTCCTCTTTATCTCAATGCACATTCCACAAATATTTTTAATCTAAAGATAGAGTAAATTTTTGTTCGTTAGCAAATCTTCACTAATGAAGAAGACCCGACAGTCATGTATCTTAAAGAGCAGTTCAGGCGAGGTAAACGGAAACGGTCCAAGACGATATGACGTCACAGCTCGAGGGAAAGAGGAAATTCTCATTAACCATTTTCCAACTTTTCAGAATTGATTGGACGTTCCCAGAATCTTCAAAGGAGTTTTTTGTTTCTAGGGTATTTCTTTGAGGATTGAAAAGTAGTGGTTTACTAGTTAGAATGTCCACTGCATTGATTTTGGGTATGCTTTCGTTAGATTCAAAGCAAATTTGAATTGCTTTTAAGCCATGTCGTCTCTGTTTTTAGATTGATCTCAGTTTGACTAAAATTGTGGAACTCGGACGTTTGAAACTTTTCTTTTTTGATTCCTCAAAGCAGTTACCTTATCAAAGAGGAACTGTATAATTAACTTGATAAGGGTACAATGTATGTGTAATTGATATATATGGCTCGAAAATGGCTCTAGTATCTGTAGTTTCCTAGATTCTGGATTTTTTTTGATAGTGGAAAGACTCCGAATTTTAGAAATTCGTAATGAAGAGAATTTTTTCTCATTGCATAAACTACGAGTGTCCATTTAAATTGGTCGCTTTTCAAAATGGAATTCCCTGCTCTACATAAACATAATCGTATCTTTCCCTTAGTCGATCTTTCATCTTTCTCTTCTCTTCTCTCTCCCTCTCTCCTCCCTCAACATATTATCTCCCCCTCTCTCCTTTCTTCTTACCTTCTCCCTCCCCCTCCCTCTTTCTCTCTCTCTCTCTCTCTCTATTCCCCCTGAACATCTTATCTTCTCCCTCTCTTTCCTCTCTTCCTTTACCCAGTCATCTACATTCTTACCTTCTCCCTCCCTTTCCTCGCCCCCCCCTCTCTCTCTCTTACCTCCCTCTTCTCTATCCTATATCCTTTCCTCCTTCTCCTTCCTCGTTCCTTCCTCCCTCTCCTCTCTCCTACTTCTTCCTCCCCCTTCCCTCCGGACAAGAAGAACTTTTTTAGATTGTTCATATTTGTTTATTGGCCTCAGACGACAGATTGATTCATCAACACTAAATTACAAGTCAAACACTAATGCTTTCTGTTTCGTGGAAATATCACCAACAATTCAATTCTATTTCATCAGATACCCTCAAATACATCTCATTGAATACATAAAGTCTCTGGGGACATAATTCAGGCGTAGACGTTGTAAGCATGGATATAGTTCAGTAATGGAGATAATATTTATGGACAGATAGACGAACATGGAGATAATGGAGATAATATTGAAGATAATAATGGAGATAATAATAGAGATGATATTGACAGATAGACAAACAAGAAGGAAAGAAGTTGAAGTGAGATGAGTTTGATCTCGACTTTAACCAGGAGTGCCACAAGGATCAGTGAAGTGCTTCAAGTCTATTTTTTTGATAAATATCATCAATAAAGTTACAAAACACTCAAATGGGAACATTAAATTTAAAAGAGAAATATTTCTCACAAATGCTTAGTTCTTGTATGACCTGAATGTATAATAGATTTAGAAATAACATGTTTTTACCCTTCAAAGCGTTGCTTATTCAAAGAACATTAATTTTGCAATTGGTATTCAGATAATCGAACGGAATGGAATCAAACACGAAAGATAAAATTCTTCATATTGAATATATCAATCTAGATTTCAACTTGAGCATACACGAAGAACACTTTAGCGACATATATTAACTAAAAATTCAGTCATGAAATATTTCTAAATCCAACAAATTTCTGCTGCATCCAGATTTTGCAAACTGCAGGGACAAGAGAGAATCCTTAACCCATTCAACTCCGATGACAAGATGTCTTGTCATTTGGTCAAATAAAACAAAAAATCATAAAACACCAAAATGTTTGATCAAACACCAGAAAAATATGACGTCAATCCTCGCTTCGCTCGCAGCGAAGCGAGGACTGACGTCATATTTTTCTGGTGTTTCATCAAACATTTTGGTGTTTTATGATTTTTTGTTTTATTTGACCAAATGACAAGACATCTTGTCATCGGAGTTGAATGGGTTAATAGATCTTACAGCTCAGTCGGTAGAGCGGTTGACCGTCAAACAGAAGATCGGGGTTCGAATCCCGTCAAACCAATTAATTTACTGGATACTGGTCGCGTAAAATTACCCATAATTTCGTCTCTGGAATTGTGGTAGACTACAGAGACATGTAATATTGGTGTTCAGCTACGAACTAATGTACCCCTGTAAACTCAAGAAATATTTTCCACCTCTGTGAAACTAATTATCATAATGTTAAAAATTGTGGTTACACTTCAAAGTCAATATTCCTTGATGTGGACTTACATTACGGCACTGAAAAACTACAATATGTGAAGAGAAAAAAGAAGAAAAAGACCCTGTTATTTCATTGAATATCCTATCAAATGTGCGACAAAAGAAACACGATAGAGCCTTTGGAGCTTTCAGTTCTAATTACAATTTGTCAAAAAAAAAAAAAAAAAAAAAAAAAAAAAAAAAAAAAAACGAAAAATTGCCAGCCCATGCAAGGACGTTCATTTTGCCCCCATTTTCCAAAAAATAAAAAAACTTTGTGTAATCCTTCTTATTTGCAAAACAAATATCCCCTTATTTTCATTTTGACAACTCCCTTCCCTTGCATTTTCTCTCTATATATGTATATCTGTCTGTCTCCCTTTCTTTCATTCTCTCCTCCCTCACTTTCCCTTTATTTCCCCCCTCTCTCCCTCTCCTTCTCTTTCTCCCCCTCTCTCCCTTTCTTTCGCTTACCTTCTCTCTCTTCCTTTCTCTCTTTATATCCTCTCTCCCGTTCTTTCTCTCCCCGATCTCTCTCCCCCTCTCCCTTTCTCTCTTTCTACCCCTCTCTCTCCCCCCTCTATCTCCCTTCCTCTCTCTCCCCCTCTATCTCTCTTTCTCTTTGTCTCCCCCTCTCTCTCCCTTTCTGTCCTCTTTTTCCTCTCTCTCTCCTCCAGTCTTCCCTCTCTCTCTACTACTATATGAATATTTCATTTATCATTCACAAATCTAGGATTTTTTTTAAATTATATAAATCCAAAGGTTAGAAAAAGAGTATAGAAAATACAAACGTATGGAGCATGAATAAAATAGCCTGGAGACAAATCTTGTTAAGGACAGTGGTCAAATCCCGTGTTACATAAACTTGATCGAAATGAATAATTGAATTTCAATTTGCGGTCGACAAGAAGATTAATTCCGAGCTAATTTTCCTAGTTATTCATTATCTCACATATGCTTGCATTTCATAACTATTATGAACCTGAGAGTTTTTTTCAGATTACGATTTTTTTTTCCATCTCTGTAGTTAATTCATAAATGTGTAATAGATAACAAAAATTGGACCTCAAGTATTCACAAACGGAAACCAAGCGACATGACGTCACAAGCCACGCCCATAAATGTAGAGAAAAATTGTAAACAAACAAGCCATGAAGCTCTCCACAATGCTGCCACCTTTTCCTTATGTCCATTGACACCCAAAAGAAGTCTTAGCTACCAATAGCCATTCGGGGCAGATAGCAAACAACAAATACACCAAAGAAAAACAATTACAACCTAAAACACTCATGGACGACCGTGGAAATACGACAAAGAAAGAAAACATCAAAATGCTCCTAAGAGTTAATCACTGAGCCTCGCCTAGCCTCGTTACGGGAAGTCATTATCGCCCTGGCCTTACCAAGGCTCGTTAACAGGCTCTGACGTAACTTGCAAATATAGGAATATGGTTTAAACTCACTGAAATGGAGGCGACGGTTGTTGGGTATCAGAGCTTATCCTTCCTTTACATGAGTAAAGGGATAGATAAATAGGATAGATAGGGATGTATAAATAGTTAAATAAAGAGGTAGATAAATAGGAAAGATAGGGATAGATAAATAAAGGGATAGATAAATAGGACAGATAAGGACAGATGAATAAATAAATGGATAGATGAATAGGATAGATAGGGATAAATAGATAAATAAAGGGATAGATAAGTACATGAGTAAAGGGATAGATAAATAGGATATATAGGGATGTATAAATAGTTAAATAAAGAGGTAGATAAATAGGAAAGATAGGGATAGATAAATAGGAAAGATAGGGATAGATAAATAAAGGGATAGATAAATAGGACAGATAAGGATAAAAAAATAAATAAATGGATAGATAAATAGGATAGATAGGGATGAATAAATGAATAAAGGGATAGATAACTATGATAAAGGGATATATGAATAATTTTTTTCAGAAGCTCTGCCATGGGATTCGAACCCTGGCCCGTGCGTCGATAATCACGAGGCCAAGACGCTAGCGACCATGCTACATGGGATGGTTCAAAAGGACTGTACTACTTTTGAACCATCCCATGTAGCATGGTCGCTAGCGTCTTGGCCTCGTGATTATCGACGCACGGGCCAGGGTTCGAATCCCATGGCAGAGCTTCTAAAAATGTTCAATCTATCTTTAACATACACATATATGAATAAGCAAATCATGGGATAGATAAATAGGATAGACAGGAATAGGTGAATAAAGAAATAAAGGGATAGAGAAATAAATTGATAAATAAATGAATATAGGCTATAAATGAATAATTCTAAGTAAAATAAGCAAATAGAATGAATGAAAAATAAATATATCAATAAAATAAGCAAATAATTATATAAATAAATAAATTGATGAATAAATCAATAAATGGAGAAACTGATGAATAGACTAACAAGATAGGTAAATAGATAAATAACGAAACAATAATGAAATAATAAACAAATATGTGCATAAATGAATACAGATTAGTGAATAAGAATATGCAAAATAAATCTGAAAATAAACACAAATAAATGGATAAATTTATAAATAGATTAGCAAGATAGATAAATGAATAAATAGTGAAACATTAATAAAGAAATAAAAAAATATATGCATGAATTAATATAGATCAGTGAACGAAAATATACGAAATAAATCTGAAAATAAAAACAATTACCCGTTCTTGTTTTGGTTACGAAAATTACGATTCGTGACGATTACGAACGCTGAATAACGAATAGAAAAGTGAATAGAAAATTGAATTAATGAATAAGTAATAAGATAAATAGATAGAGTCAATAGGTGCATGAATACGTGGAAAATATGAATGACTATATGAACAAATGAATATATAAATAATCAAATTAATAATTACTTAATAAATGAATGAATATATCAGTACGTAACTAAAGAAACAGATGATAAATAGATAAAAAATAAAAAGATGAATGTGATAAATAGAAAATAAACTGAATGAATAAATAAATAGACAAAGATAGATGAAGAAAGATTAGTAAAAAAAAAACTCATTACATTGTTCATTTTAAGCTGTTGTTTAAGTGATTCCTGAAATCCTCTAATTCTATTATATACTGTAACTACAGATAACAACGCAGATAACAAAAAAAAACAAGAATTCTTTCAAGTGTTGTTTTATTGGTACTTGGTAACCGTTTCACAAAATACCCTCATAGTAATTTATCATAAACGAAAAGAAGTAGTATTCTATTCATTTCCGTTACCAAAAATAACCACCGATTTTTTCTAATTATCTTTTTATGGCTTGAGTGTAATTCATCACAAAATGTCGACAAACTTGTTTTGTGACTGTATACAACGTGTCTCCAAGGTCGCAAGACTTTCACGTGGCAGTGAGGATTGTGAAGCCTTGTAGATTCACGAGAAAGAAAAGAAGCATTAAGCGAGTAGGAAGAATGTTGTTTGGTAATTGTGTAGATAAAATATAAATAAGACATAAGAGACGTAATTAGGAAGAGAAAGAAAAAGAGGTGAGAAAGAGGAGAGAGTTATAACGAAGGTATGAATAGACGAATTGGAAAAAATATGTATATATATATATATATATATATATATATATATATATATATATATATATATATATATATATATATCGAAAAGACTAAATCTCAAGTATGCAAAACCTTTCCAAATGTTTTGAAAATGTCCTCGTAATCGACATGACGTCACTTCAATCTCAGACGTTCGCTGATTGGCAGACCAAGACAGGACGACATGACGTCACTCATAAGCCCCGCTTTCCCGCATGAAGACATTTTTTTTGTATCTTTGGATTTCATTATTATTTATCTTTATATTTTTCGATTATGTATAAAAAGCCCAAAGAAAGAATACAATGACGAATTACGAAGATGGTAAAAAATAGGAAGAAAAATGGAGTTTCGGAGACCTAGTAAATAAAGTAAAAATGGAAAAGATAAGATGATTAAAAGACAAAAGGCTGTAATAATAATAAACAGGGTTACGAAAAATGAGAGATATGCTTAAAGAAAAATACATACATACATATACCAAAGGCTTTTCCCCCCTACATGGGGGGTAGCCAAAACAAAAAAAAAATAAAAGGCACAGAAACCACTCCCACCCATTCCATTTCCTATATATTCCACTCCCCTCCACCCTCCTCCCTTCCTCTTATCTTGGCACCTCTTAGCACAAAAAAGAACAACTAAACAAACAAATGAAGAACGTGGAAAGATTTTGGCCAACCACGTATTCACTGAACGGAATAAACATTCTGATATCTGTTGAAGCGATGAAATGTGGACCGTTTCGAAGATATCTGATTCATTTCCATAAACGCCTGAACGACATGACGTCATGTCTGTGAGTGGAATCTTGTTTGCTTGTTCTCTTTGCCCGGTTGTATATTTGTCTATTTCTGTTATTATATATGGTTCTGTATCTGACTTCTAAGTGAACTAGAGCGTCTCTTGTCAATTTTAATCATTATGACAAATTATTATAACAGAAATAATAATGAAATGAAGAAATGTGAAACGTTAGATAAATAACTCGATACAAATTACAAGACATTATGAAAAAATAAAAAAGATGGACGAAGGCATAAGAAAAGTAAACAGAAATAGGTTAAAAGAAAGTCGATGGTGCACAAGGCGAATATGAAGATAGCAAGAAAGAAGAAAAAGTAAAAAATGTATAGATACGCTCTGCATGGGTAATAAAGAACACGAGCAGTATATGAAAGAAAGGCAGAAATAAAAGAAAATAAAGAACAGAAGAAGAAGAAAAGAACAGAGAGAAGAAAAATGGCAGTAGGAAGAGGAACAGAAAAAAGAGGAAGAAGAGTAGGAATATGAGGAAGAAAAAAAAAAGGAAGAAGAAAGAGACTAGAAGAGAAATGAAGAAGAGTATAGGAATAGGAATAAAGAAAAGAAGAAAAAGAAAAAGAATATCTATATATATTCAGGAAACCGAGAAATGTGCTTGACATACAAAACTTAACAAGATTGTACAAACATACATAAATAGACACACACACGCACGCACGCACACACACACACACACACACACACACACACATACAAACAGACATATATACGAAGACACACACGCGCACACACACACACACACACACACACACACACACATACACACACACACACACACATACACACATATATACACACATACAAACAGACACATACACGCAGACACACACACACACATACAGACACATACAAACAGACACATACACGAAGACACACACACACACACACACACACACACACACACACACACACACACACACACACACACACACAAACAGACACAAACACGCAGACACACACACACATACATACACACACATACACATACATATATATTTTGAGGACATACATACATACATACACACATACATAGGATAGCGAACTCACTCTACCATCCCCTTGGAAGTGGTCTTGTCACTCCAACAGAAATCTCCTCAGGGTCAACTCGCTTGCATTTCCCATAATCCGATCACGCGTGCCCTCTCGTGCTCTGTCGCCACATTCAATAGCCCAGTGGCTTCCGACCTATTCACTCGTAGACCATTCACTTATGAAATGCTGTTCATTTGATTCCTGGGGATCATTTCGACATCGAAGATAATTTCTTATCTCACCGAATAACTGAAGTTAGATACGGTAAAGAAGAGATTTAAGAAGAGTAGTAGACCGAAGAGATAATAAAATTAAAAGTGTTTTTATTTTTTATTATTATTATTATTTTTTTTTTTTAGTGGAGATAGTCTCCATTCATACAAAAATGCTGGTCCTTTGAGATGTCACCAACAGTGGTATTCTTAAAAAATCTTTTCTTATATAAATCTTATATAAATTCTTGGAAGGGAAAGATTTATATAAGGAAAGAATATTTTTAAGAATACCATCGTAAGAGTCTTACGGTGTCATTCTTAAAAAAATCCTTTCCTTAAATAAATCTTTCCCTTCCAAGGATTTATATAAGATTTATGTAAGGAAAGATATTTTTAAGAATACGACCGTAAGTCTTTATAATACTGAAAACATAAATCTTATATGATCAATAACCTAAACTAAGAAAAACCTTGTTCAACATAGTTCGGAGCAACTGCGCGTGAGAAACCAGTTTAGGGAACTCGGTGCGCTGCCTTTATCTCCCCACAGTACCTCCATTTTAAGTCAATCAATTTTGGCGGTAGTGGCAGAAAGCCTTGGGCTTGTTTCCTGCAAAAAAAAAAAAAAAAAAAAAAAAAAAAAAAAAAAAAAAAAAAAAATTATATATATATATATATATATATATCTTTTTTTTTTCAGTACTCTTTCAAAAACTTTGCTCCTTTCCCTGTTAGGATTTAGGGACGTGTCTGTGATCTACTTTCGTTTTTTTTTTTCTATTCATTTATATCGTCTATTCATTTATGTATTTATTAATTTTCTATCTATTTATTTTATTATCTAAATAGTTTTATTTCCTTGCTCGTTTATTTGCTTGATCTATTTTTTTTCTTTCGGTATTTTCGCTGACATATTAAAACCAAAATTCTGGGAAAAATAAACTGAGCGCCTCGTTCATCCTAAAATTAGAAATTGGTGGACACACAGTCGCGCCATTTCATTTCCGTGAAATGTGTTTGAAGCAGAGGACAAAATCCTGCCGTTGCCCACATGTAGGTCAGAGTCAGGGAAAGAACCCAGATCCTTGTTGCGTTCTCTTTTCCTCTCTCTCTCTCTCTTTCTCTCTTTCTCTTGCTCTCTATCTCTTGTTCTCTCTCTACTGCTCTCTCTCTCTCTCTCTCTCTCTTGCTCTCTATCTCTTGTTCTCCCTCTATTACTCTCTCTCTCTTGATCTCTCTTTTACTCTCTCTCTTTATCTCTTTCTCTCCCTCGCTTTCTCTCCCTTGCTCTCTCTCTCTTGCTCTTTATCTCTTGCTCCCTATCTCTTATTCTCTCTCTCTTGTTCCCTCTCTCTTGCTCTCTCTCTCTCTCTCTCTCTCTCTCTTGCTTGCTCTCTCTCTCTCTCTCTCTCTCTTTGGGTCCCGTTTTCTTTAGAAAGTCGTTTGTGGTTCTTCACTTTCTCGGTCCAGGGGAGCCCCTAAACTGAATTAAATCGACTGACGCTAGAGAGGATAAAATCTTTGAGGGAAAGAAAATCATTTCTTTCGAGAGTAAAGGCTTCTCCTTTTCCTCTTCCTCTTCCTCCTCCTTTCCTCCTTATTCCTTCTGCTTCTTTCTGCCTCTTTCCTCCTCCTCTTTCCTTCTTCTTACAAATGTATATGCATATAAACAAACAAATAAACAAATATATACATAAATAAAAAGATAAATAGATAACCAACTAAATAAACAAGTAAATAAACGAATGAATAAATGAATAAATGAACCAAAAAAAAACAAAACAAGTAAATAGATATACAAAGAATGAATAACTAGAAAAGTAATATATTCTCTCGAAAGCCTTCCTACTATAGATAAGGGCTTTATTCTCTATCCCATTTTTTGTGTCAATTTAAGAACTGTCGTATTTTTATAATCCTTAAGAGACCCACAGAAACTATCGATGCAATGTATTTTATGGAGACCATTGTGTTTTCTCGTTCTTTTTTTCTTTTCCATTAAGAGCGAGTTTCTGATACAATCTAAACTTCTATTTTAATTTCTTTTAAATTGAGTATTTTTTGTTACCTCATACGGTAGAGCGTTTCATGGTCTCAAGGTTCAAGAGAATTTAGTTGTTTGATCTTATTGTTTTTAAGTTATATATATATATATATATATATATATATATATATATATATATATATATATATATATATATATGACTAACCTATCAAGGTAAGTTTCTCCTATATAATTTTATGGCTTGGTTATGATTTAATTAATAGACATCAAAATACATTATCATAGAAACAGAGTTCAATATATGGCTGAGTGGGTTGAACGGGCTTCAATGAAGAATATTCCCCTCATTTATAAAAAAATTAAATCAATTAATAAAATATCCACATATCGAGAATATCCAAAATTGTATTTCAGTAACGATGCATTTTTCTTGTCATTTTTATACTTAACTTAGTCTTTCCTAATTTAATCTAACTTTACTAAATACAATGTAACTTAACGTAACCTATCATACAGTCCCTGCTCTACAATTTACTTGTTGACTTGT
Organism: Oratosquilla oratoria; assembly: GCF_046742065.1. Lineage (NCBI taxonomy): Eukaryota > Metazoa > Arthropoda > Malacostraca > Stomatopoda > Squillidae > Oratosquilla > Oratosquilla oratoria. Next base: position 71,089,873 of record NC_134778.1, read on the forward strand.
GCGAAACTCTTCACTTGGGGATTGTGTACCTTTCATCCAAATTCCCAAAATTGCAATGGATGCTCCAGGCGAAAAAACAAAAACAAAAACGAAAAACTCGTCTCGAAAAAAAAAACCACGAAAAACTCTTCTCGAAAAAAAAAAAATCTTCACAAAAAAAAAAAAAAAAAAAAAAAAAAAAAGCATACTTCAGACCCGGATACAAAACCGTACACTGACCTTTGGGGTACCTCGTTAATTTTTTTCATCTTTATCATTTCTATCGCCAGACGATTTTATTAACTTAAACGAGAGCCCACGAGACTCCAGAGGAGATCCAAAAGCATGTCGATCAACACTTCCAGTAACTAAATCGGCTTGTAAGTTTTGATTTCTCTGTCGCCAGACAATTTTGAGCAGTCAGAAGGGGGACGGAAATCCCTGGATTCCAACCGAGGGAAAGAGGACTACGAAGTGAATAAAACAAACAAACAACTGCATAGACAAACAGAAAAACAAACAAAAGCCGAAACAGAGACAGTCAAATCGACCGACAGATACAAACAACAGCTAAGCAACCAATCCTCCAAACAAACAAACAAACCAATCTAAAAACAACCTTTCGCTTCCGGACTCAAAAATCACGAACATTTCCTTGTCGATACTATTTTTTTCTTTTTATTTCTTTTTTCTTTTTTTTTCTTCTACTTCTACTTCTTCAAAATCTAAAATTAGCCTTGATCGACTTCAGTCAACCCCTTGCAGACTAAGCTCCTCGCCGTCCCACTTCATATGCAGGATCCAGATTTCAGTAACTACCTGAGTAATTGTTTTCATTATCTATTACAGACGAGTATACAATTACTCATTTCAGCGGGAAATGCTTCTAGACTCCAAATATAAACGGCGCATAAATTTCGCGTAATAAGTACAGACGCGAAATTAATTGAATTACAATTCTGATTACCACTCCGGATTCTATTATTGTTGATTCATAGCTACAAAGGCAGGGAGGTTCAACATGGGCTTAGATCACGTGCTGGACTCGTGATCGACGGCTATTTACCTACTGGATGAGAGCTTCATGGCTCGTATGGTATGATATGACTACACACACACACACACACACACACACACACACACACACACAAACACACACAGTGACGGGCTGCAAAATTGTGATGCTTTTGAAAGACCTGAAAAGGACTCATGATGAAGGTTCAGGAAAAGGTTAACTTAATTTGGGGTTATGAAAGTGGAAAAAATGATAAAGGTTGAATTAATAGTCTTTAAATTCTTAACTGTGGGATGTTTCTAAGATATTTATAGACTTCCTTTATAGATAATTGAAAAAATAAACAGAATGGGAGAAGAGGAAACTTGTTGGTAAAGAAAGGACCATGTGAGTACGGGGTTATTTAATTAGCACGAGGTATCATGTGGTTTTAACTATAAATTGAGAAGTTATCATGGGGTTGTTAATGTTGGTGGTTATAGTTTGATGTAAAGAATGGACGCAGGGGTGGGGGTAGGGTATTTTGATTATTAGCTGAATCTTTCAGTAAGGTACAAATAATATAGTGACGAATAGATTCTTATAGAGAACAAAAATATTAATCTTTGAAAAAAAAACGCTACAGGTAGAATAATTTATTTTCCTTTTTCACATATATATCATGTCGTTTACTCATTGAGAATCGTGTTGTATTACCAGGTGAATTAGTACGGCAATAAAGCTTGCCTGTGCCTTTTCTCACCTATAATTAGCACTAGAATTACACGACGTAGATCCTCCTCTATCTACGTTCACCTACTAACTGCTACTCCGGTCGTGGTTAATATACCATTTAAATGCTGAGGTCAGCATCTGTGAGGGGAGATAACAGCTTAACAATTTTAGCCTTATTGTTCTTACAAATGGAAGGTTTAAATATAGGTTATATTATAAAAGAATTAGTTCTATTGTGTGATTTAATTTGTCTTCGGGTTTATTTGGGGATGTGGTGTATGTGTGCGTTGGAGAAGTGTTTCTGGCTACTTAGCCATTATCACGCACTGATCATGTGATGGTTGATCGCCTTAGGGCGTGAACGTATGTTCATATGTGTGTTGTGATGTAGTTTTCCATGGTTAATGTTACAATATGTAAGGTTATACTGTGTCACATACGCATAGATGATTAGTGATTTGCAACCTGAGGTGGCGTATAAGCCTAGTGAATTCAGTAACAAGGCGATTGAAAGACATCTTTCTATTGTTTTTTCGTGTGTGTGTGTGTGGGGGGGGTTGATGGACTCGGAGGCAGGATGAAGTACTGCGCAGACGTTGCCCGAAACTCTGGTTTGTGGGAGACAATGGATTCGGTCAGCGTGGTGAAGGAGGTGGGGGGGGGGAGAAGAGGAAGGGGAAAAGGAAGAGGGTGAGAGGAGGAAGAAGAGGAGGAGGCGAGGAAAGGAGGAGGAGGAGGAGGAGGAAGACGAAGAGGAAGACGAAGACGAAGAGGAAGAGGAAAGGAAGAATAAGAGAAGGAGGCAGAGGAAAATCAGAGGAAAAAAGGAGGAAGAGGAAGATAAAAAGGAAGAGGAAAAGGAAAAAGAGGAGGAAGAGAAGGAGGAAGAAGAAAATAGAAAGAGGAGAAAGGGGGAGGAGGAAGGAGGAGAAAGGAGGAGGAGAAAGGAGGAGAAGGAAAGAGGAAGAAGGAGGACTAGGAAGAAGGGCGAGAAGAAAAATCAAGATTAGGGTCATGGAGAAGACGAGATGTAAAGCAGAAAGTGGAGGAAAAAAAAGAAAAGAAAAGAAAGAGCAAGTAAGAAGATCATGAGAAGGAAGAACAGGAATCGGATCTGGAGCATTAAGAACAGGGGGATGAAGAGGAGGGGGGAGGAGGAATATGAGGGGAAGGAGGGTGAGGAGGAGTAAGAGGAGGGGAAGGGAATGAGAATGAGCAGGAGGAGAAGGAGGAGGAAGAAGAAAAGGCGTGTGTAGCAGGAGGAATAGGAGAAGGAAGGGTAGGATGAGGAGGAGATGGAAGGGCAGGAGGAGGAGGAGGAGAAGGAGGAGGAAGAAGAAAAGGCGTGTGTAGCAGGAGGAAGAAGAGAAGGAAGGGTAGGATGAGGAGGAGAAGGAAGGGTAGGATGAGGAGGAGAAGGAAGTGCAGGAAGAGGAGGAAGAGAAGGAAGGACAGGAAGAGGAAGAGAAGGAAGGACAGGAGGAGGAGGAGAAGGAAGGGCATGAAGAGAAGGAGTATGCTGCAGAAGGAGGAAAAGGAAGGAGAGGAGGAAGAGAAGGAGGAGAACAGGAACAGGAGTAGCGGGGATCAGGGGGAAGAGGAGAAAGAGTAGGAGGAGAAGGAGGAAGAAAAACAGGATGTACAGAAACAAGAAGAACAGGAGGAGGTGGACACGGATGATGGAAACTTCGCAGCAAGACTTGGTTCCTGCCGAAGAAGTACATCCAGCAGGGTCTGTGTTGTCCCCTTCTCCCCTTCCCCTCCACCACGCTTCGGACTGAGTCGCCCGGGCCGACTCCCTCTCTTTTTTTCATTTTTTTCTTCTTTTTCTTCTCTATTTGGTTCCCGGGTTCCGGATTTTTGTTTACACTTACAGCGACGGGTCCCACCTCTTCTCCCATCTCCTCCCACACTTCCCAGACTCTGAGACTCAAGAGGAAGGGGAGACGGGCCAGCGGGCAACTGTGGTAGGTCTTCTTCCTATTCTTGTCCGCTCTGGGTCGCTCTTTAGAATTCCTACGTTCTTTGGTCATTTTTGTTCTTTTGTTTTTTCTTTGATTTAATTTTATTTTTTCTTTCCTTTTCTTTCCTTTCCTTTCCTCCTTTCTCTCTCTCTCTCGTTCTACCCTCCCCCAGATAATTCTTGGCCCAGCAGTTTATCTACAAGGTTCTTGTACAGAATCTTTAAGAAGACTCTTCTGCTGACTTGGTGTTCAAGGTAATGGAGTATTTTTTCGTGGCCGATAACCAGCGCTTCTTTCCTTTGGGATACTATCACGCTAAAGGAGTGGAGTCATAGAGGAGGTGAAGGAGAGAGAAGGGAAGCAGAACGGAGGTTTTCTAGATTCTCCTCGGAGTGGAGCATATTCATAGATCATAAACGAATCCTACATGACTCTGGTCCGTTGGGGTGGCAATAAAATCCTCAAGTTACCGGATACATAAAACTTATGGAGTCAGTTTTTCATATTAAGCAGGGGGATAAAAGTGGACATTTTCTATTGTTAATGCAACCTGCACATAGTGAATATGTAAGCTTACGAACCATTAAGGCAGTGCCTAGATACTTGTATAATACGTATACTATATATATTTGTCTCTATGTGCATGCTCATGTTTATACAACTACATGCAAATTGTGTGTGTGTGTGTGTGTGTGTGTGTGTGTGTGTGTGTGTGTGTGTGTGTGTGTGTGTGTGTGTGCGTGCGTGCGTGTGTGTGTATGTATGTGTGTGTTTACCTGCCTTCATGCCTATATGCTTGTCCATCTACTCAAGCGCGTGCGAGTATAGGTACATATATAATTGCCTATGAAATTTATTCACAAATATACATATCATACAACTCCTTGGGTACCAAAGGAGCCCAAAAGATGAATGAAATAAACTGACGAAAACGAGAAAAAAAAAGACAACTAGGCACCAAATGTTCCCTCTAATTTTTTTCTGTGTGTACGAATAGAAATTTGCTTGTTAGCAAACTTTGCTTTCTTTGTGCGCACCCATGGCGGCAATGTAATTTCGTTTCCAATGGAGGCGCTAGAATTAGAAAAAAAAAACAATTATTAGTTTGACGGTTGGCAAGTTACCATACTTTTTAGAGAATTTATAAGCTAATGTTTTGGTGGAACTTCTTTATTGAATGGATTTTAATATCATTTGAAAACCTTGTGTGTGCACATTTTTTTATGTGCGTAGTTGTAAACATATGCGTGCACACATTGCTAGGTACAGACGGTGGTATTCTTAAAAAAAATCTTTCCTTATATAAATCCTTGGAAGGGAAAGATTTATATTAGGAAATATTTTTTCTTCAAGAATACCACCGTAAGAATCTTACGGTGGTATTCTTAAAAAAATCTTTCCTTCTATAAATCTTTCTCTTCCAAGGATTTATATAACATTTATTAAAGGAATTTTTTTTTATTCTTTAAGAATACAATCGAGGAAGGAACAAAGAAACTGTCACAGAGTACGAGTTTGCTAGTTGTTTGCTTCTTGTGTTTCATTGGCCGCTGTCCTGTTTCTTCTCATCTTTTGGTCTATCTCAGATCGTTCACGTGATCTTGAAGTACGTGACGGTCGTTGTTACGGACGTGACACTTTGGCTCCGTGATGCAATCCCAGGCTGTCACTCAAACGTCTTTCGTAAAGCTTCGTCCGTTTTGTCACAGCGTTCCGTTTTGCTTTCGATTTCGCTCAGATATTGGCCGTCCTTCATCTCAATCAAACTGGCGTGTCAAATAATAACGTTCGTTTTTTTTTTCTTTTCACTTGCGGCAGAGAATCCGAGTAAATCTAAACACAGACACAGCTTGTGAAAAAAAAAACGAATAGAATTTTGAGTTTCTAGATGCGACAATCGGCTGATGAGCGAACGTTTTCGTAGGTCGGAACATCGTAAACAGATATTGAATCAACTCAACTTTGTCATTCGTGTGCTTACGTTTGTTCGTTCGTTCGTGTGTGTGTGTGTGTGTGTGTGTGTGTGTGTGTGTGTGTGTGTGTGTGTGTGTGTGTGTGAGAGAGAGAGAGAGAGAGAGAGAGGAGAGAGAGAGAAAGAGAGAGAAAGAAAGAAGAAAGAGAGAGAGAGAGAGAGAGAAAGAAGAAAGAGAGAGAGAAAGAAGAGAGAGAGAAAGAAGAGAGAGAGAAAGAAGAAAGAGAGAGAGAAAGAAGAGAGAGAGAAAGAAGAAAGAGAGAGAGAAAGAAGAGAGAGAGAAAGAAGAAAGAGAGAGAGAGAGAGAGAGAGAGAGAGAGAGAGAATACTCAAAACTTAGCATTGGATGTGAAAGGATAGAATTATGGGTTAAGCTCCTCATTAGTTAAAGCTTCTCTTACACGACTGATGAATACTCGTGGTTATATTCACTCATACTGAATCCCTTCAACATGATGACATAGGATGTGGGTTCTAATACTGATTAATATTCGGCGATTTTATTCTGGTTGATTGATTTATGGAATTTTTGGCTTGAAGGCGGTAGGCCATTCAGCGCATATTTATCATGTGTGAATATATAAAATTTCAAGTAAAACAGTAAAAACAATAACCACTCACAAAAACATATCAAAACAAGATACACTCACAAGCAATCATATACACAATCTTAAATTTCATAAAATAAATTGATGTCTTTTAAAAACTTTAAAACATTCTTCACATGAGCCTCCTCCCCTAAAAGATTTTATTCTGGTACGGGAAGGAATTGAGACAAAATAGGATCACGTGTCTCAGTTGAATAAATTCGTCTGTCACCAGCAGGAACAGAAACCCATAAGTTGCATCACTGTTTTGAAGAGTATTGGTGTTCGTGTACAGATGTTGAAGGAGCGTATGGATTTAGTCAAGCGTCATAACAAACAATTTCATTCAGACTTAACCGAGGTCGATTTTGACCCGCGCCCTTTATAGGACTAGTTTCTGGAGTTGTTGACCTCCCAGAAGCTTCCCTGAAATCCCAGCGACAATGAAGGAATCATAAATGTCACAGAATTCAGGTTATTCTTTGACTGAGAAAAGAAAAATATAAACATGATTGCGCTAGTGTGTCCGGTACATATTAATTATATATATATATATATATATATATATATATATATATATATATATATACATATATATATATATATATATATATACTGTATAATACATATATATATATATATTATATATATATATATACATATATATATATATTTGGTCTACTGAAATTTTATTTAATGATTTAAAAGCTTGGTGAAGAGGCGTTGATACTTTTACGTCTTAGACATCTAGAAATCTGAAATCTGATTTTAGAACCAGTGGGCGATATTTTGAACTAATACTTCTTAGGTCACAATCATTGCTTAGGTTTCTTCAATGCATTTGCCAGTTAATGACTTTTAGTTCGTCCTGAATCCATAGCGTTTATATAACTCCTATTAATAACCTCTAGCCTCTCCATATCCTGTATTTCTAGTAAGCTCAGTGGTAAAATATTGATAATTTTCATGATCTGTATACCATGGTTAACCTGAAAAACCCTGTGATAGAAATTTCTATAATAGATTCTGTGAGAATGTTCCCTTATTTCTGTGTCACAGGCCATCAACATATCCTTTAATGCAAAATATTGCATTTTAAATTGTCATGAATAGATAAACTATAGTCCTTGGAGTCTGTTCAGTGTAGGGCAGAAGCGGGAAGTTCCCCGAGTGCGACGTTGCCACTTTGACCACCAATTATCAATTAATTATCGGCTCGCCACTGTCACCAGTGAGGCTTCGGCGTGGCAACATAGGGGAAAAAGCGCTGTTGCCACGTGTCATGGAATTAATTAAAATCGTTGTTATAAGATACTCATTGTGTTATACACCTTCCTTTACTATGTATAAAATATAAAATGAGATAGATAGATAGAGAGAGAGAGAGAGAAAGAGAGAAGGTTGATTTGGCAGAATGGCTCACGACGTATACCACGCTCTTAACGGACTCCTTAGAGCGAATGCTGCTAACCCTAGAGACACTTCTGCGCATGCGTCTTCTCAGGTCACGGAGTGCATGAGACAGGTCAGGATAGGTCGTTGTCCCGCTCCTGAACTTCGACCATTTTGTTGATAGAAGCTTCAGGCAATGGTTTGTGTTTTTTACTTGAAGGTATAAAGTTTTTTCTAAATCGTCGGGATTTGAAAGGAAAATTAAATCACAGCATACATTTTTCCTGGCATGGATACATAACAACGTAAAAAAAAAAAAAAGACAGAATTGTAAAGAGGAACGATCTCGAAATTCTATATATGAAAATAAAAAAATTGAAATATATCTATAGCTCTACAAGGTAAAAGCAAAAAGGTCATCAACGACGTCATCCAGAGTTGGGCCATAACCCTTTAGTTTATGGGTTGCTGCTGAATATGATCAGACAATGGCAGAAAAGTGATGACCCTACACCATGAGGCGCTGATTGGCTGCGACCAAAACCGTCACCTTTGCCCTACGCACTAGGACTGCTAGGGAAGGTAACAGTCATTGCTGGAAATCGGAGAGAGGTGCGGGATTCGAACCCACAACTACGCGAATGCGAAACCAACACGCTTCCGACTATGTCACCATCAAGTCGTGAATCAAAGGACAATCTATTACAGATAAGGCGCGGTCCCCGTCCTGAAATGAGTATTGGACGAGCGGGACCCCGCTCTGGTAAGGGGAAATGAACAAATTAGTTGAGTGTTGATCCAACAAGATTTATACAGTAATGTAGCCACGCTCGTGTTAAAGTTTCTGAACCTGATTATGCAAATTTCATGTCATATGAGGCCCGTTGTCGTCAAGTTAATTTTATTGGAAAAGTTATGAATTTTCGCTTGTTTTGCCTTTTCCCTCAAAGAGGATTTTCAGTACCAAGCTAATTAACTCGAAAATACTAATCCCAACTTTTGTAAAAAATGTAGCCATTTTTCTTTCTCGTACGTTGTTAATTTTTTCTTTTCATTTTTGGTAGTTTTCTTTCTGTGATTCTAGAATTAATAAATTATCTTGAAATTGGTTAGTTAGGTTTGTTCTCTGAAGGTATCAGGCACAGCTCAGCGTCTCCATGCGTGGTCCCAAAGTACAGTCATGTTAACGAATTTTTGCATTCAGTTTCAAAGTACTTCGTTCATATATCACAAAAAATTGGTGCTCGTGGGCGAACCTTTATGAACATTTCGGTAAAGAACGAGCCTTAACTGCTTTGGGAATTTCTCTTGAATATTTTTCAACCTCGGCACTGTTACCACCTCCACCCACCCCAACCACTCTCGTCAGGGTTTAGTACCTTCGTCCTTACAAGTAATTACAAGAACTATTACACTGGCTTATCGTACAGGAATAGAATAAATAGAATTATGTAGTTATATGGTTTTTGATCATTCACTTTGTTTGGTACCTGAAAACAAGACATCACTGGCTACGGTGCTCAGGTAAATTAAAGAAGATGAAATGAGAAAAGAAAACAAAAAGTAAAAAAAAACAAAAAAAAGTGAAAAAAATGTGAGCACGGAACCTTTGGTAAAAAAATAAAAAAATAAAAAAATAAAATAAAAAATAAATAAGAATAAATAAATAAAAGATCCATTCATTAGTAATTCTTCTTCATCTATATTCACCAAGATTATCATCATCGTCCCAAGACATCCTTAAAGAGAAATAATAATTTGTTTATACTTTCGAGTAGCTAGCGGGAATAAAGTCATTGTTTACGATGCGTGGGCTCTTCCTGGTGGAATGGTTTCCGAAAGGATTGTGTTGTACATAACCAAAACACCTCGTTTCTCCCATTGCTCTTCCCCTCTCTCTCCCTCCACTTCCTCTTCCTCCTCTTCCTCTTTTACTTCCTTCTTCTCGTCTTCGTCCTCCCATTTTCCATTTTCTATCTTCCCCTTTCTTCTCTTTCCATTCCTCTTTCTCCTCTTCCTCTTCATCTTTTCTTCTTTTATTTCCTTCTTCTTGTCTTCGTCCTCCCATTTTCCATTTTCTAGCTTCTCCTTTCTTCTCTTTCCATTCCTCTTCCTCCTCTTTACTCATTCTTTCCTCCTCCTTCTCCTCCTCCTCCTCCTCCTCCTCGCACTTTGATCTCGTGCATGGCACAAACTGGGATTATTCCAGTTAACTTAACCTAAAGTTTGAGTTTTGGATTATAATTTTCCTCCTCTGTTCTTATCGTCCTCCTCCTCCTCCTCCTCCCCTCACCCTCATCCCACACTCCTCTTCATCGTCCTTGTCTTCGTCTTATTTCTCGTCATCTTACTCATTTTCTTCTCGTTCGTTTCCTCGTCCTTGGACTCTTTGTGCTCCTCTTCTTGCTCTTTTTCATCTTCCTGCTCCTCTTCTTGCTCTTCTTCCTTGATCTCTTCCTCTTCCTGTTCCTCTTCCTCGTTCTCTTCCTCTCCCTGCTCCTCCTCCTCTTCCTCTTCCTTCTCTGATCTCTTCCTCTACCTGCTCTTCTTCCTTGTTCTCTTCCTCTCCCTGCTCCTCCTCCTCTTCCTCTTCCTTCTCCGATCTCTTCCTCTTCCTGTTCCTCTACCTGCTCTTCTTCCTTGTTCTCTTCCTCTCCCTGTTCCTCCTCCTCCTTTTCCTCTTCCTTCTTTGATCTCTTCCTCTTCCTCGTACTCTCCCTGCTCCTCCTCCTCCTCCTCTTCCTCTTCCTTCTCCGGTTGTATAGTGGCAGGGCAGATTGGAAATATTTTTGGGTTGAAAAACATCAGTCCCGTAGGAGCTGCCAACGC
>NC_134778.1:71107824-71155324 GCF_046742065.1 Oratosquilla oratoria
TCATTTGTTTATAAGATTTATTCCATGTATGCTATCGTATCGTGGGTGCTGATACATACATACGTACATATACCAAAGGCTTTTTCCTCCTTACAAGGGAGGTAGCAAAAAAATAAATAAATAAAAGGCATAAAAACCACTCACACCCATTCTATCCCAAACATACTCCACTCTACTCTATCCTCTTCCTTCCCTCTTATCTTGGCACCTCCCGGATGACGGGTCATCCCTGCCTCTTGTCCACTGCCCTGGGTCAGAAGGAGTGCCGCAAGACACAGCACATCCACAGTAAGGCCGCTTCATTAAATCGGATGCTGATAAAAGATAAAATGTCAATGGGTATATTTGGAGTTCATCAATTCGATGATATTTTCTCTATCGAGGTAGTGGCGTGGAGATAAAGAAATCAAATTCATGATTTCACATTGCAACCATACGTTTAAAGTGTTTTCAATGATCTTCATTATTTTGTTGTTATATTTCTTTTGGTCTTCACGTGACTGGCTCCTATTTTTCTTTCTTATTTTGTATTTTTTTTTTTTTCAAGATTTCTGGATTTGAAATGTTTGGCTTCGTGGATAAAGGCGTGTTTTCCGAATATATATATATATATATATATATATATATATATATATATATATATATATATATGATTTTTTTCGTATTTTCTTCCAGGCTTTCTTTTCTGTAATGTTTCTGAAATCTTGCGGTAGTATTCTTAAAAAAATCTTTCCTTTTATAAATCTTATATAAATCCTTGGAAGGTAAATATCTATATATGGAAATAATTTTTCAAGACTACCATCGTAAGATCCTTACGACGGTATTAAAAAATCCATATATGAATCTTTCAGTTCCAAGTATTTATATAAGATTCATATTATTTATATAAGGAAAAAAATTTCTAAGAATATCACCGTTGGTTTCTAAATTTCATATTTTGCTGAATTTCACTTTTTCATGATATACAACATTTTTCCACGACAGTGTCTGTGTGGGAGTGAGTGTGTGTGCGTATGTGTGCGTTACTGTGTGTGTATGTGTACACATGTGCGTGTTCTGCCAAGATTGTTAGTCCAAGAGGCAATATAATATTTGTTCTCTTAATAAATCTTTACCAAGTTATAATGGACAAACTCTAGGTCTTTGCTACCCTCGTTGCGTCCAGCACCATCTCTTCAGTTCCTGCGGTTCGGATATTGAATCAGTCCGTCGTCTTTATGAAGGGACTCCTCCTCTTCCTCCTCCTCCTCTTCCTCCTCCTCCTCCTTGGTCCCCGGCGGAGTACCTCTCTATCATGCAGGTATCAATAACTGTCTGTAAACCAGTTTTCTCATTTTCCCTCCCAGACTGCCTCTCTCCTCTTCAGTGATTTTTGTCTCTCTCTCTCTCTCTCTCTCTCTTTGTCTCTCTCTCTCTCTCTCTTTTTAATTGAGATTCCCGGGTTTTTAGCGTCTCTGCCTGTCGTTTTTTATCTTTCACTCGATTAACTACGTTTGTCTTCCGGGAATTCTTTACTTTATTTCGCTCCCCGGATCCGATGGTGTTTTGCGTTTCATATTTCATCACTTCATGTCCAGAGTCTACGTTTTGGTGTCCAATTCTATTTTCCCGCCAAAATCTATTTCTCTTATCGCTTTCTTTTTTATTTGCGTGGCGCAGTGTTTTCGCTTTCTCACTTTCCCCCACATCTTACTGGCTTCACTGTATTTATGTGACTTTATGTTTTCTTTCTCTGTCTTCCTCTCCCCCTCACTATTTTTCTATCGTATCTGTTTCTCTTCCATTGTAAAGCTTCCATTTTTCTTCTTTTTCTCTTCTTAATTTTCTTATATTTTGGATTCTCCCTGTTGTTTATTTTTTCTTAAATGACTTCGGTTATTCTTGGCGTACGTTCTTCGGTGCTCATTTTGTTTGGGAAGAGATTTTTTTATGTCTCACACATTTCTTCCCACCGTCTGCTGTCTCACATCTTTCTTCCCAATGTTTACTATCTCACATCTCTCTTTCCACTGTCTTGTCAAAAAAAAAAAAAAAAAAAAAAGATAATAAATAGATAAATAAATAAATAAATAAAAATAAATAAATAAATAATAATTAGAAAAATAAGAATAAAATAAATGAAATAGATAATGATAATAATAATAATAATAATAATAATAATAAATAAATCGTTTGTTCACCCTCGTTTCTCTTTTTTTGTTACAAATCTATTTTATTTCCCTCACTAATTAACGTTTCTTTTTTTGAAATCTTTTTTCCGATCTTCTCTTTTCTTAGAATTTAAGAATAGAGACTGCTAAACTACATTAGGTAGTTCCATGTCCCTTACCAACTGTTATCCCTGTTCATAAAGTTCCCTAATCTTCTCTTAAAACAAGTAGTTATTTCAGTGCTCACTACATGGTTACTAACATTGCTGGGCGCGTTCCTCGGTGCGTTCCACTTTAGTTTGCCCACGGTTACTGCTTCCTATCAAAGCAATATAGGTGCCGGTATGGCATGTGGCCTACCCTTTGGATATGGCCTACGAAATCTTTCTTTGGTATAGTATGTGGCCTACCATTTGGATGTGGCCTACGGAATTTTTCTTTGGTATAGTATATGGCCTACCTTTTGGATGTGGCCTACGAAATTTTTCTTTGGTATAGTATGTGGCCTACCATTTGGATGTGGCCTACGAAATTGTTCTTTGGTATAGTATGTGGCCTACCTTTTGGATGTGGCCTACGAAATTTTTCTTTGGTATAGTATGTGGCCTACCATTTGGATGTGGCCTACGAAATTGTTCTTTGGTATAGTATGTGGCCTACCTTTTGGATGTGGCCTACGAAATTTTTCTTTCGTATAGTATGTGGTCTACCGGACTTTTATTTTGGTATGAACCTGTCTCTTAAGATTTAATAGTTTGGGAACGCTAACCGTGGCCACACTAAAGCGGTACGCACCTAGTAACGCGCCCAGCTCTGGTTACTAAGTTTATTCCATTCGTTAACCTTTCTGTTGGTAAACCAATTCTCGTCTACTTCTGTCACCTAAATTCAGTCTCCGTAGCTCTGTGTTGATTTTGCTTGCTACGGTAGTTTACTTACCCATTTCATCTCTTCAACTTCAATCTCTGTTCCCCTCTCCTTTTCTCCGTACACAATACCATCGTCCCCTTCTCCGCCTCGCCCTCATAACTTGTCCGCTCAGCTTCATTCATCTGATCTTGTCGCGCTATTGTACCGGTCACACATCCAGCCCCAATCCACCGCACCGTGAACAATAGCCTCAGTCCTCATAGTAAATATTACGATGATTCTAAAAGTGAATTTCTTTTTCAAACGTCTTCTCCTATTTTGGTTTCTCTGCGTGTAATCGCTCATAGAGACTTGACCTCTCCTCGCTTCTGGTGAAGTGTGAGGGCGATGAATGAGGCAGCCTTGCGGTAGATTAAGTAAAAATAATAGTATTACTCTATACCAGCGTTTCTCAACATTTTTACCCTTGCGTAACCTTTAAAATAAATTGCATGTCTCAAGAAAACCCTACGGAAAAAAAAAAAAAAAAAAATTATATATATATATATATATATATATATATATATATATATATATATATATATATACACCATATCTTTCTCATTTTATTTTCATCGTAATAATAGGTTACATAGGATGATATCTATATTACGTTATTACAATAACCAAGAATATGTCGTGTGTGTTTAATCATATTACGTATATGAAATTAAATAAAAAATCAAAAGTGCATTAGCTTATCTCACTTGTTCTCGCGGAACCCTTAGGGACCTTTTGCGGAACCTTAGGGTTCCGGGGAACACCTGGCTGAGAAACTCTGCTCTATACGATAGGGAGTTTGAGATAGGCAGTAACAACGCAGATAAAAAACAATGACATATTTCCACAGAAGACACATCAAAAAAGCCTATACTAGCAATTTACCTAAAACACAAATGGCCTGCCTCTAATTCAAAGACTCTTTGATTACAAAGGAGAGATCTCAGAGAAAGGGGAATATTAGATTCTTCTTTTGCCTAACTCACGGCTCCACCACACTCATTGGGTATTCATTCATGTAAATATGGTTTCCCTTTGGGTACTCTGTGGTTTTTGGGTTTTGTTGAAATCCCTCAGTGTACAACACATGCTGCTACCTCCATAATGTTTCCAAGAATATTTTTCCCGACTATGTTTATGTCATGTATGGGTCTGCGAGTGTGGTGTGTGTGTGTGTATGTGTGTGTGTGTGTGTGTGTGTGTGTGTGTGTGTGTGTGTGTGTGTGTGTGTGTGTGTGTGTGTGTGTGTGTGTTTACCTTATGTACATATCTACACTCCTGTGTTATAATCTTTGTTTTCATTTATTGTATTTGGTTTTAACTTTGCTATGATTTGGCTGTCTCTTCCTTTAGCTTCTTCCAAAAATTGAGGTATCTGTATTGAAAGTCATGTTTCTTGAAGGGCTTCAGGATCCTTGTCTTTTTATTTTCTTGACCTCTTCTTCCTCTCTCGTCCTAATCTATCTTGCCATTTTTGTCTTTTCCTTTTTTCGATATGAACAAGGTATTATGTCAACTTTCATCTTTCTTCTTCTTATGAGGGCAATAATATATTTTCAATTCTTCCTTACACGATTTATCTGTTAGGTTGGAAGCCATTTTCGTTGCTGTTCTTTATATTTTCTCAATCGTACTTATATATATCTTGTGTGTGTGTGTGTGTGTGTGTGTGTGTGTGTGTGTGTGTGTGTGTGTGTGTGTGTGTGTGTGTGTGTGTGTGTGTGTGTATGTGTGTGCGCATGTGTGAGTGAGTGTGTGTGTGTGTGTGTGTGTGTGTGTGTGTGTGTGTGTGTGTGTGTGTGTGTGTGTGTGTGTGTGTGTGCATATCAGTCTATGGCGGTGACCACTACACACGCAAGCCGTATGATGTGCGTATATTTAGGAATGCATATATGTTTATACATGTGTGTCATAATATAGCGACAGAATCTCTTATGATACTTGTCACGAAGAGTGTGTACACAGAATCTATCACTATCAGTAGCTTGCTCAGTTTCCTTGTTTATCTTTTTATGAATTACGACCTGAAGCCCAGTGAAACACTAACGGAATTATTTACTGAAACCGAATTAAATAACCTAATGTTAGCCAGAATAAAGCCTTTGAAGACGGGAGACGTGGTTTCAGGTCTAATACATATATATTTTTAATCTCTAGGCTCTAGAGTTTTATCTTGAATTAAAGAAAACTGTCTAGTATTAGAGTAACATTTTTGAAGATATATATAATTTATTAAATTCATGGTTCTCCTCCTCGTCTTTGAATAAAGCATTTTTAGACAGAGCTTAATCTGAGTATTGGGGAGCAGGTGTCCATGGAATATCGGATAGATAAGATTTATTATGCAGAGACAGGTTGGCGTCAAGTCTCAAATCGTCCGATCATTTTGCACAGTCGCCCGATAAAATATCGTCTTTGCTAAACTTTTCGTTCATTAAATTTGGATTTTATCAGGCTTGAACGAACCTTTTTTGAAAAGAAGCAGTACCTGAGATCTTAAATGTAGTTGAACAATGAACCAAGAAAACGCAAAGGGAAGCCATGTATCTATAGTTGACTGTCGCACTTCCTCATGACGTCATATCGTCCTTTACTTCTTTGCATTGTGGGTGGACTTAATTTCACGCTCTTTTAGTTTCGCGCTGGATTCCTAGGGTCATTGAAAAAATGTGAGCAGATTAGTTTATACAGTCATGGTCAGTAATGAAGAACTCCATTATTGTTATGGAAATGTAACATCGATTGCTAGGTTTTGTTACACCTTTTACATAGTAAAATATCTTAGTCTACAGTCAAATGCATCCCGTAATTTATGGTTTGCCAATCTCTTGAAGACAATTTTTACCAAATAAAATAGTCCCCTAGGATGCCAATGAAATGTTGAGAATGTGGATGCGCTATGTCTTGCTGTACTGCTTCCGATCCGGGCAGTGGGCAGGAGACAGTGGTGACCCTTCATCCACAAGGAGCTAAGATAAAATTGAAACAAAGATGGTGGTTGTGGGTGGAAGGGGTGGGAGTAGGTACGTGCCTTTGACTTGGCTACCTTACTTATTAGGGGGAAGAATCCCTTGGTATGTAGTCAGGAATGTTGTATAAAGATGAGTCAGATATTTAGCAACATTTGTTATCGTTGTACAAGGAAAAGACGAAGGTCATATCTAAGATGTCTGAAACTGTATGTTAAGGTCTACATCTTTGTTCAGGCCTCTGCACCATCTTTCTCAGAGAAGAACGAAGTCTTATAAAGCTTTGGTCCTTATGTGATTCATCATGGTCTTGGACCACGTGTTGGACTCGTGATCGACAGCTATTTCCCTTCCAGAAGAGAGCTCAGAGCTCGTATATGACCGATGTATGGGTAATGCTGTGACCTTACACGCACACAAACACCCAACTCCCCGCCCACGAGAGTTGGAGTAACGACTCGCAGCGCAGTGATACTGAAATTATTTCAGCCCTGGGTTGGATTCGGACCAGGACCTCTGTAGTGGCAGTCGGGAACTCTACCAACCGTGTCCTATACCCAAAGCATTCATTAAAAAAAAAAAAAAAAAAAAAAAAAAAAAAATAGAATGAAATAAATAAATAGATAAATATAACAAATAAATAAAATAAAATAAATAAATAAAATAAATAAATGAAAAATAAAGAAAAGAAGAAAAAATCAGTCCTGCACTGGAGGCGTTAAGGATACACCCTAACTTAGCTGTAACTTCACAGCAACGAGACATCAAACAAACCTTTCTCCTTTTAGTAGACACCTCATCATGCTGCCAGTGTACTATTATCGCATGCAACAGGAATATCTTGGAGTCTACAACGTGGACAAGCATTACGTGTTGGCTACTAGATAAGGCGCACCTCCTCGTTAACGGGACAGCTTAAGCTCTCTCCACGCACGGAACCGATTAAGGGTAGACTTTACCATTTGTC
Source organism: Oratosquilla oratoria (assembly GCF_046742065.1). Classification (NCBI taxonomy): domain Eukaryota; kingdom Metazoa; phylum Arthropoda; class Malacostraca; order Stomatopoda; family Squillidae; genus Oratosquilla; species Oratosquilla oratoria. The sequence continues at coordinate 71,114,823 of NC_134778.1, forward strand.
TTCTCTACGGGTCTGGTGGCACAACTGGATTGGGCTCGAAGGTGACCACCGGAGCTTGGGTCATTAGATTTCAAGCTTGTCTGCAGAAGGATTAGTGTGATAGTGCGACCTTCATGCAGGTCGTGGTGACCACTTAGAGAATTCTTCGAGTTTGAAGATATGTGCACTCTGTATATATGGCCTTTGATGGCTTCGTCTCGTGGTATATACCTTCCTGTAAACTGGTCTTGAAGGAATAGAAACTTTCTTTCTCTTGAACGAAGAAAACGGTGCATTTGGAATGTTTTCATATATTTTTGGACGTAGAGAGATTAAAAAAACAAACAACGGGCAATTGGTGTATCTAATTTCTCGATTTCATGGCCAAGGAAGGGCAGGGGGGGTGCCTGTCTTGTACTTAATCAAACCAGAATATAGCACCCAGGATAATAAAGTTGTAAAACGCAGTGAAACGGTTAAATAACAAATAAGCCCTCTTAAAGGAATCTCCGTCAATTGAATAAAATCGTACGGTAACAGTCAGACCAAACATACAACTCGTAAAATGAAAGACAAATGTAAATCAATGCGGTGTAGACTCCAGGTCACTCGTTTCACACTAAAGAACTTGTGCAAAGACGAGAAGACCATAATCAATCCAGATGAGCGTTGACTGTAAATTATAACGGCGACAGACAAGGGTATTACATAAAGCGATCTAATCCCACGTTTGTTGTTGATGCGTGTCATTACAGAATCCATCACCGATGCTCATTTGTACTTGCGTATTATTAAGGTTCAGAATAAGGTGTTGGATGTTCTGTGTTGATTATGATAAATCCTTCTCTCCAAATGAAAAAAAAAAATGTCGTTGAGAACTTTAATCATGTAGCTTCAATCGGTGGTGTTCTTAAAAAATATTTCCTTCTATAAATCTTTCCTTCTATAAATCTTATATAAATCCTTGGAAAGGAAATATTTTTTTAAGAATACCACCGTAAGAATCTTACAATGGCATTCTTGAAAAAATATTTCCTTATATAAATCTTATATAAATCCTTGGAAGGGAAAGACTTTTTTAAGAATACCACCGTATGTTTCTTAAGCCTTATGTGTAGAGGATAGAATAAATCATATTAAATGGTATACAGTTATCACTGTGAATACTTACAAATTTTTCTTTTTTCCTAACAGGTAAATTCAACGAACTGGAATGATAGTGAGCTCTGCTGTAAGTATGCACACTACATGTTTTTCTCCTTACCAAGGAATTACATTCAATTTCTCTGCTATTGATCCTTATGAAAAATGCTAAAGCATATACTCTCATATGCTAATAAGAACACGAGTATGTGTGTTCACTTATGCAAAGTAGACCACTTGGAAAAAGAAACAAACGAAGCAGAGCGCTTTCGTATATTACATATTCAATTTTTGCACTGAAGATGTAATATACGAAAGCGCTCTGCTTCGTTAGTTTCTTTTTCCAAGTGGTCTACTTTGCATACTCTCATATCTATGTATGTTAAATGACGTAGATGTAATAGCACATGAGTAAGATAAAACTTAGACCCACTGTCGGAGAAAGATAAGCTGACTGTGATCCTCTTCAGCAGGTACATGTACCCGCTGAAAAGGATCACACTCAGTGGTCGAAATATACAGTTTGCTCTGTATCTCAGCTTATTTTTCTCCAAGAGTGGTTCTAAGTTTTATATATGTATATGTATATATGGGGACGAATAATGTAGTACTATGTTTATTATACAAGATTCAATAGCACTGTCGACTTAGCTGAGTTCTGTACATTAAGACTAGTAACTATAAATCTCTTCAACATGTAATTACAAAAAGAAAAGCCCATAGGGTATGTCGAGTATGTTTTATATCCTTATCTTGTGTCATATTACTTGTATTTACTTAAGGTAAATACTAATCTGAACTTTGTTTTTACATGGGTTAGAGTCAAGTTTCTCTGTTGCTTGTGGTCACATAAAATGTTTGTTTTGTTGGTCGCTACAAACTCAGCCTTTGGCGACAGTTGCTACTAACATAGGGATTTAGCTTGGAAACGTTTCGTTTGTTCCCAGCTGTGTCGCACAGGCTACCAGAATTCCTTTTGTAGATATCTCACTCTGATCTGTATCATTGTTTGTCGCCTACGTGCCGGAATGGCCGCAAACGGGTCTTTTATTTATTTTTTATTATTATGGATATATATATATTTTTTTTTTTTTTAAGGCGTTTGACAGCGTCCCCTATGTGACGGTATGTAGAAAGTGATATAGGAAGACGCTAAAGTCCTTTTATACTATTTGCGGAATACATATATACATATATATTTTGCAAAGTCATGACATCGCAAAGGTAACTTTTTGCAGAGAGAAATGGCCGGGTATAATACCGGATACTCTATAGTTATTACCCGGTACTGAGGGTGAATTCGGGTATATTCTTTATTGTTACATGATTCTCAGGTGCATGTGGACAACCGTCCCAAGTTTGGTAAATACCAGTTGAGAAATTATAACGATGTACCAAAACAAACACACAAACCCGCGTTTATTGTATAGATTCACACGCTTTTAAACGCGATAATATTTCTATTTTCTATTCTATCATTATTATTATATAGATATTTTTTAAGATAAATTTTGGGCATTAGTCAGGGCAACTATGGGTTACACATCAAATTCTTCGTCTCGTTTTTCTTCCTTTTTCTTTTTTGTTCGTACAATTTGTCAAACTTTCTTGTACCGACAATTTTGTATTCTTGAAATGCCCTAAAATGATATAAATCTACTTCATGTTTATGGTCTTTTCTTCAGCAGAACACATTCTTCCACGAATACTATTGTGGACACCAAAACATGACCCATAATATATTTGTGGAGTGGTGCAAGTACGTTTGTCGTTTTTTATTAATTATATATCTATTTAAATATATTAATAGGTTTGTATATTATTTGTCTGCTTACCGTCAGATAATTGTATTCATACGTACTTCCATATATACATATATACATACATACATAATGCATATATACATACCTTGTATATACACATACATACATAAATACATACATACAAACGTACATTAATCAACATGTATGTTATTTATGTCTGTTGTCTGACGATCATATTCATACATACATACATATATACATACATCAGTACATATAAACATACATCAATACATACATACATACATCAATACATACAGACATGCACCAATACATTCATACATGCATCAATACATACATACATATATCAATGCATACAAACATACATACATACATACATTCATACATCAATACATACATACGTACATACATACATATATACATACATACATACATACATACACAAATATGTAAATACTGCCCTATGATTAATTATTCACTCCTGAAAAGTCTAGCTTTTTTATTGTAAAATATAATTAAAAACATTTCGAGAAAAAGTGTAGGGTAATCCTCAATACATGATTGCAAAGCCTCTTCAATAATTTTAAATTTCCGTTTTCTTTGCAAATTATGTAATACGATTACAAGATATCCGTGTTTGCCAACCAATATTTGAATTGATCAAATGCTACCACTCCTGCACCCAAGAGCCCTAAGTATTGACATGAAACCAATATAAAGGGGGATGTGGGAGTAAAGTAAGGATAAACGGGTTAATAGAATGAAGAGAGGAAGAAGAGGGGAAGGGAGAAGAGGAGAATGAAGAAAGGAAAACGAGGAGGAGAGTGTAAGAAGAAGGAAAGAGAATAAGATGAGGGGTGTGCTTATATTAGACGGTGATGAGCTTATTATGAAATTATGAGATTATAATGAAAGGTTGATGGCATGATAATGGCAGTGATGATGTGGATGGTGATAATAGCGATTGTGATGATGATGACTAATAATGATGAATAATGATAAATGATGATAAAGTATTACGATGGCTTAGGAAGGCTCTTCTAGCCAACGTCATGTGGTTTTATTCAGCTAATAAGGACTTATAAAGCTTGAAGCTTTCTTTTGCTTATGGGTCTTATTATATATATGTATATATATATATATATATATATATATATATATATATATAAATATATATATATTATATATATATATATATATATATATATACATATATATGTATGTATATACACATGTACAGCAAATGTTCCATCCGTAACTAGTTTTCCGTAGGTTATAACAGGTAATAATGTTTCTTGGACCTTAAGAAAAAAGAAATACAAAAATATATATAAAGCATAATGGAAGAAGGGGAAAATGAAATCAAAATAACTAAGAAAAAATGAATTTTGACAAAAAAGGAGAAAAGAGAGATTGGCAGCAGGGGAGGGAGGGAACGCCGTACGAAAAATGGAGACAAAAAAAAAAAAAAAAAAAAAAAAAAAAAAAAAAAAAAAAAAAAAAAAAAAAAAAAAAAAAAAAAAAAAAAAAAAAAGGGGGGGGGGAAGGTGACGAGAGGGGGAGCGGGGTTAAACTCGGGGGAGGATATTGGTGGAGGGAGAGGCGGGGGATAGGGGAAGAGGGGGGGTGAGACCTGGGCCTTGCAGGTAGGACACAATGGAAGAGTTCTTCCTGTCAAGGTGAATGGAAAAAGGTCCGCGCCATAAATGCGAAAGGAGACAGATCGGGAGGGGGGAAAGTAAAAGGGAGAGTGGGGGAAGGGGGAGAGAGGGGGAGGGAGGGGGGAGAAGGAAGTGGTAGGTGGGATAGGGGGAGGGAAAGAGGGAGAATAAAAGGCAAAGGGGGAGAGGGAGGGATAGGGGGAGGGGGGAGAGGGGAGGGGGAGAGGGGTGAAGTAGGGCAATTGGGAGGAAGGCGGGTGGAAGGAGGAGGGGCAGAAAAGAGAGGGAAGAGGAAGAGGGAGAGGCAGGAAGGAGGGGGAAGGGGAAGAGGGGCAGAAGGAGAGGAGAGAGGGAAGAGGAAGAAGGAGAGGGAGGGGGAAGGGTGGAAGGAGGGGAGAGAGAGGAACAAAGAAGATGGGGAGAGAAGAAAGGTGGGAGAACAGACGAAGACTTTTTTTCATTTTTCGTTTTCTCTTTCAGGTCATATCGTGTGATTAATTTGAGTTAAAGAAGAGACCTGGACTGATGCGGGGTCTCGCCCGAAAGGGTCCCTGTTCCAGTTCGGGTCCGCCATTACTCCTGTCTGGAAGGAGTGAAGGAGGAGAGGATGGAGGGAGAATAGGAGGGAGGGAGGGAAGGAGGAAGGGAAAGAGGGGAGGAGGGAGAAAGGAGGACTGTCGGTTGTGACAGTGCCTATAGAGTCTGCCACTTTGTTGAAAAGGTTGAAGGCAAATTTCGAAAAAAAGGGAAAAAGGAGCCTCTTCGGCCAAGAAGGAAGAGGAATATGAGACAAGATGGGCTGTAGACTCACAGCCCCGTGTCAGTCCTGCTGATGATGTACTATGAAGGTTTTTCCACATCTAAAAAAATTGTATGATACATAAAAAAAAATGAAAGGCGCCATGTTTGGTTCAGTTGTCAGTAGAAAGGAATCGATATATCGGATTTTTTTTTTCATTTCCTTTCTTGCATGAAGATCCCCCAATGTTGAATATAATCTTTAGGTTTTTGACGTCAAGATAAAACTCTTCAATAGTCACAATAGAATCCTGAAACACGATAGATTCTCCCATGCTGAGATGAAAGCTTTGAAGACAAAATATGCAAAGTTTATGGAACGGAGAAAAGTCCAGAAGGAAAGAAGAGGGGAAGGAAAAAGAGGAGGAGAGGGAGGAAGAAGAAGAGGAAAAAGTAAAAATATAAATAAAAAAAGGTACTCTTGGTAAACTTTGGCTTCCCTCACGAGAGGAACTGATCTCGAAAGAAGGAAGAACTTGAGATGTCTTCTACATGGAGCCCCTTGGCGGTTTCCAGTCCTTCCTCAAGACTCTTTCTCGAGCTCGAGAAGGCTTCTAGCTGGCGCAGCTCTTCGGCGGCTTTCGTCTCTGAAGACTCCTCCTTTTACCGACCTGGCGAGGGTTCAAGGGGTGTTTGAACAGTGAATAGACAAAGTCTCTTCTCCGGCAGGTGGGATAGGTGGAAGCGGCAGGTGGAATAGGTGGAAGGGGTAGGTGGAATAGGTGGAAGGGGCAAGTGGAATAGGTGGAAGGGGCAGGTGGAATAGGTGGAAGGGGCAGGTGGAAGAGGTGGAAGGGGCAGGTGGGATAGGTGGAAGGGGCAGGTGGAATAGGTGGAAGGGGCAGGTGGGATAGGTGGAAGGGGTAGGTGGAATAGGTGGAAGGGGCAGGTAGGAGAGGGGATTACTTGAGTGATCTTATATTGTTTGTGGAGTGTTATTCATCATGTAGCATCCTGAAGTACCTCAATACTCTCTAGCATACAACCTAGGAGTAATGTCATCTCTCGTTACCCAAAATGAAATCTCAAAAAGGCAAGATGGGGGGAAGAGGGTGCTTAAGGGGCTAATCGTGGCTTTCTTTAAGCCCTCTGGATGCTGGGTCGAAACTTCTTAAACTTGTTTAGCGAAAGTCAGGGCAGTCTTCAAAAGAGGTGATGGAAACTGGAAGGTTGATAAAGAACGGGGATTTTGGTTATCAATTTAGGATATAAGGTTTCACTTTTTTTTTCATTTTTCTTTCTTTCTTTTTGTAGATGCAATTCCCTCCAGCTTACTTCAGAGAACACATGCATAAGATTTGCATGTAGTTACATAAGAAAAACTGAAAAAAGCTGAACTTTGCTCTAAGAAAATACAACAGTCTCCATTAATTGGATTTCTGTTTGAAACATGAAATTGTAAAAGGTCCACATGAATAAGGATAATAGTGATATGACGACACTGACCTCCAGGAAAGGAGGCCGAATCTTTATGGGAGGTAGAAGATGAACTCCTAAGAGTAAGAGTAAGAGTAAGAGTAGGAGTAGAAGAAGGAGTAGGAGTAAGAGTAGGAGTAAGAGTAAGAGAAGGAGTAAGAGTAGGAGTAAGAGTAGGAGTAGGAATAGGAGTAAGAATAGGAGTAAGAGTAGGAGTAAGAGTAGGAGTAAGAGTAGGAATAAGAGTAGGAATAAGAGTAGGAGTAAGAGTAGGAGTAAGAGTAAGAGTAGGAGTAAGAGTAAGAGTAGTAGTAAGAGTAAGAGTAGGAATAAAAATAAGAGTAATAGTGAGAGTAAGAGTAAAAGTAGGAGTAGTAGTAGGGGTAGGAGTAGGAGTAGGAATAATAGTAGGAATAATGGTAGAAGTAGGAGTAGGAGTAGTAATAGGAGTAAGAGTAGGAGTAGGAATAATAATAGGAATAACAGTAGGAGCAGGAGTAAGAGTAGGAGTAGGAATAATAATAGGAATAACAGTAGAACTAGGAGCAGGAGAAGGAGTAGGAATAAGAGTAGGAGTAGGAGCAGGAGTAGGGATAGGAGTAGGAATAAAAGCAGGAGTAGGCATTAAAGTAGGAGTAGGCATAAAAGTAGGAGTAGGAGCAGGAGTAGGAGTAGGAGCAGGAGTAGCGGGTAGGAGTACGAATAAGAGTAGGAGTAGGAGTAGGAGCAGGAGCAAGAGTAGGAGTAGGGGATAGGAGTAGGAATAAGAGTAGGAGTAGGAGCAGGAGTAGGAGTAGGAATAGGAGTAGGAATAGGAGTAGGAATAAGAATATGAGTATGAGCAGGATTAGGAGTAGGGATAGGAGTAGGAATAAAAGTAGGAGTAGGAGCAGGAGTAGGGGGTAGGAATACGAATAAGAGTAGGAGTAGGAGCATGAGTAGAAGTAGGAATAGGAATAGGAATATGAGTAGGAATAAGAGTATGAGTATGAGTAGGAGCAGGAGTAGGAGTAGGGATAGGAGTAGGAATAAGAGTAGGAGCAGGAGTAGGAGTAGGGATAGGAGTAGGAATAAGAGTAGGAGCAGGAATAGGAGTAGGGATAGGAGTAGGGATAGGAGTAGGAATAACATTATGAGTATGAGCAGGAGTAGGAGTAGGAGTAGGGATAGGAGTAGGAATAACAGTAGGACCAGGAGTAGGAGTAGGGATAAGAGTAGAGATAGGAGTAGGAATAAGAGTAGGAGCAGGAGTAGGAGTAGGAATAAGAGTAGGAGTAGGAGTAGGAGCAGGTGTAGGAGTAGGGATAGGAGTAGGAATAAGAATAGGACCAGGAGTAGGAGTAGGGATAGGAGTAGGAATAAGAGGAGTAGGAGCAGGAGTAGGAGTAGGGATAGGAGTAGGGATAGGAGTCAGAAGAATAAGAACGTATGTAAGATTGAGACCAAGAGTAAGTAACCTTTTGCTCCTTCCATGAAATCCATTCGGTTCAGCTTCACGGAACTTCTTGTCTTAGAAAGAGCAAGGACGCTGCATTATTACAAAGGACTTTTTGAAGCATGAAAACTTAATGTAGTATGCCTTTACTACGAACTCCCCCCACCGACACGCAGCCCCGAACAGCCCCCTCCACTCCAGACCTCATGACCATGAAATTATATTCTCAAAACTAAAAGCTTCTTTAACAGGCTGCAGCCCTTTAGTATCCTTTATATCTTGTGTTTATAAAACTCCTTCATTCCGAGATAATAAACTTGATACTTGATTTGGTTTTATTCCTTCTTTCGTAAAAGGACTCGAGTAAAACGACTTTGCTATCAACGACCGGACCCAAAATAGAGCTAAGATCGTTTTATTATCTTATTACTTGCTCAAAACTGGGTCAGCAAGGCACTATGACAAATGGGGGTAATATGTTAGTGGTTGAGGTGGCGCGCGAGCACGCGCGCGTGTGTGTGTGTGTGTGATTCATTATGGTCTTGAATCACGTGTTGGACTTGTGGCCAACAGTTATTAACCTCCCAGATGAGAGCTCAGAGCTCGTATAACCGATCTATGGGTAATACTGTGACCTTACACGCACACACACACCCAACTCCCATCCCACGAGAGTTGGAGTAACGACTCGCAGCGCAGCGATATTGAAATTATTTCAGCCCTGTGTGTGTGTGTGTGCTTGTGTGTGTCTGTGTGTTTGTGTGTGTGTGTGTGTGTATGCTTGTGTCTGCCTATATCTTTGTTCGCGTTTATGCAAATTGACTACATCCAACAACGGACTGTTTTCAATTACTATGGAGCTGAATGTTGTTGAAAACAGTATTTTCAATGGCCTTTGAGAGACGCAATTTCTCTGACTATAGACGCAAATCTGCTCTCTATGCTATTGCCTTTGTGTCTGTGATGTTTTTGTCCACGGCGTCATAATTACGCAAGAGTTGTTTCTTGTTTTTGGGATTTACAACTCCATTGAGGGTGCAAACACCGAAAGGTCACTTTGCTCCAATAAAGAAAGCTAACGATATGACGTCATGTCGTGCAACAGCTACCTGATTCGACTTTTTATGTTTATTCTGTAATAGTACCATGACTCATGGCGGTTTGTCTGACCATCCTACTTGCATCTTTATGACGTCATGTCGTTGGTTTTCTTATTGAGGTAAGGAGACATGTTCTTCAGACATAACGCTTATTGTAAAATTCCGTCTATTGTCATCATCATTATCATCATCATCATCATCATCATCGAGACCCTCATAATTTTTATTATTATGTAACTACCCAGTGCAGTGTAAAAGAGGTGAGTACTTGACAGTGAAGTAAGATGGGTGGATCAATACCTCATCTCATTGTGTTTTCAAGAACTCGCCTTATTAGTTTACTTATACACTACGTGGCAACTCTCACTTTATAAAAACAGAAACAACTGAATGTTGTAGCTTTAAAATGTATTACAAAATGTCTACGTTTTATTGCAAGAATTAGTCTGAAATAAATAACTTTATATGCTGATGGAAAAGCAACTTAATGGGTTGATAAAAATTTTAGTTTTCATTAAAATATTTACAAGCTCGTAACTAAGACACAAAACGCATTCTTTAGTTAATTTAAGATCAATACTATTTCAACAAAATCATTTTCATATCTCTAACGAAAGCATTTCAAATTAACTTATTAAATATAAATTTTCATGCTTCTGTACAAGTCAGTATAGCTCTTCTTAAATTCTTTCATAGTTTGAAATATCACATTCTAATACACACAACTATTTTAGCATAATTGTTTTTATAAGGTTATTTTCTATACTCCCATATATTACTTTCTTTTCATTATTTTATTAAAAAAGAATCTTTACTTTATCCACCTTTTCCCACTGCTCGAGACTAATTAGAATTTATTAGAACTTTTGGCACTTGGTTGAGTTTGAAAATTCGTCAATTTGGAACCGAACCTATTTAGGTGGCGAACTTTGCCCATTGCTTGTCTCCTTCTTCGTTTCAGTAAACATTCTGAAGCCCTTAAGACACTGAAAGACCCATCCCGTTTGTCATCCTCCTCTTCGACAATTTCGCTACCGTTGGGTTAGGAGTTCCACGGGAATGTGGAGAAAATGACTTGGTGGAAATAAAAATAAAATAATAACTATCATCACTGGCGATTGTTCGATTCCAGCTCCCTCTATCTTTGACATTTTCTCTCTCCGCCTTCAGTGTCCCTTGTCACGCATAATCCGTTGATATCCTCTCAGGCTGTGTTTACCTTGTTTGCTCATACCCATCAACTCTTTTACTCTACGACGTTCAGTCACACAACAAGGTACGTGGAGGGCACAATCTTCAGATTGTCTTTTTGGACGCAGGGATGGTGTGAATTTACGCGTATACACACACACACACACACACACACACACACACACACACACACACACACACACACACACACACACACACACACACACACACACACACACACACATACACCCAGGGCTGAAATAACTTCAGTATCGCTGCGCTACGAGTCGTTACTCCAACTCTCATGGGCAGGGAGTTGGGTGTGTGTGTGCGTGTAAGGTCACAGCATTACACATAGATTGGTCATATATGAGCTCTGAGCTCTCTTTCGGGAGGGTAGTAGCTGTCGATCACGAGTCCAACACGTGATCCAAGACCATGGTGAATCACACACCTACACCTACACACACACACACACACACACACACACACACGCACACACACACACACACACACACACACGCACACACACACATACATACACACACACACACATACACACATACACAGACACACGCACACACACACATACATACACACACACACACACCACACACACACATGTACACGCACACACGATGGTGAAAGGATGGAAATAATAACAAAAAGACAAAGACACATTCATGCGCACTCGCGCTAACGCACGCATCATCAACTGCGTGACAGAAAGCCATCCATCAGGGCACCTATACACAAACAGGTATCGTGTTTGCTATCTAACTGTACCCCCGTCCCTCTTTCCTTCCCCTCCCTTACTCCTTCCCTCCCCTCCCTTTCCTCCCCTCTCCCTTCCCTCACTCCCTCTCCTCCCTCCCTTCTCCCTTCCCTCACTCCCTCTCCTCACTCCCTTTCCTCCTTCCTACTCCTCCCTCACTCTCTCCTTCCTCCCCTTCTCCCTCCTTCCCTCTCGCCCTCTTTCCCTAATTTCTTCACTCCTTCCTTTCTCTAATTATTTCCTTATTTCTGTTCAACATCTTCCTGTTGTGTTGCTGTTGTTCGTATTTGTGTTTGCTTTTGTGTTTGTGTTTGTGTTTGTGCTTCCGTCTGCAAAGTGTCACCCAAACACCCTGAAATCAATGTTCTGAGAAAATAAATCTCGCAGCGCGTCATGACGTCATGTCGTCAGTTTCTCTCAGAATAATCATCAACGCAGTGGCTAAAATCGACTTGCATGACCACTACATAGAAGAACCACATCAAACTATCACATCAATAACAAAAATAACACCATCAACATCAATAACAACAATTACTGTACAACATAATTTGCCTCACCACCATACAGTCTTCTATCGCCTCAAATCTGTCTCACTGTATTTTGTAATGATACCTCTCATCGTTTCATATTGTTTAGTAGTATCAATGCGTTACAAAGCCTTGCAATTCTTTAAGAAAGATTCATTCGACCTCAGAGATGTAATACTTGTATCTAATAATCTTTGGGAAAAAGATGTCCCACTGTATAATATTATAGATAACCATTAAGGTATAGAGTATCTATCACGGTAGGGAAGGCTGTCTGAGAAGGAAAAATACTTGAAAGAAAACTATGGACACATTCCCAAAGGGGAAAGAAAGATAACTGTATGGATAAAGCGAGAGAATGAGGAGGAAAGACGAAAGAAGTGGAGTAGGAGAAGAGGAAAGAGATGGAGAACGAGAAGAATAAGTTGGAGGGGAAGAAAGAGAATGGAATTAAGGTAAAACGATTGGTTGAGGAAGAAAACGAGGAGAAGGATGGCGGAAGTAGGGCAGAAGAACAGGAGGAGGAGGAGGAGAATGAAAAAGAGGAAAAGGACGGGAAAGATGATAAAGATGATGATGGGAATAGGAGTAATAGTAATAGTAGAAGGAGGAGGAGGAATAGAGAAGGAGGAGGAAAAAGAGGAGAAATAGGAAGAATAGAAAGACAGCAAGGAGAAAAAGGAGAAAGGGGAAATTGTGGGGAGAAAAGGAAAAGTAAGAAAAAGGATATGGAGGAGGAAGTGGGAGGAGGAAGAGGAAGAGGAGGAGGAGCAGGAAGAAGAGAGCGAGGAGGAGGAGAATAAGGAACGGGACGAGGACAAGGAAGGGGAAGAGAAAGAAACGGTGGAAAAGGAGGAGGAGAAAGAAGGAGATCAGTACAAGAACGAAGAAGAGGAGGCGGAAAAAGAAGAGGAAAATAAAGAAAGGAAATCGAAAGAAGATACGAAGACTAATATGACGACACAAATGCCTTTACTTTACCGTGACTGCGGGCTACATGGACTTGACGTTCTCCCCTTCTCTCTCTCTCTCTCTCTCTCTCTTTCTGTTCTTATGACAAAGGTCTTCTCCGTGCCATTGGCACCCGTTATGTCATTACAAACGAGACGCAGGGAATCGTATCGCCGTGAACAAATTGCAACATCACAATCCAACTGAGGATTTGGAGCAGGTCAGAGCAAACGATGGGGAACGTGTGCGTGCGTGTGTGTGTGTGTGTGTGTGTGTGTGTGTGTGTGTGTGTGTGTGTGTGTGTGTGTGTGTGTGTGTGTGTGTGTGTGTGTGTGTGTGTGTGTGTGTGTGTGTGTGTGATTCACCATGGTCTTGGATCACTTGTTGAACTCGTGATCGACAGCTATTACCCTCCCGGAAGAGAGCTCATAGCTCATATATGACCGATCTATGGGTAATGCTGTGACCTTACACGCATATACACCCCCAACTCCCCGCCCACGAGAGTTGGAATAACGACTAGCAGCGCAGTGATACTGAAATTATTTCAGACCTGGGCAGGAGTCGAACCCGGACCTCCGTAGTGGCAGCCGGGAACTCTAACAACTGTGTGCGTGTGTGTGTTTGTTTGTTTGTTTCTTTGTGTGTGTGTGTGTATGTGTATGTGTATGTGTGTGTGTGTGTGTGTATGTGTGTGTGTGTGTTTGTGTGTGTGTGTTTGTGTGTGTGTGTGTGTGTCTGTATGTGTTACTGTGTGTGTGTGTATATGGCACTTTTTCATAAAGAGATTGCTATTTCTTGCTGTCTGTGATTGTGGGATCCATCCCTACACTATACCAACGCCCCCCCCCCCCCATTTCCCGTCGTCTAATAAAACATTCTATCATTAACTAGAATAAATCTATTAAATTACGTCATGTTAAACCCCCTCGATTGAATAAAATCGCCTGGCGATAGCAAAATAAAAAGCCATAAATTACTTCGCCGTTTCCAAGGTTTCAAAGTACTAGTATCTAGAATGATATTAATTCTAGTAACACACCACAGCACATCAAATCTCCCCACACATTTAGAAAGACAGATTAAAATTTCAACTAATAGAGGACTATACTAGAACACAGTTGAATGGACTATCATACTGAATTTGTTGTCCTTATTAACTGATCATTTTAGACAATGCTCTAATTATCTTATTTGTTTATAAGTTTATTTATTTATTCATTGGTGTAGATGTTTCCTTTAGGAAGTCAAATACATCCTAACCAATCATAGCGTAGAATTATAGCGTATCTTTTCACGTGGCTACAGAAGCCTTTGCAATATTCAATCATCCCTCAGAGCAACGTTACGATTCACCTGCCCAACAGCGAAACCCGACCGTGATAATTGGACTGTACATCAGCGCAGATATTTAATCTTTAAATTCCATGTTATTGCATAGTTCCAGCACCATGTTGCACGACAGATTCATTCTGCAACATGCTTGTGCAAGGTAATACCACGTGTGACGCTGTTTGCGTAACTCAGTCTAGGTGTATAAAGTCTGTTTGGTCGAATGGGGGCGGGGCTTATGAATGACGCCATAGCGAGTCTGAAGAGCTGTGACGTCATGTCGACTGATGACATTTTCAACAAAAGTGGACAGTTTATGTTTACATAAAAATTCAATGTTTTTTTATATTATAGTTATATTTCTAGTTACGTAAAGAGTTACAGCATGGCATCTATTGTTAATAGATGATGATATTAACGTACAGGTAGTCTAAAAGGGCTCAGTGAGTCACTGAAAACACATATACCTAATATCTGATTTACATTTCTATGTCACATCGACAACTCAACCTTAAGGGGTTATCACACTGGGCTATTTTTTCTCCGACATTCTACCTCCAACCTCCATTTTGATAACTAGAATATAAGTTCGCTCACAGAAATCTGGATTTTTCTAAGAGCATTTCAACAGTATGTCTAACATTTGTATAGTTTTACAATCTCTTTGTTCACCATTTATCTTTGTTATATATGACGGAGAGATAATTTGATAACTGGAAATTTGAAAAATAAAACATTGCATCCGAAGTCGTTTTCACTCAAACGAACTGTCGGGGTTTTGGTGAAGTCCGTGTGAAGAAGCCTAGTATGATAACCCCCTATTGACACTATACCAATACCACCAACACCCTACCACCACCACCACCACCACCACTGGCACCAACCTAAGTTTATGTTGTCCCATTTGTCAGTTGGGACAACGACAACAAGAGAGAACTTCGAGCAGAAGAAGAAAAAAACGACAAAAAGTCGCATATCAGACACCGTGGGTATCTCGCAGCTCGGTTGTGATAAATGGACGAGGAGAAGAGAGGAGAAGAGAGGAGGAAGAGAGGAGGAATGTAAAGAAGAAAGGAATGCCAGGAGGAAAGGGAGAGAACGAGGACGAGAGAGGACGAGGAAAAGAGGGAAATGGAGAAATGCAAATAAAGAGAAAGAGAATACGGAAAGAGAGGAGATGTAAAGAGCGTGCGAGACCAAAGATAAGATGAGATGATGAAGGAAGCTGAGGGAGAAATGGAGAAAAAGATGAGAGAAAAAGAGAGAAAAAGAGAGAAAAAATAAAACTGGAAATTGAAAAAAATGGAGACGGGGAAGGGGGAGAACGCAGTGAAAGTGAAAACACACGAAGAGAAAGTGAAAGAAAGTCGAGAAAGAAGTGAAGAGGAGGATAAATGGAAATGCAAAGTGTGTCTGGAAGAACGGGAGAGGGGGGGAAGGGAGAGGGGGAGGGGGGGAGGGTGCGTGGAAAAGGTAACATATGGTAGTTGAAAAGCACAAAGGATGGAACAAATGGAGGAATTGATAAATAAGGAAAAGACAGAGGAAGCAAGGAAACACAGATAACACTAAAGAACAGAAAAGAAATAGAAACTAATGTCTAAAAGAAAACAAGGGGGGTGAGAAAGAGGAGGGAGAAAAAGAGGAAGAGGAGGAAGAGGGGGAGGAAGAGGAGGAGGAAGAGAAGGAAGATGAGGAGGAAGAAGAGTAGGAAGAAGAGGAGGAAGAAGAGGAGGAAGAGAAGGAAAAAGAAGAAGATGAGGAGGAAGAGTAGGAAGAGAAGGAAGAGGAGGAGGAAGAAGAGGAAGAGGAGGAGGAGGAAGATAAGGAGGAAGAGGAGGAAGGAAGAAGAGGAAGAGAAGGAGGAGGAGGAGGAGGAAGAGGAGGAGGAAGAAGGGGAGAAAGAAGAGAAAGAGGAGCAAGAGGAGGAAGAGGAGAAAGAGGAAGAAGAGGAAGAGGAGGAAGAGGAGGTGGAAAAGGAAGAAGAGGAGCAAAGAAGGATATTTTGGAGATAATAGTACAAAATGAAATGCATTTCTTTTTTTACCTTCAATCTGCAATAAAATCATCTGCCTTTGGCTCAAAAGAACTCTTTAAGGAAAGACTATCTTCAAATCTCCAAGAGGACACCCGTAAACTGAAAAAAAATAGTCTCGTTTTAGCCAGTACAAAGTCTCTGAGGGAGACACTGGTCTTCGAGACCGAGTGAGATAACGGACGCATTTTCGAAGTTCAGTCAAGCCTAACGGATTCCGCTCTTTTTTAGTACGCAGTTTCTGCCTCAGTGCTCTTTTTTCCGCTTCCGCTCTTTTTTAGTACGCAGTTTCTGCCTCAGTGCTCTTTTTCCGCTTTCGCTCTTTTTTTTTATTCTCTCTCGTCTTCCTTGCTCTCTACTTTCTCTCTTCTTTCTTCTCTTACTCTCTCTTTTCAAATCTATTGTATTTCCATCTTTCTTTTATCTCTCCACCACACTCCCTCTCCCTCCCTCCCTCCCTCCCTCCCTCTCTCTCTCTCTCTCTTTCTCCCTCTCTTTCTCTCTCTCTCTCTCTCCTTCTCTCCCTCCTTCTCTCTCTCCCTTCCTTTGTCCCTCTCCCTCTCTTTTTCTCTCTCATTTTAGCTCTCTTTTCCTCTCTTTCTACATCACTGTCTCATAAGCCGTTGTTCATTATTTCTCGTCGTCTTTGGCTTCTGGTAATTTGTATTTCTTTTTCCTGAGAGTCGCCTAACCATGGTATGTTCATTTGATCTTGGCAGATAAAGATTAAAAAACGGAAATTGTGTCGCCAATTGATGCAAAAATCCCATCGAAGGGGGAGCATGAATAGAAATGAAGATAAAACACATCATAACTGAAATTATAAACAAACTCTGAGAATTAGAAAACAAAATCTTTAGCGACCTTACCGAGAAACTCAGGTGTCAGGAGATAGGGAGAGAGAGAGAGAGAGAGAGAGAGAGAGAGAGAGAGAGAGAGAGAGAGAGAGAGAGAGAGAGACAAAGACAGAGAGATAGAGTGACAAAGAGACAGACACAGAGACAGAGACAGAGAAATGGACCTAGAAACACACACACACACACACACACACACACACACACACACACACACACACACACGACTCGGTGGCGCAGATGGTAGAGCACTGAACTGCTACAATAGTGGCCCTTAGTTCTTGGTTCGAATCCTGCCCAGGGCCGAAATTATTTCGTAACCGCTGCGCTTCGGGACGTTACTCTGACTCTCGTGGGCGGGGAGTTGGGTGTGTGTGTGTGTGTGTAAGGTCATAGCATTACCCATAGATCGGACCTACGAGCTCTGAGCTCTCTTCCAGGAGGGAAGTAGCTGTCGATCACGAGTCCAACACGTGATCCAAAGACCAAGTGAATACACACACACACACACACACACACACACACACACACACACACACAGACAGACAGAGAGACACAGAGACAGACAGAGAGAGAGAGAGAGAGAGAGAGAGAGAGAGACCAAGAGAGAGAGAGAGAGAGAGAGAGAGAGAGAGAGAGAGAGAGACATACAGACAGACACAGAGAGATACAGAGACAGAGAGAGAGAGAGAGAGAGAGAGAGAGAGAGAGAGAGAGAGAGAGAGAGAGAGAGAGAGAGAGAGAGAGAGAGAGAGAGAGAGAGAGAGAGAGAGAGACAGACAGACACAGAGAGACACAGACCAAGAGAAACAGAGAGAGGGAGACCAAGAGATACAGAGAGAGAGAGACAGACAGACACAGAGAGACACAGACCAAGAGAGAGAGACCGACTGAGAGAGACCAAGAGAGAGACACAGAGAGAGATAGACAGAGAGAGACAGACAGAGAGAGAGAGAAGAGAAAAAGAGAAAAAGTGACAACAACCTATTTTTCTCTCCTCGCCCTCAGTTGACATTCCATTTTGTTCATCCGTCACTTGAGCGTTCAGCATTCATCATCAGAGCAGCGACGAGAAACCACCTCTCCTCTGTTTACCTCCCTCTCCGCTGTCCCGGCCAAAGTCGTCCCTTCCATGCTCTTACGTATGCAAACACACCTGCCCGTGTGTGTGTGTGTGTATGTGTGTGTGTGTGTGTGTGTGTGTGTGTGTATGTGTGTGTGTGTGTGTGTGTGTGTGTGTGTGTATGTGTGTATGTGTGTGTGTGTGTGTGTGTGTGTGTATGTGTGAGTTTGTGTGTGAGTTTGTGTGTGTGTCTGTATGTGTGTATGTTTGTGTGTATGTGCGTGTGTGCGTGTGTGTATGTGTGTGTGTACATGAGTGTACATATATATTCACGCGTTCCTATCTGTACACGCGCATGTATATGAATATCTGAACGGGTTTGTGTGTACATGTTTATCTGTGCATGTTTGTGTGTACACGTGCTATCTATAAACACCTGTTCATAGTTATATGAGACAGATGCAGCGACCTACGCATGATAAACGTTCGATTATGTTCAGTGGTTTGCGTTCAAGACATCTGTCGAGACTTCTTCTGGAAGTTCCTTGATATCTGTCGTATGTCGAAGACGACAACGCCAACAAAGAATGAGCCCATGTCATTCACATTTGCTCTCCACGAACAAAAGAGATGGTAATGTCCATAGAGAGAGAACGAGAAGATAAATCCTAACTAGCGAAAACGAGAACCGAAAAAGAAAAGAAGAAGAAGAAGACGTATTGATGGACACAGAAGGAAAAGATTGGTATGTAAACGTGATAAAACAATAGACGCAGGAAGGGAGGCGAACTGTTAATGAAAAAAGGCGAGATTTGATAAAAACAGGAACTCAATGGAAACCAGGGCTTCGCAAACGATAGAATAAAAAATAGACGATAATATCTGAAAGAATTGGAGGGAGAGGGCGGAGGAATAGTGATCAAGGTTGACTTGGGCATGACTATGTTTCGTTCGGGAGCTAATTGCATCGTTCGAAGGCGTTGTTCTCCGAGGGAAAGTAACAAAATTATCCTGGAAATATGAATTTATGAAGAGGGGGAAAAGTAGAGAGGTGGTTGTGCTATAGCCCGTTCACTCTAATCTGGCAGAGATGCTCCGCCCATTGGGAGGGTTTAGCCCCTCCCCTTCTCCTGATTGGCTGAGAGAATTTCTACTTACGCCTGTGGTGGGGATACCTTCTGAAAAAAAAAGTTGTACCTCCACAATATTTCTCATAAACATTGAGTAGTTTTAGTTAAGATATTCAACGACCAAAATGCACGATTAACAACCTTATAAGGGAGATATGGGTGGAGCCTAAGTGTCTGGCTACTACGGACATATTGTCAGTGAAGAATTGGGAAGAAGACTAAGAACTTAATCTTTAAAAATCTAGAATTTTCTTTAGAATGAATAAAGTCATCTGGCGTTAGCCAAAACAAAATACTTGAAAGTTTCATATTCATTTCAGCAGGGGAGATTAATAGAGACAGATATATAGATAGAGATAGACAGATAGATATAGGTACAGATAGAGACAGACAGATAGACATAGATATAGATGGAGATATAGACAGAGATACAGATAAATATAGAGATAGACAGATAAAGATAGATAGAGACACAGAGAGAAAGAAAGAGAGAGAGAGAGAGAGAGAGAGAGAGAGAGAGAGAGAAAGAGAGACGGATAGATAGAGAGAAAGAGAAAGAGAGAGAGGTGCAGCGACATAAAGACTACTTTATTCCTGAAATCGTTACTTGATTTTCATCAAACTGGAGAAATCTTGCCACCAGTTAATTCTTTCAACGTTGGAGCAAGAGGCTCCCTTCAGCTGAAGAGAATCGCCCGGCGACATCGAGAAGATCGACCGAATGAACTAAAACACAAATAAAGAGTTTGGAAACACCTCACTTCACCGTTTCATTAATTCGCGTGAATTGTTTATCTAATTATCTGCCGTCAGGTGATTTTAATCACAAAAGAGAGCCTCTAGTCCGGGGAGAAACTTTCTGCGGAGACGAATAAAATCTCTTGCCGCTAACCACAATAAAATCAGAAAAGTACGACCTGGCAACCAAACCCAGCCAGGTCACAAGAACATAAGAATGGAGGAGACTGTAAGAAACCATAAGGTCTACACTAAGTAGTTCCATGTCTATTACCAGCCTTTCATCCCCACCCATTCCTCAGCCAATAGCGTGCCAGGGAGACAAATATGATCATCCAATGGGAGGCGAGATTTAAGGAAAAGGACCGCTGAGTGCGGAAGGGGGGAGTTTGGGAGCTCAGGTCGGACTTCTGAAAAGAGGAGGGGGGAGGGGGGAGGGGAGAGGGGGGTTCCATGGAGGGGGGGGGGGAAGACTGGCATCTGAATTAGCTCTGTAGAGCTGCCGACGGGAGCCCTAAGAGCGCCTTTTCAATAGTGGCATTGAAGCTGAGGTAAGGGGAGGAGGAGGAAGAGGAGGAGGAGGAGGAGGAGGAAAAGAAGGAGGAGGAGGTGGAGGAGGAGGGGAGGAGGAGGAGGGGGAGAAGGAGGAGGGGTAGGAAGGAGGAGGAGGAGGAGAAGGAGGAGAAGGAGGAAGGGGAGGAGGGGATGGAGAAGAGGAGGAGGAGGAGGAGGGGATGGAGGAGGAGGGTGGAAGGGTCAGGAGGTAATAACATGGAGAAGGTGGAGAAGGAAGAAGAGGGGGATGAAAAGGAGAGTGAGAAGGTGAGGAGGAGGAGGGTGAGAGGGTGAAGAGGTAACAGTAAGGAGGAGGAGAAAGAGGAAGAGGAGGATGAGAAGGAGGGTAAGGAGGGTGAAAAGGAAGAAAATGAGGAAGAGGAGGAGAAGGAGGAGGGTGAGGGGATGAAGAGGAGGAGAAGGAGGAGGAGGAGGGTGAGGAGGACGAGGAAGATGGTGAGGGGGTGAAGAGGAGGATGAGAGGGTGGGGAGGAGGAGAGTGAGGGGGTGAAGAGGAGGATGAGAGGGTGGGGAGGAGGAGAGTGAGGGGGTGAGGAGGAGGTAAGAGAGTGAGTACAAGGACGAAAAGGATAAGGAGGATGAGGATGAGAGGGTAAGGAGAAGGAGGGTGAGAGAGGAGGAGGAGGAAGAAGAAGAATAGGAGAAGGAAGAGGGAAAGTGATAGAAGAAGAGAGTGGGAAGAGGAGGTGGAAGGGAAGATAGAGGAGAAATAGATGGAAGTTGAGGCGAGAAGGGGGAGGGGCTGCAAATAGAGGTGGCATAGGAAGAGACCCAAGTGGAGTTTAAGGGTGGAAGAGTTGGCGGATGTTGGGGAAGAGGAGGAAGAGAGATGTTAGAAGCGAAGCAAGAGAGGGAGGAGGGGCTCTTAGTGGAGGTGGAGGTGGAGCAGGAGGACCAAGAGTGAGAGGAACAGGAAGAGGAGGAAAAGAAGAGGAAAAGGAGAAAGATGGTTAGACGGAGGAGGAGGAGGAGGAAGAGGAGGAGAGAAAGAGTAAGAGGAGTTAGGAGAGGATGAGGAAGACAAACAGGAGGCGAGATCGGAGGTGGAGGTAAAGGAGGGAGAACAAGGAAGAAGAGGAGGAGGAGGAAGAGGAGGAGGAAGAGAAACAGGAGGTGAGATGGGAGGTGGAGGTAAAGGAAGAGAACGAGAGGTAAGAAGAGAAACAGGAGGTGAGGTTAGAGGTTGAAGTAAAACGGGAGAACGAAGAGGAAGAAGAGGAAGAGAAAGAAAGAGGAAGAGAAAGGGAAAGAAGAGAAACAGGAGGCGAGGTTAGAGGTTGAAGTAAAACAGGAGGACGAGGGTGAGGAAGAGGAAGAGAAAGAGAAAGAGGAAGAGGAAGAAGAGAAACAGGACGCGAGATGGGAAGTGGAAGCAAAACAGAAGAACGAGGAGGAGGAAGAGGAAGAGGAAGAGGAAGAGGAAGAAGAGAAACAGGAAGCGAGATGGGAAGGGGAAGCAAAACAGAAGAACGAGGAAGAGGAAGAGGAAGAGGAAGAGGGGGAGAGGAAGAGGAAGAGGGGGAAGAGTAACAGGGAGTGGACGGGGAGAAAATTAGAGCCTACTCGAAGTTACGGATAGCTCAAGGCAGTGCCGGATTTCGATGACTCTGTAGAGCACTTCCGGCACTCCAGAGGGTCGGATATAGGTCAGAGAATGCTGAGGCACATTCGGGATCGAGAGCACGAGTGGTTCAAGAGCCGGGGATGGGGAGGAAGGGTTCGAGAAGAGGTGTGACCTATTACGAGGCAAACAAGCTATAAAGGTTTCTAAAAAAAATTGTTATATACAATGTGTTTGTGCATACCAGCGCGTGAGTATATGGACACGCACACACACACACACGCGCGCGCGCGCGTACCTAATGCCACAATCCTACGCTCACACTCACTCATACATATACGCGCGCACACACACACACACACATACACAGTTGGTAGAGTTCCCGGCAGCCACTACGACGGTCCGAGTTCGAATCCAACCCAGGGCTGAAATAAGTTTAGTATCGCTGCACTGTGAGTCGTTGGGTGCGTGTGTGTGCGTGTAAAGTCCCAGCATTACACATAGATCGGTCATATATGAGCTCTGAGCTCTCTTCTGGGAGGGCAATAGTTGTCGATCATGAGTCCAACACGTGATCCAAGACCATGGTGAATCACACGCACACACACATACACATACACACACACACACACACACACACACACACACACACACACGCACACACGCAATCCCCCTACACACATATATACACGCGTGGGCGTCCCACTCCCACGCAAGCCTTCTCGAGATGCAAATCTTCCTCCGCGTCCAACTTCTGTCACGTTCAGCCGGAGGCTTTCTTCGAGTTTCTGGAAGCGGAGAGACGAAGGTCGCTGAAGAATCCAAAAGCAAAAATTTCGTTCCAAGTTCTTCTCGAAAACAGAGGCACCAGGAGTCGGGGAATGTGTGTGGGTCAAGAGAGCTGTACCCGCTGCTTACAGTGGGTACAGTTCTTACAGAACTAAAAAATTCTGAAGAAATTTACGAACCCGATGTAATATGTTTTTTTCTTTAAGGTTCTAAGATAGAGGGACATATTCCTTTGGATACCCAGGTAGTATCGTTGAGATGAATAAAATATTCCAGTAAGAGACTGATTAGAAAAAGAAAGAAAAAAATGCGCTTGAGTTATTTATTGAAACGAATTTCTATATTTCAATTTATTCGTGTCACGAAACAGTCACCTACGAAAACACAAATTGCTTGTGTGCGTATACATTATTGTAAATAAGTATTTACGAAGGCTCGCATAAAGGCACATTTTTATTTGTAGTACTTCGGAGAGAACGGTGTATTTCTGAAGGATATTATGAAATACAATCTTCCATATAAATGCAATGATACTATTTTCGGTAAATACATACATAGACACACGCACATACGCACACATACACACATATATGTAGGGGCTTAAGAGGGATCAGCCTGTTAAGTGTAGTTGGAAATGTATATTGCAGTGTGTTGATTGAAAGGATTAGGAGGGGAACAGCGAGAGTAATTGGGAATGAACAGAGTGGCTTTAGGACGCATGGATCAAATTTCCGTAGTAAGACTGATGTGTGAACATTTTTTTGGCAAAAGGTAAGGATATCTTTTGGGTTTTTATGGATCTAGAAAAAGCATATGACAGGGTCGACAAAAAGGCGTTATGGGATGCGTTCTATATGTATGGAACATGGGGAAGGCTATAGGAGTCAGTTAAAAGTTTTTGCGAGAGTAGAGGAGCTTGTGATAGGATCAGAAATGGAATGAGTGAGTGATCTGAGGTGAAAGAGAGACTGCGCCAGGGTTGTGTTATGTCAGCATGTTTGTTCAATGCGCACATGGGGTGGTACGGGAGGTGAATGTGAGGCTAATGGGAGAGGATTTGGAGATGGTAGAATCAGAAGGAAATGGGACATGAGCCTCTTGTTGTTTAAGGATAATACTGCGGTTATGGCTAGGTTAGAGGAGGGTCTCAGACAGCTAGTGATGGAGTTCGAGAGGGGATGCGAGAGGAGAAGTTGAAAATAGACCTGAGAAGATGTAAAGCGATGAGACATGCAAGGTAAGAGGGTGACAGTGAGTTAAAGGAAAGTCTTAAAGGAGGAAGGCTAGGGGAAGTGAAGAATTTTAAATATTTAGGGTCACATGTTGCAAGGAGTGGATTTGGGGTGAAGATGAACACAAACAGAACATCGTACGAAGGAGTGACTGGTCCCACGACATTATTTGGGTCAAAGACCTGGAATTTGAGAAAGACAGAAAGGAAGAGTTTAAATGGGTTTGTGATAACGTGTTTAATAAGTATGGTGTGAATTACGAGGATGGATAGAGTGATAAATGAGGAGGTGAGGCAAAGATCGAGGATGGAAAGGGAGCTGGTATGTAGGGATGATCAAAGAATACTGGGATGGTTTGGGGACAAGGAGAAAATAGAGAGAGAAAAAAAAAGAGTGTGACAGAAATAAATGGAGTGAATTTGAGAGGATGACCGAGAATAGATTGCATGGACGGGATGAAGAATGACCTGGATAAAAGTGGAATGTCTGTCGAGCAAGGAAGGTAAGGGGCAAGAGATGGATGTAAGTGGAGAGTGGTTGTGAATGGATGATAGATCGATGTGGCCCAGACGGATTTCTTTTTGTCTCTTCTGTAAATTCTTGAGAGGTCGAAGTGGGGAGAGGGAGGGATAGCCAGGTAATGAATCGGTGGGGGTTAACTAGCATCGGCTGTTGGCCCTGCTATACAGGTGTTGTGTCTTGCTGCATTGCCTCTGACCTGGACAGTGGGTTGGGAACAGGGATCGTCCTTCATTCAAAAGGAATTATGATAAAAGGGAAAAATAATGGGTGTTGGATGGATGTGGGATAGCTGAAGGGTGGAAGCATGCTTTGGCTGGCCAACCCACTTATAAGGGGGAAGGGTCATTTGATGCATATACATATGTATATGTATATATGTGTATGTATATGTATATGTGGTAAGAAAGATATGTGAGAAAGCTATAGGAAAGGGGAAGGATGTTTTGGGGGCTTTTATGGATCTGGAAAACGCTTACGACAGGGTAGACAGAAAGGCACTGTGGGAGATTTTGCGGATTTACGGGATAGGAGGAAAGCTTCTAGGAGCTGTCAAGAGTTTTTATGAGGGTAGTAGAGCTTGTGTCAGGATTAGAAATGGAGAGTGAGTGGTTCGAGGTAAAGGTGGGACTTCGTCAAGGATGCGTTATGTCGCCCTGGCTGTTCAACTTATACATGGATGGGGTAGTGCGAGAGGTAAATGCAAGGGTAGTGGGTCAGGGATTGGAGATGGTTAAAGAAAATGGAGAAAAGTGGGAGGTGAGCCAGCTGTTGTTTGAGGACGACACTGCGCTTGTGGCAGGATCGGAGGAGGGATTGAGGAAGTTGGTGACAGAGTTTGGGAGAGTGTGTGATAGAAGAAAGCTGAAGATAAATGTGGGTAAAAGTGAGGTGATGAGATGTACAAGGCGTGAAAGTGGCAGTAGACTGGAAGTGAGCATTAAGGGAGAGCGACTGGAGGAAGTGGATAGTTTTAGATACTTGGGTGCAAATGTGGCAGGAAAAGGTGGAGTGAAGGTGGAGGTAGAATGTAGATTGAGAGAAGCGAGTAAATGCCTTGGTGGATTAAAAAGTGTAATGAGGAATAGACATTTGGGAATGGATGCTAAGAGGAGACTGTATGAAGGAGTGATTGTGTCAACAGCACTGTATGGGGCAGAAACATGGAACATAAGAGAGGAAGAGAGAAGGAGTTTGAATGTGTTTGAGATGAATTGTCTGAGAAGTATGAGGGGGGTTACTAGGCTAGATAGAGTGAGAAATGAGGAAGTGAGGAGGAGAACAGTGGTGGAAAGGGAGTTGGGAGATAGGGTTGATGAAAGAGTATTAGGATGGTTTGGACACATGGAAAGAATGAGTGAAGGAAGACTAGTAAAAGTTGTATGGAAGGCAGATGTGGAGGGAGTGAACATGAGGGGACGTCCTAGGATGAGGTGGATGGATGGGGTGAGGGGGGCTTTGGGGAAAAGGGGAATGCCTGTTGAGGAAGGACAGGAGAGGACAGAAGACAGGGGTGAATGGAGAATGGTTGTACATGGATGATGTTGTGATGCATGAGGTAGAATGGGCGGGGGGATGGGGGTTGAGGTAGTATGTGTGAGCAAAATTTGACGCAGCCCGAAGGGATTTCTCCCCGTCTTCTCCTTTTATGCACGAATGGACGGAGAAGGGGGTCGCCGACTTAATGAAGCGGCCTTGCTATGGATGTGCTGTATCTTGCGACACTGCTTCTGACCCAGGGCAGTGGACAAGGTGCAGGGATGACCCGTCATCCAGGAGGTGCTAAGATAAGAGGGAGGGTGGAGGGGTGTGGAGAGTATTCAGGGATGGAATGGGTGGGAATGATTTTATGCCTTTTCCTTTTTGGCTACCTCCCTTGTAAGGGGGGAAAAGCCTTGGTATATGTATTTGTATATGTATACAGTATATGTATATGTACTACATATGTATATGTACTACATATGTATATGTATATGTATAAGTATATGCATATACGGTATGTATATGTATATGTACTACATATGTATTTGTATATGTATATGTATATGCATATGTATATGTATATATATATGTATATGTATATGTATTTGTATATGTATACGTATATGTATATGCAAATGTATATGTATTTGTATATGTATATGTATATGCATATGTATATGTATATATATATGTATATGTATATGTATTTGTATATGTATACGTATATGTATATGCAAATGTATATGTATATGTATACGTATATGTATATGTATATTTACATTTATTGATAGATGTTTCGTATATACATGGGCTGTATGTACGAGTTTTGATGTCTACATAACATTCAGTCCTGCGAAGTGTATAGTTTCCACTTGTCTTATCATTTTTCCCTTTGGAGGAGGAATCTCAATTTTCTTTTAAACGACTTACAATCTCGAATGGGTCGTGATTGGCAGAAGTACGATATAGATGATTGGTTTCTTGCGTGGAGGAGACACCTCATCACTAGGCCCTGCCGTTGAGATTGGTAGTCTCCGGAGGGAGTTGTCTGGTAGGCAGGATCTGGTATGATGAAAATTATCTGGGCATCGTCCTAGGTTCCATGCTCACCAGGAAGTCTGCCTCCAGGGAGACGAAGAAATGTCTGGTAAAAGATTATATATATATATATATATATATATATATATATATATATATATATATATATATATATATATATATATATATTTCTACCGTGAGTTCAATGTTTATGTATATTATATATATATATATATATATATATATATATATATATATATATATATATATATATATATATACATATATATATATTGGTATAGGGATAGATACTAGGTTTTAGTTTTTGTTTTTTCGTCGTTGTTGTTGTTAATTTTGTTGTTAATGTTGTTGTTAATACTGTTGATGATGTTGTTAATGTTGCTGTTAATGTTGCTGTTGTTAATGTTGCTGTTAATGTTGCTGTCGTTAATGTTGCTGTTGTGAAATATAGTTATTTTTTACTTTTTTATCATTAGTTTTTCTCGTGATAATGTGCGGTTACCAATCTCCTCTGGTCATAATTATCATTAATTACGATACTTTCCACCCTTTCATTTTAATTCAATGTCCTCAAGATCCATGACTCTTTCCTTCATTTATTCAGTCTATTTCTTCTTCTTTTATCTTCGACTTTCACAAGAACCATACTTTCAAATACACAATTCTTATCCATTCTCTTAACGTTACCATACCACTGCCGGGTCCTCTCCTGAGCTTTCTTCCATATTTCCGTCGCTTTTAGGAGTCCTCTCACACTCTTACGAGATCGAGTTTGATCCTCGTGAGTGATGAGGTTGACTACTTGACTCTTTACCAAGATAACGAGGATTACTGTTAGATTATTCTGAAACTTGATAAGAATATAAACCAAAGTCTTCTTCGGTCTTGGTGACCTCTGGGAATGTATCTCGAAGGTTTGTCACGATTTTCCACACAAATAGGAATGTAAGTATAATTGGAGAGAAGGAGATAGTACTCCGTAAGCGTTGCTCCTTCCCCGTTTACCACAGTTAGAGGGCTGAAGAGGACTACAGGTAGTAGTCGAAATATACGGATCTCCTGAACTTCCGATATTATTTCTCCGGGAATGGGTTTTAAGTGTACATTTAGGTAAATACAATTACTGTATTTAGATATATGGAAACATGTATAGTTATGTCTTCACACTCGCACACGCACACGCTCTCTTCCGGGAGGGAAATAGCTGTCGATCATGAGTCCGACACGTGAACCAAGAACATGGTAAATCACACACATATATATATATATATATATATATATATTATATATTATATATATATATATTATATGTATTAATATATATATATATATATATATATGTATATATATATATATATGTATATATATATATATATATATATATATGTATAATATATATATATATGTATAATATATATATATATGTATTATATATATATATATATATATATTATATATATATATATATATATATATATATATATATATATATTCTGGTTGAAATCAACTGCACTAGTTGCTTTAACAATCTTCAAGACTGTATTCTTTATATATAAGCCATAGTTGTTCAATATATTACTATGCAAAAATATAAGTTGGAATACACTGCGTATATTCTTTTGAGAGTCATGAATGACTACTTCAGTAATATATATATATATATATATATATTATATATATATATATATATATATATATATATATATATATATATATATATATAGAATGTGTGTATGCGTGTGTGTATTTACCTAGTTGTATTTTGCGTGTGTGTGTGCGTGTGTGTGTGTGTGTGTGTGTGTGTGTGTGCGTGAGTGTGTGTGTGTGTGTGTGTGTGTATGTGTGTGAGTGTGTGAGTGTGTGTATGTGTGTGCGTGTGTGCGTGTGTGTGTGTGTGTGTGTGTGTGTGTGTGTGTGTGTGTGTGTGTGTGTGTGTGTGTGTGTGTGTGTGTGTGTGTGCGTGCGTGTGTGTGTGTGTGTGTGTGTGTATGTGTGTGCGTGTGTGCGTGTGTGTGTGTGATTTACCATGGTCAACTCTCGTGGGCGGGGAGTTGGGTGTGTGTGTGTGCATGTAAAGTCACATCATTACCCATAGATCGGCCATATATGACCTCTAAGCTCTCTTCCGGGAGGGAAATAGCTGTCGATCACGAGTCCGACACGTGATTCAAGACCATGGTGAATCACACACACACGCACACACAAACACACACACACACACACACACACACACACACACACACACACACACACACACACACACACACACACACACACACACACACACACACACACACACACACACACATATATACATATACATATATATATATATATATATATATATATATATATATAAACTCTATATATATAAAATATATATATATATATTATATATATACACATATATATTAACATTGCGAGTCTATAGTATATTTTATGCCTTGGTTGACTGTTTCCTTTTACGAACAATGAAAACATTTGCATATAAATCTTAATTGTTCAATTATGGCGTGCCGTATATCAAGAATATTTTATTTGTCTTGTAATATCAGATGCACTTATATTATGTGATGTATTGTTTCTCACAAATAATCTAGAAAGTCTATTTTATTGCTCTCGTCATTCTGGATTCGTTATGTTTTTCCATTTAATTTATGTTCGCGTAATATAGAGTTACTTTAGATGAATATTGTAAGCTTTTCCTCTTGTTTTCTTCGTCTTCCTCGCCGTCTTCGTCTTCTCCGTTTTCTCTGTCTTCTCCGTCTCCTTCTCCTTCTCCTCCTCCTTCTCCTCTTCTCCTTCGTCTCCTTCGTCTTCTTCACCTTCTCCGTTTTCTCTGTCTTTTCAGTCTCTTTCATCTTCTTCTACTCCATCTCCTTCGTCTTCTTCACTTTCCCCGTCTTCTCCGTTTTCTCTGTCTTCGCTGTCTCCTTCTCCTTCTCCTTTGTCTTCTTCGTCTTCTTCGTCTTCTTCGTCTTCTTCATCTTCCTCATCTTCCTCGCCTTCTTCATCTTCTTTGTCGTTTTTGATCTCAAAAGTCCAACTTCCACCTGCCTATTGCATAGATCATTAATGCAATGCTGAATCCGTATGGTCCTCGAATCTCAGTAACCCATTAAACTCTGATGACAAGATTCCTTGTCATTTGGTCAAATAAAACAAAAAATCATAAAACACCAAAATGTTTGATCAAACACCAGAAAAATATGACGTCAGTCCTCGCGCGAAGCGAGGACTGACGTCATATTTTTCTGGTGTTTGATCAAACATTTTGGTGTTTTATGATTTTTTGTTTTATTTGACCAAATGACAAGGAATCTTGTCATCAGAGTTTAATGGGTTAAGGACGGTGACGGATCGGTAAGGGTACAGCAGCGAACCCAAAACTGGTATCAAGTAGATCGTAGACACAAACCATCCCCAAAAATCGACTAAAACATTAAACCTTATCAGAATAAGAAACTTCTTCCTCTTTCTTCTGCTGCTGCTCTTTATTCTCCTCTTCTTTCTCTTTGTTATTATCATACTCTATCTTAAACCCAAACCATATTACAGTCAACTTTTTATTCAATTTATGTATATTTTTTCTTAATTGAAATTTTTAAGTTTCAGTCCATCTTCTTTTCTCTCTCCCTTTTTTTCTCCAACTCTTCTCATATCAGCTTTAGTCTTCGATAAAATGCTGTGATCCTCTTTGGATCATTTTCTCCTGAAACAATTTCTCCCTCCACCTCCATTAAGGCTTTCATCGCTGACCCCATTATCTCCATCACCTTCACCATCACCCTCATTACCACCACAGTCACCACATTCACCACCAGCAAATGAATCAGCAGTTAGGTTACCTTCACAATCACCACAAATCACAGTCATGAATAATACGATCCCTGACATTTGCTAGAGAGTGCCCAGGAGACGAGTAAAGTAGTCTATTACCAACAAGAGTGCCAAGGAAGGCGTGTCAAAGACATGAATATGATAGTATGGTGGCAATCAGAAAAACAGTACCATATAAGAATGGGGTTACAGTCTGATTGTAACACTCTTCTTGACGCAACCAGTGACTTGGCTTCCTTCCTTCCTCTTCCAGTCCTCCTCTTCCTTCTTCTTCCCGTCCTCCTCTTCCTCCTTCTCCTCCTCCTTCCTGTTCCTCCCCCTTTTCTTCATCTGTCTCCCTTTCCTTCTCTTCCTCCTCTTCCCTGTCCCCTTCCTTACTCCTTCCTACTCCTTCTCATTCCCCTTTTCGTCATGCTCCTCGTTATCCTCACATTTCTTTTCCTCTTCTGCCTCCTCCTTGTCCTCTTATTACTTTCATTATGATCTTTCTTCCCTTCCCCGTCATGTTCCCCCTCTCTCTTTCCCTTCTCATCAACTTCTTCATCCTCTTCACCTTTCATTTCCTGCTCTACCTCCTCCTCTTCCTCATTTTCTTGTTTCTCTTATTTCTTTTCTTATTTGTCCTCATTTCTCCTCTTCCTTTTCTCCCTCCTATTTCCCCTTCTCCTTTCAATTTCCTCTCCTCCTCTTCCTCATTTTCTTGTTTCTCTTATTTCTTTTCATTTCTCCTCTTCCTTTCCTCGTTCCTATTTCCCCTCCTCCTTTCACTTTCCTCTCCTCTTCTTGTTTTCCTTTTCTTGTTTCTCTTATTTCTTTTCTTATTTCTCCTCATTTCTCCTCTTCCTTTTCTCGTTCCTACTTTTCCTTCTCCTTTCACTTTCCTCTTCTTTTCATTTTTCTTTTCGAATAAGGATAAAAACCTTCTGAAGCTTTAGGTTCTTGGTTTTCCAATTTTTGAACGCAACGCAGAGGATTATCTCCTTCATAATCATGTAATCCAGTTTCAAACGCGCTCGTTATTTTTGTATCTTATTCCATCTCATCAGGTTTCCTTTCCTTCATAATTTTTTGTTTATTTATTCATCATATTCATTTATCTTTTCATTATCCATTCAATATCTATTAATTATATTTTAATCTATTTGTTTGCTTGTATCTATTTATGGCTTCGTTTATTATTTATATACTTATCAATTTATTCATTTATTATCTTTTATTCATATATCATCTTTTCTTAATTTACTATTCATTTATCATTATTTATTATTTATTCATCAATTTATTCATTTATTATCATTACTTATCATTTATTATAAATCTATTTGTTTATCAACTTATTATTCATTCATTTATTCATTTTAATAAAACAACTTTATCTATGTTCAGGAAGTTCGTAACTGGCCATCAGCATGTATCAGAACTTTTTCTACTTGATTTACTACAAGGGGACTTGTGCTGTGTTCCTTTATGTGCGAGGCACTAGCGTGTCTGCTTCGATTTGTGGTTCAAGTTTTCCCCCCGGGCTGGCTGACACTCGGGTGCTGTGCGTCTTTGCGGGAGTAAGTACGAAACAGTGAGTTGACGCCCTCCGTACCCAATGGTCCCGATTTCATTCATCGCTGTGATACAGCCAAAAGTTACACAGGCGATGGAGTGCTGTGTATTTATCATTTTTTTTTTTCGTCCATTTATTTATGCGAAGTTGAACCAAGGGCATGGTTCATTAAATTCCAAGCTACAAAGTCCTCTGTGAGGGGCACCGTCTTAGCCTTCCGATGGGAGGAGTTTGTGACGTTAAACCATATCGTCATC
The DNA here is from genome assembly GCF_046742065.1 of Oratosquilla oratoria. NCBI lineage: Eukaryota > Metazoa > Arthropoda > Malacostraca > Stomatopoda > Squillidae > Oratosquilla > Oratosquilla oratoria. The sequence goes on from NC_134778.1 coordinate 71,147,605, forward strand.
ATCATCATTTGTTTTATGGAGTCTGAGAAATGGCTAAAAAGAAAGTAGTAACTACGAACTGGGTTATTTGTTTGCCTTTCTTATTCTTATTTATTTGTCTTTCTTATTCTTATCTATTTGTTTACTTCTAGATGTCTTTGGTCCTAGACAACTCTGGTTCTAGTTACTGAGGACAAAAGCGGTGGGCAAAGTACAAATAACATCCGCAATGATCATTTGAATAGAAACGAAGGAAATTATGCAAATCGGCAGAAACTTTACTGGGGGGCAATGCTACACTTTACAGTGAAGATGATATGAAGATGACGGAAACATGTGGCAGACCTTGAAAGTACAGGAGGGACCTTGATTAAATTAATTAAATCATCTCGCGGTGTATAAGATAAAGGTACATTTAGGAAGCTCGTTGGCTGAGCGGGTTAGGGCGTCGTTATTTGCGGCGAAGGTCGAGGGGATGGCGGTTCGAACCCTGCCACCGGCGAAGTTGAACCAAGGGCATGGTTTATTAAATTCCACGCTACAAAGCCCTCTGGGAGGGTCACCGTCCTAGCTTTCCTGTAGGGGGGAGTTTGTGGCGTTAAACCATATCACATTTGAAACGTAGTTAATGGATGCTCGAGAGAAGTTTATGTTTGGATGAGGATCACGGTGCTCATAAACGTATTCTGTCAGTTATCATATTTCTGATAAAGATGATTGCCTGCATAGAAACATGAGGACCACAATGGAAATAAGCTTACATGCTTTTTTGTGTTATCCTCGGCAATTGTAATTGTTATTTCGAACTATGTGTTCCTTTCATTATCTGCACTTTATGTATATTGAATCATTGCCAAATAAACTTATCATTAATATTATCAATATATGACAATTCAATAAAATACTAAATTACTCAGTATTGCTCGGATACCGATAAGATGCCCTAAAAGTGGTACCCCAGGGGGTTCTGTTATCTTTATGTATTTCTGAGTTGCATGCAGACTTCAGATAGTACCCGGGAGGAAGCCTGGGGACCTGTTATCTTTATATATCATTCTGGGATGCATGTGGACTTCCGCCTCAAATTTGTTAAAAGTCCGTTGAGAAATGGCGTCTTTGTTTTCGTACAAAAATAGAAGGTTCCCGTCATTGCCCAGATGTAAAACGAATACACGAAATGTATTACACCAGAAGGAGCCCTGGACACAGTTTTCTTTATTTTTTCATTGTTCTGAGATGCATGTGGACCTCTGTCCCAAAAGTGGTAAAGATGCATGAAAAATATCGTCGTTGTTTTAGAGAAAAAAATTATGGTTATTATGCAAGTTATGAAATTAGAATGTTAACGACTAAGATACCAATCTAGTTAACCCCATTATTCCCGTAAGGTTTCCTTAACTAAATAAAATCGTCTAGCAACACCTAGAGCAAAATTTATAGGCTGGATTAGCAATTACAATGATAGAGATAACGAGTACCTTGATTGGTTCATTACAATACGATGAGGATATCATAGGGGGATATTAACACACATATATAAATAGTTTTCGCAATCAAGCAACGAGGTGATGGTGCTTACCACAGGAGGCGCTTAGCTTTGGGGTTTGGACGTGGGTACACGGCAAGCAAGGACCGATCGAAACAACCCCTCCACTTGGCACGCAATGAGACTTCAGAGAAATGTGCTCAAGTAGTACACTGTGCGTGCGTGCGTGCGTGTGTGTGTGTGTGTGTGTGTGTGTGTGTGTGTGTGTGTGTGTGTGTGTGTGTGTGTGTGTGTGTGTGTGTGTGTGTGTGTGTGTGTGTGTAATAAATTAGATAAGAGCTATATTCGTTCGGTCTCATGTATACTTGCGTGTGAGCGTCTACAAAGTAATTTGTGTCATTAAATATATTATCATCATGACGAAACCTCTGGTTGATGTGAATATGGATTCATGAACAGTTGCGAACATACACACATATCTACGCTCTTGGGAGACTGTGCTTTACCTTTATGTATGTTTGGATGCATTTCGTAAATATATGCGTAAAAAATGAGCACCTGGCACCTGCAATGGATGCCAGAATTCTCTTTTTCTTTCTCTTTTAAAAGCGTTATCCTTTCTTTCTCTTCCCCTTCCTAAAGCCTCCACATCTTTCTGCAGAATATTTAGGAATAGAAGAGCAGAGAAGGGTTGTAAGTCTGAGCACGATTCCCAACAACTTGGGTGTTAGTTTTCAAGAGTTGAACGCCTTGTTATTGTCACAGGTGTCAAGCTGGTGTCTTTTTCCAAGGTCTTAGAAACTCCAGGTCGGTTCACTTTGGAAATAGAAAACGTGATGACGTCACGTGGAGGAGGAGTATAAAGTGTCATGGTGCCTAGGTCCTTAGAACAACAGTACTACTTTTTTATAGTGCAAGAGAAAGTTGAAAATCAGCATACAAGTCATGTTAGTTGACCGTTACGCTAATCGTGACGTCATGTCGTTTGATTTCTTTCCGTAGGGGTCTGACTTCGAGGTCTTAAGCTGAGATGGAAACGAATAGAAATATTGCTAATCATATTGCATTTACATGAAAATTGTACACACACACACACACACACACACACACACACACACACACACACACACACACACACACACACACAATGTGTTATATATATATATATGTATATATATATATATATATATATATATATATATATATACATTCTCTTGAGGAATCGAAGAGGGACATCGAAATTGTATTCTATAGCAGTGGTTTTTAGAACATTATTTTCTCTTGCAAGCCCAATAGCCCCCCACCCCATCTCTCCATTACAATTTTACAGAGGTAATTTCTGAAACAGCTTGTGAAACAAAATTTCTTCATACAAACAAAAACTGTATCTCATTGAATCATAAAACTTTCGTGTGGTTTAATGCCCAAACGTAAGTATGAGAATGTGACTTATTAGGTGACATAAAAAATAAAAATAAAAAGAAGAAAAAGGGTAATATTGAAATTCTTCTATCGACACAAAAATCCAATTCGATTTCATACTTTCATGTCGAGTTCGGACCGATGCCAGTTGTCGGCAAATTGCAATAGCCACAGTGTGTATTAAATGTAACCTCTCAATACTGAATAATAGAATAGTCCCATTTGAGATTAAGTCTGAGTAATATATATATACACACACACACACACACACACATATATATATATATATATATATATATATATATATACATATATATATATATGTATATATATAATTTTCTTTTTCTTCTTTTTTCTTTTTTAATTGATAATTCGTTGATGGATGTCATCACCTAAGATTCCTTCTAAGGCTAAAACTATATTTTTTTTACTTAAAATTCTTCCACTGAGAGAAGAACTCATCTTGTTTGAGAATTATAGTGATATAGTATCCTCAGTTTAGGATCCATCACTCAAATGAATGGAATATTCTGGCAACGGAAGGAAGAGTACTTTTTAAATTATGACAGTGCACATATATTCGATAGTTTGATTTCTTCACTTGAAGGCTATTTCTCAGATGATGGAAATAGCTGGATGGACACCAAATTGATATGTATATAGTGTTCCGACCTATCACGCGTTTCGGAATTGGCTCGTGGAATTTCTTTCGGTATAGCTTCTGTGACTAAAAATGTTTTCCTAGAATGCAGGCATACGTATGTACGCATATATATGTTCGCATACATGAGCACATACGTGTGCACACATACATACACACAGGCACATGCACGCATACACACACGCAGACACACACACACACACACATAAACACAAACACACACAGACACCTAAACACACACACACACACACACACACACACACACACACACACACACACACACACACACACACACACACACAAACACACACGCACTCGTGGCGCAGTGATAGATTTCCTAGCTGCCACTACGGCGGTCCGGGTTCGAATCCCGCTCAGGGCTGAAATAATTTCAGTATCGCTGCGCTGCGGGTTGTTATTCCAACTCTCGTGGGCGGGGAGTTGTGGGTGTGTGTGCGTGTAAGGTCACAGTATTACCCATAGATCGGTCATACGAGCTCTGAGCTCTCATTCGGGAGATTTATAACTGTCAATCACGAGTCCAACACGTGATCCAAGACCATGGTGAATCACACACACAGACACAGACACACACACACACACACACACACACACACACACACACACACACACACACACACATACACGCACAGACACACACACACGCAGACACGTACATACACAGACACACGCACAGACATACACATACACATACACACACACACACAGACATACACGCAGACACACACACGCGCAGACACACACACACACACACACACACACACACACACACACACACGCGCGCGCGCGCGCGCGCAGACACGTACATACACAGACACACAGGCACACATACACATACACATACACGCACACACACACAAACATACACTGACTCATACACACACACGCACAAACACACGCATAAACACACAAACACACATAAAATTACATGACACCATTCTATCAAGCAACTGAAACTGTTGTCCATGAAACGTCTGTACTAGACCCGACTCGTATGTCAACAAACTACCAGACACCCATTGTTCCATTGTTCCACATCCAGCTCTTCCACAGGCTCAGTGACGTTGTTCCAGTGTTCCAGTATTCCAGTGTTCCAGGCTGTCCGATTCAGCCCTTTCCACACTAAAACGAACGTTTAAAGAAAAAAAAAAATTGTCACATTTTTAGTCGTTTCTCTTTTCGTTTCAATCTTTTTTTCTTTACCTATTTTTTTTTTCGTTCATTCAGTTTTATTTCGACTGTTCTCATTTACCAAGCCTCTCTCTTTAATGATCATGTGTGCTATTAACCACAGTTTGCGTCAAGGGCACAGTAGGTTTTTGTGTTTTCTTTTTTCCCTCATCCTTTCCACCAACACCCATTACGTGTTTTGATTGTTTACTTTGTCTTCCAGACCTCTAGTTGTTTGCTTAATCTTCTCCTCTCCTCTCACGCTCACCCAACCTCGAAGGTCCCTCCTCCCTCTTCCCTCCTCCCTCCCTCTCCCCACTCCCACCTCATTCCTCCCCCGTAATCCTCTCCTACACTCCTCTCTCTTCTCCTCTTCAGATAATTTATTTGCTCTAATCATCAGTTTCCTCTTTAAGTGGTTTTTGGTTTTTCTTTTCCTAAAGATATTCTCTGACACTTTGGAAGTTTCAAGTGTTCTCCTCTCCGTTTTCTTTATCACCTTCTTCACAATGACATACCCGAATTTTTTTTTTCTCTTTTAATGAATTTTCACAAACGTTTGCAGACATCTTTGTCCTCTCCAAAACATTTGAAAACGTTTTGTCCTTTCCCAAACGCCGGGAAATGGATGTTCTTTGCCAAACTTTGCCAAACTTTTTGCACCTTTGAGAACGCCTGGAATGGGGTACAAGAGCCTTGGAAAATTCTTAGAGTGACATGAAAACCTTAAAAAAAAAAAAAAAAAAAAAAAAAAAAAAATACTAGTTAGCTAGGGTGTGTCCTTGGTCTAAACCAACTCTTTTGGTCTAGCGACTAGAGTAACCACTTTGGTTTGAAGAAACACAATCATAGTGTAAACAATTATCCTTGGTCTAAACAGCCATACTTGGTCTTACTAAACCTTTTTTGAGCTCCTAAGCCTTTTAAACATTCTGGGCATCATGACCAAGTGGTCGGCAAACAACCATATCCAATTGCAGGGTAATGGTTAAGCAACTCACCTTGATTACTCCCATAGAATTAAAGACATACTTGAACAAATTTATTATAGCTGATGCCAAGTGATTTCATTAAGGGATAATGTGTTCAACTGAACTTATGACTACATGAGATGTTCCTCTCCACTTGAATAGAATTATGCTATCAAACCGTCAGCGGTCAGAGGTTTCCTCCAAGCTGAATAAAATCATATGACTATGGCCAGAACAAACTCTCGAAGAGAAAACCAGGATTTATGATGTTAAATGCAACGAAGAGATTAGGCTGGATAGTCATATATTTGACAGCTGAGAGGGAGAGAGAGAGAGAGAGAGAGAGAGAGAGAGAGAGAGAGAGAGAGAGAGAGAGAGAGAGAGAGAGAGAGAGAGAGAGAGAGAGAGAGAGAGAGAGAGAGAGAGAGAGAGAGAGAAAGAGAGAGAAAGAGAGAGAGAGAGATGGGGAGAGAAAGGGGGGAGAGAAAGGGGGAGAAAAAGGGGGGAGAGAAAGGGAGAGAGAGAGGGGAGAAAGAGGGGAGAAAAAAGAGAGAGAGGAGAGAGACAGAGAGACAGAAAGAGAGAGAGAGAGAGAGAGAGAGAGAGAGAGAGAGAGAGAGAGAGAGAAGGTGAGAGAGTGAGGGAGGGAGGGAGGGAGGGAGGGGAAGAGAGGTGGAATAGAGGTGGAAGAGAGAGAGAGAGAGGGGAGGGAAGAGAGGTGAAAGAGAGAGAAAGGGAAAAACAGAAAGGGAAAGAGAGAGATAAACAGAGAAAGAGAGAAATAGACAGAGAGAACGAAAGAGAGAGAGAGAGAGAGAGAGAGAGAGAGAGAGAGAGAGAGAGAGAGAGAGAGAGAGAGAGGAGAGAGAGAGAGAGAGAGAGAAAGGGAGAGACCACACAAAGGGTTAATCCGATTCAAGCTGTAAGCAAACCTCCACTATTTCCCCAGGTGTAGCTTTTTTTTTTCGAGCGCATTCAAGTTTCTAGAGAAAATCAGAATACGTTTATGACGTGATTCCATTTAGAAAGTAATTGATTCAGGCGGGTTTAGAATTTTTCTTCTTTCATATAAATAAAATAGTTTTCACACTGAATGCGAATCAGGCAAGAAATAATAGTCTCAAATGTCAGGAAATATATTTAATCTGGAATTGGGTAGAAACAACTTCGCCAACCGTGTAGTAAATGAATGGAATAAACTTCCTACAGAGGCAGTGCAATATAGTACAGTTCGAAGTTTTAAGATTCATTTAGATAAACACCTAAAGCAATATACTGTAATGCCTGTCATTTATTATTTTTTATTTTATTCATTAACTTATTTTTTATCTATTTATTAGTTTTTTTATCTATTTATTCATTATTTATTATAAATTATTGTTATCTTTCTGTTTATCATTTATCGTTATCTATCAATTTATTTGATTTATTTATTTACTTATCTATTTATTTGTTATTCTGTTTTATCTTATTTTATTCTATTTTTCCGCATCCGACCTACTTATGGACTAAAAGGTTTCTTTTCGCCATGCGCTTCCTTTGTAATTCTTTGTTTGACGTCATCGAGATTAATGCTGTGAGTCGACGACCCTCGCGAACATCCTTGGAAGTCGTCGTCGTCGTCGTTTCGACAAAGCCATCGCTCTTTCAGAAATTTTGAGAACCTCACTCCCCCACTCCCCCAGCCCCCAGTGAAGAAACTCTTCGTTTTCCTCTGAGGCTCTCCTTTCTCGATTCTGTTTCATTTCATAGCTTCGTTTCGCTTTTCAATTTTCGTTTCTTTTCTCTGCTCGTTTCGTTCGTTCTTGAGTTTCACTTTCTTTCGTCTCAGATTTTACTTTTATTTCGTTTTCGTTTTGAATCTGGTTTCGTTTTGCTTTTCTTCGAAAAATTTGTAAGAAATTAGTACAATTACCGATTGCCTCACTCTTCGATCTGTAGTTCTTCCATGTCACGGTACCTCTACGGCTCAGTCTCTTGAAAGTCTCTTGAAATCCCTCTGACTTTGGT
>NC_134778.1:71160324-71182824 GCF_046742065.1 Oratosquilla oratoria
GAATGGCATGTTTAATGCATGGCTCTGCTTTGCCGCGAGGGTGATGACCTGCCCGGCCGTCGAGCCACGTCAGAATACACGACATAGCTCGCCACCTTACACACGTATCGACTTTTCGCCGTGCGCGACACGACGTCGTGATCTCAAATAACCATGGGTGTCTATGGTCGCTTTCACACGTCACGACCACGTCTGCATGTGGAAGCGTCTATAGACATCCGTGGTTATTCGAGAGCACGACGTCGTGTCGTGGACGGCGCACGGCAAAAAGTCGATACGTGTGAAACGAGCCTTCCTGATGCCGTAGCTGGGTCGGGGGGTGATTGTGTGCTTGTATGATACTGGGACGTGAGGAGTTTACCTCAGTAATTGCCCTAAGAGCTTAATTTAACCCATTAATGACCGCGGTCCCCATTTGGGGAGTTAAGGGGGGATGATGGTTATTAATTGTTGGTATATTGAGGATATCGACTGCATATATTCTACTTAAGCAATAACAACAAGATGAAAGCTCTCGTGACTCCCCTACGGCCCAGAACCACACATCGTAAAAAAAAAAAAGAAAAAAAAAAAGAAATGTAAATCCACTTTTATATTCTATTCCTATATTCTTTGTGTCATCCTCCTCCAGCCTCTCCTTGAGACTAAAACCTGTGGAACGATTCCTCAGCGTGTCAAATGAGATTTGATTCCCGGCAATAGAATTTCATTATTCGCTTAAATTGCCAGCCAGGGTCGATGCCGGCAGCGCTACGGTGGCACGCACTTCGTTCTACGTTTCTAAGAATCATATCTAAAATGTTTGGCTCTGCACTCTGCAATCAAATATATTGCTTTTCGACGGACCTGACCTGTTAGGGGGCGTTGTCCTTAGTGGAGGCTAGTTTGTCAATTGACTAGAAATCTGTGTTAAAAAAAAAAATAATAATACTGCTACTACTACTACAAACAACAATAAAAACAATAAAAACAACAACAACAATAATAATAATAATAATAATAATAATAATAATAATAACAATAATAACTAACAATAACAAATAAACAAAGAAAAGTAAATAAAGTAAAAATGAAAATTGGATCGTTTTCACATTGTCTTTTTAAATGCGACCAATTATTGCTCTCTTTGATTTTTTTTTTATGTTTGGTCACTTTCAAAGTACCTCATGCCTCTTCGAATAGTTACTAACGCACAGGACAAGCAAAACCTTGTGACAAGAGCTTCGCATGTTCCTCACACCTTCATTACTGAGGATGGCGTTTCCATGGAGACGAATAAAATAGTCTGGCGACAGATACCATATGAAGTTAAAGCGTGAACCGCATCAATGTCCCAGGAACACATATGTGGAGATGGGTCGCATAAACAATAATGAACCGTTATGCGTACTACCAAGTATTTTGTTCGACATGTGATGGGGTTGGTGGCCCTGCGACTTTGTACTCCTTTAAATATATGGGCCCTGTTCACACTAGCGGTTTCCGCGCGGTTCAAAGCGCTGGTGGGAACATGGGACTTTTTTGATGAAGCAAGGAGGCATCTGGCAACCGGACGTACCATATCTTCACTTTTTTTTTTTTTTTTTTTTTTTTAAGAAAGTCGCATGTCCATCCAACTTACCTGTATTTGTTCAAGTTGTCATTACAGTCTTCTGACACTCGCTAATAATACACCAGAAGTACATGAATATGTATCTTTCCATGAACAACGTTCCATGCATTTGCATACAGTAGTTACCAACAAGAACGACTTTCAGTAAACACAGTGCTATTAATACAAACGAAGAGGAAAAAATGAAAGATATATTTGCAAATAAATAAATGAAATATAATAAAGTAAAATAATAACAATAATAATAATAATAATAATAATAATAATAATAATAATAACAATAATAATAATAATAACAATAATAATACATATTTGCATACCTCTAATATCTCATGGCTTTTTTTTTGGCATCTATTATGATACATTTGTATCGCGATTTGGTATTGTTGTGGTGGAGGTGGAGGTAGATTGGTGTGGTGGGCGTTACTCGATGTAAACAAAGAACCATGTCACACTCACGCGAAGCTCTCCCATCCTCTTACACACAATAAAACAAGAATATAAGAATGGAAGAGATTGCAAGAAACCATAGGGCCTACACTAGGTAGTTCCATGTCCCCCACCACCTGTCATCCCCATCCATAAACTTATCTAATCTTCTCTTTAAGCAACCAATAGTTTCGGCGCCCATTACATGGTTACTAAGTCTATCCTATTCGTTAATCACTCTATAGTTAAACCAGTTTTTGCCTATTTCCTTCTTAAACATATTCTGTTCTGGCGAAGATCACACGATTTATTTAAACCAAAAGAGAACTTAAGGACAGACATAATCAAGACTATAGTTTACTGCATAAAATACTTCACCCCTGGAAGGAGGAAGAATAGAAATAGACAAATAATAAAAAGAAAAGAGGATTATACTGTGTGGAAGGGTACAAAGGCTCTTTGACTGCATTTTGCAGGAGGGGGGGAAGAGGAAGAGGAGGAGGAGGAAGAGGAAGGGGAGGAGGAAGAGGAGGCTGATTACAGCCTCAGATAAGATCGATGTATTGATCAAAGGGTAATAAAACGCAGATCTTTCTGATGGACACAAGGAGAGCTTAGAGAGTAAATGAAGCGAGCAGGCGTGGAAAAGAAAAAAGGAAAAAAGAAAATAAATGAGTGAATACGAGATGGACTTCAAGCAAAAAAATGAAATAAAATGAAAATAAAAATAAAAAGGGAAGAAGAAAAAAGACATGGGTGAAATAGAAAAAAAAAAAAAAAAGAGACGAGAAGGGAAAAAAGAAAAGAGAGAAAAAGAAAAGAGAGTAAGGACATAAAAGAGAGAATAAGAAGAAGGAAGAGAATGAAGAGAGGAGAGGGAAAAGAGAGAAGAGAGGGAAAACAGGAAATAAAAAGAAGAGATAAAAGAGAAGAGAGAAGAGAGAAAAGACAAAAGAAGAGAAAGAAAATGGACAAAAAAGAAAGAAGAGAGTAAAGAAAAGAAAGACAGAAGAGACAAAAGAGGAAAGAGGGAAGAAAAATAAATCAAAGACAAAAGAGGAAGAAGGGAGAAATAAAGAAAAAGAGCTGAAAAGAAGATAGAGAAAAAAGAGACAAAAAAGAAAGAGCATATAATACATAAATGGAAAAAAGAGAAGAGGGAAAAAAAAGAAGAGGGGGGGGGGGAAAGAAAGAAAAAGAGAAAAGGAGATAAAAAAGGGGGAAAATAATAAAGTAGAAAAAAAAACAGGTAAAAAGAATGTAAAAAGAAAAGAGAAAGAACAAATGAAAAAAAAAAAAATAATAAAGTGGGAAAAGAAAGCCAAGAGAGTATAGAAAGAGAAATGAAAAAAAAAAAAAAAAAAAAAAATATATATATATAGCCTATATATATATATATGAAGTATGGAAGACAAATGAGTCGAAGGGCGATGATCTTTGGGAATGTCCTGGTAAGGATGAAACGTCAGTGAATAAAACTTCAACTGTTCTGTGTGTTTAGCTCACCGCCCTTCCACTCATGTGTACATACAGTATATAGAAGAACGTAAAAATGTAAACCAATATATATGTAGAAAAAATACATATAAGAAGACGAAAGCGTGAAAAAGAAAGAGAAATAAGACAAAGAAGAAAATGAGAAAGCAAACGAAGGCAAAGAAAACGAACCAAAAAAAAAAAAAAAAAAAAAAATAAATAAATGTAGGTATTTGAATTTCCTTTTTTTTCCAGACGAAAACAAACACTGTTAATTTCAAAACGACTCTGGTCTTGCATCTCGGAAAGAGTCCTGCGTTAAGGTCTGCTGTCCCATTCAGGAGTGTTGTTTAGTGGCTTTCTCCTTTGTGGTAGAGCATCCTTTTGTTGTTAGCGTAGGACTTGCTGGGAAGAAAGACTCGGGTCAGAATCCTCCACTGCATCAAGCTAAGGGTCAAAGACTTCTTCCTTTCTCTTAGTTCCTTTTTCGGTCTCAGAGTTTCTCTTGCGTCTTCAGAGGCGATTTTGGTGGGAGTATTTGTTCTCTGCAGAGTCTTCATGGCATTGCGCTACTGTTTGGTACGAATGACGTCATGCAGTTAGGCATACCCGTTACCGATTCTAGGTACAGTTCTGGATAATTTTTGTTTTTGTTTTTTGGAAAGTAAAGAAAATTATTTTGTTTAAAATGGAGTCATTGTTGGAGCTATCTTCTCGTTATAAGTGCTTCACAGTCTTTGGTATATTAAGTGTTGTCTCTACATACGGAAAATTTCAGTCAAGTCCGATGATTGTCTCATTGGATGGACGAAATATTTTGTAACTAAAGTCATCCAAAAATCTGTCTGCGTCAGTTGAAAAAAATCATTAAAATCAAAATGAAGTCAAAGAGTTCAGAGACGTTTTGCAACTTCAGAAGGGACGACATGACGTCACGTCTGTCAGAACCGATATACATTTGCATGACATTCATACACCGCAACAATCATGCAACAAAAGCGAAATTTAAAAAGGGCAAATGTCAAGCAATTCTGTCTAATGAAACCCTCAATTCGCCTTTATAATCCGGGCACAAATTAAACTCAGATGGATATGTCAATTACCTCGTAATTAAGGTTAATTAGAGCTCGTTTGAACAGGTGGTAGGCTAGCTAGGAGGGAAGTGCCACAAGGAACTCAGTTCGCACCGCATCGCTTGGCAAAAAAAAAAAAAAAAAAAATCTTCATTTAAGGAGACGACGTTCGGAGACAAAGTTTCTTATTATTGTTGCTGATGGAGAAGCAGAAGACATATAAAATTTAGAAGCTGCGTCTGAGCCATAAGGCCATAAATGAAGGCTGGACCGAGCTTGACATTGTCGAGGTGCCCGTGTGTGTGTGTGTGTGTGTGTGTGTGTGTGTGTGTGTGTGTGTGTGTGTGTGTGTGTGTGTGTGTGTGTGTGTGTGTGTGTGTGTGTGTGTGTGTGTGTGTGTGTGTGCGTGTGTGTCTTTGTGTGTGCGTGCGTGTGTGTATTTCTGTGTGTGATTCACCACGGTCTTAGATAACGTGTTGGACTCGTGATCGACATTTTTTGCCCTCCGGGAAGAGAGCTCAGAGCTCATGGGTGTGTTTGTTTGTGTGTGTGTTTGCGTGCGTGTCTTTGCGCATTTGTGTGTGTGTGTGTGTGTGTGTGTGTGTGTGTGTGTGTGTGTGTGTGTGTGTGTGTGTGAGCATCTGTGTGTGCGCGTGTGTGCACGTGTATATGTATTTGTGCTTGCGTGAATATATTTGCTTGTGTGTATGTGCTTGCCTGTGTGTGTGTGTGTGTGTGTGTGTGTGTGTGTGTGTGTGTGTGTGTGTGTGTATTCAATGTCAACCACGTGACCTTGTTTCACAATATATGTGCGTGTTTGCTGAAAATTTATTGTAACAATACATTCTTTCAATATGCATTGCGGTGTGCTTTTTCAAGCTTGTTTTTTCTAGACGTGGTAATTTGTAAAAAAAAAAAAAAAAAAAAAAAAAAAAATTAAGAATATATTCATCTGATGCAGATTATTGTGGGATTCATTTGAAGTTTAGGAAAAAAAGAAGAAGAAAGAAAAAATCCAGTCTAGGACAGTCAAAATACTGGATAACTTCATAGCCTCAAATTATTCATGAAGACAAAACTGAAAACTTCCTGTAACAATTCTATCTTTGACCTCACCATCATATCATGGATATCTTTCCGAAGAAAATATTGCAACCTCGCTTATGCTACACACGCCCGTGCGTGCACACACATACACACTCACACACACACACACACACACACACACACACACACACATGAAAACACATACACACGAGCAAATACATACACGCAAGCACAAATGTATGCACACACACACACACACACACACACACACACACACACACACACACACACACACACACACATAAATCATACGAAAATTGACTAAAACACATGAATCTGTTTTCGCTAAAAAAGCGTAGACTCAGAGGTGACTTGATACAGGTCTTTAAGATTTTAAGGGGATTTGACAACATCAAAAGTGACCAAATTTTCACATTGAATGAGAATCAGACAAGAAACAATGGTCTCAAACTGTCCGGAAATAGATTCAATTTGGAAGTAGGTAGAAACAACTTTGCCAACCGTGTAGTTAATGAATGGAATAAACTTCCTGCACAGGTAGTGCAATGTAGTTCAGTTCGAAGCTTTAAGAATCATTTAGATAAATACCTAAGTAAGATGCTGTAATTATTATAATTTATGTTATATTATTTGTTTTTGTTTTGTTATAATTTGTCTGTCTGATTTTCATTTATTATTAGTTATATGTCAATTTATTATCATTTACTATTTACCTGTTTGTTTGTTATTCAACTATACCAATGCATTTATTTATGTATTTTAATTGTTATTTACATTGTTATAGTTTTAATTTATTATTAATATGATTTTTTTTTTTTTTTTTTTTTTTTTTTTTGCATCCGACCTAGATATGGATCAAAAGGTCTCCTGTCGGCATGCTTTGCCTTTGTAATCCTTTGTAATCCTTTGTAAACACAAATCACACACATATCACACACATACACATGTAGACACATATACATACATGTATACGCACACACACAAACACACACGCACACTCAGATATATATGTATACATACATACATATACACGTCAAGGGTTTTCCCCCTTATGAGGGAGGTAGCCAGTTAAGGCAAATACCCACTCCCACCAATTCCACCCCCATCCATCACTCTTTGTTTCCCTTGATCATCAGTACTTCTTACCTATACGAAAAACTCTAGTTTACATTTACAAAACAGCTCTTTTGCCAGAGTCCTTTGGTGTCAGAGGCCTCTGCTGGTGTCTGTCGTCTGTGAGACACCTGACAAATTCACAAAGGAAAGTAAAAAGATGGCCACCTGTAACGTGGTGAAATTAAATCGTGGATCATAATATGGCAATATGTCTCGGAGCGGAGAGCAAGTGGTGACCCGGGATATTAATGCATAACTTAGAACGCGCTGTTTGCTGAATATCAGAGACGCAATAGATTTTCGTTTTCATAGAAATTGTCTTTGATTACTAAAGAGTTTCTAACAGCTGTATAGAATGGTCTATCTATAGTTGGAGAGATACACGAATAGAACAAATCTCAGTCCCATTAGCTAAGATAAATTTGACTTTGTGATTTTTATTTTTTTCAAAATGAATAAAATCACCAGGTTAGACAAACAAATACACAATTGACCTCATCTGAGGGGGTGTAATAAAGTTTTCATCAGATAATTCTATGACCGTCGCGTGCAGGACTCGAACCTACCGCTCAGGCGCCAATAAAACTACTGATTGATGTCGCTGTCCACTAGCAAATTTCTCACGTAAAAAGTATTCATCTACATCGGATATTTACGATACGATTAAGTTTACTACCTCGTAAAAAGCCTTACGTCGTAAATCCACAACAAAAAGTTAAATTTCTCTCACAGTTGGATAATATCAACCACTGTAGTACCTATCAATGGAAGCGATAGCGCATTGTGGGTTTATGACGTCATACAGATATCAGGCGAGTATAGTGTGACGTCACTTGGCACCTTTCTCTGTATGGGATCCTGAGTGCATATTTTATGCAGTCAGTAATTTAAGGACTTGAGCGACCTAAAAAATAAATAAATAATAAATGAGTAAATAAATGAATGAATAAGTAATAAATACATACATCAATCAATCAACAAATGAATAAATAGATAAATATATGAATAAATAAGTAATAAATAAATACATCAATCAATCAACAAATAAGTAATAAATCAATCAACAAATAGATAAATAAATAATAAATCAACCAATCAATCAACAAATAAATAATAAATAAATCAACAAATAAATAAATAATATATAGACAAATAAATAGAACAATAAATAGATAATATTTTTACTGACGGCTATGACGTATTTTTCATATTCTACAACGAATGAGGTCATATAGAGGACCACAGGCTGAAAGAGTCCTCGGCCGTCCGTGACCCTCAACTGAATAGAATATTTCGAATTTAACTTAAAAAAAATCTGGTTGTGTTTACATAACTCAAGTCGTGTTCCAATCCTGCTGATTCCGATGTCTAAGCACAAAAGGTCATATTAAGGCGCCTCCTGATGGGTATTCCCTATACCATATATTCTTAAAATAAAAATGTAGATAATTTTTAACAGGTTTTCATAATCTAAAAAAAAAAAAATCTCTCGAGTTAACCTGAATAAACTATGTAAAGGCGTACAAACACTATCAAAGAATCGTGCATCATCAAACGGTTCTTCAGTTTGTAAAATATTTGTGTTTTTATTATTTCCCGTTTTTCTTTTATGTCCAAAAAGAGTTTCTCTGAAAAATAAATACTCAGCAGAAAATGCGTGAAAATCTTCGTAATAGATTGCATGACTGCACCATGAAATTCAGCTTTTGAAATGGATTGTTTTGAATGAAAGATCAAATCCCTATGGCATGTTTGTCTGGTCCTGAAGCCGGCTGAATTTCAGGCTGAAAGTTTCATGAAGCTGATGAGGACTTCATCCCCTCCTCCTCCTCCTCCTCGTCCTCCTCCCTTTCTGTTCCTCCTCCTCCAATTTCTCCTCTTCGTCCTCCTCCTTCCCCCTTTATACAACGAAGCTTTAACAAAAGATACATTTTATCATCAATAACTAAAATGATCATCTATCATAACTCTAAATAGATATTTCAACACTTCCTTTAGTTAACTTGAGTCATTATAATCTAGATAGAATTTTGAATCCTTTGAATTCTGAAACATAAATTATTTCTGGAAGACATTTGGATCCCAAGGCTGAGGTCTTTGTAAAAAAAAAAAAGGACCACCCTGCACGGAAGGTGTAATTCTAGTTAGAACTACACCTCTGCCTTACCAAGGGGAGGCCACAGAGATGAATAAAATCGCCTGGCGACAGTCACAATGAGAGAAGCGACACCTGGCAATGAAGGCGTTAACAACGTAACCCGATTCTGGGAATTTTTTGACAAGAGAGAAAAAAATGAGGTTAAATAATTTCTGAAAAAACCTCAAGCACGTTTTCTTTTTTCAGATATAACAGTGAAGTACCCAAATTTATGCTGTGTGCGTTGTTGACAAGGAAAACATTATTTTCATCAAGTCTTCCCCAATTATGATATTTTTAACTTAACGTTGGGGGGGTTGTCTCTTTCGGCTGAATAAAATAGATTGGTAGAATCCAGGAACTCCGAACCACGACTATCTTCTTCCTCGACGCAAGAATCCTCTTAGATGAATAAAATCACTTGACGACATAGCTGATGTCCTAGTTTAAAAAAAAATGCATGGGTTCATACAAGTATGTTTTTTTCCAGACTCCAGTTGATGGGTTTTCTAGGTATTCATCTAGAAAAAAATAAGATTTCAAATTTTAGACTTTCGCCTCTTCGGAAAGGTTTACTGACTACGCGGTAGTGTAGATTGGTTCTTCCCAGTTCTAGATTAAACAAACATCCTGACAGTTTGTGACCCCTATTTCTTGTCTTCTTAGTACTTAGTGTAAAGATACATTCTGAATTCTAATGAAAGCAGTTTCCTTTAAAAATCTTGAAAACCTATACCTAGCAACCCAGTCTCAGCATTTTTGGTGAAACGGGTTTTGAGAAGTTTTCGTATGATTTGTTTCTCTCAGTCTATCAGTCTTGTACCTCACAACTGTACCCTTTCCAATTTGTCAATGTCTTTGACGAGATTTGGTGACCAAACGGAGTAAGCCTATTCCAATTCATCTATATATTTGTTTCGTTATAGCTAGATTTAAGAAATAAAAAGATATAAAATGAAATGAAATGAAATTTAATTCAATTAAATACATATGAATTAAAAATAAACAAATAAATGAAATAGGATAAGAGTAATAATAATAGTAACAACAACAACAACAACGATAACAACAACGTTAACAACAATAACAACAACGACAACGATAATAACGATAATAATAATAATAATAATAATAATAATAATAATAATGATAATAATAATATCAATAACAATGTTAATACATATCCTGCTCCCATTTCGCGAAACAGATTACAAGGTTCAGACAACTTAAGCTCGTCGCTAATGATCACACTAAGGTGCTTCTAAAGAGTTTGCAGTTGTGCATAATATCATTGTTATCTACGAGTATATCCATGACACAAGTATTCGACATAAAGTCACAGAAAACAAGAAAATAACAAAATTCATTACCAGACAGAAATGAAAGAAATGTAGATGAACAGATTTGGAGGAACAGAAAAATATGACGATTTCTTCTGACAAGAGTTAAAGCTTACAGCGTAAGCAAATAACATTACAAGGAACATGTAATGAAATTTTACTTCGTCGTACATCCTACAAGGTTACTCTTACTCACTGACACACACACACATACACACACACACACACACACACACACACACACACACACACACACACACACACACACACACACACACACACACACACCATGGCGCAGTGCTAGCGTTCGCGGCCGTCACTACGGCGGTCCGGGTTCGAATCCCGCCCAGAGCTGAAATAATTTCAGTATCGCTGCGCTGTGAGTCGTTACTCCAACTCTCGTGGGTAGGGAGTTGGGTTTGTGTGTGCGTGTAAAGTCACAGCATTACCGATAGATCGGTCATATATGAGCTCTGAGGTCTCTTCCGGGAGGGTAATAGCTGTCGATCACGACTCCAACACGTGATCTAAGACCATGGTTAATCATACACACACACACACACACACACACACACACACACACACACACACACACACAGAAGCGTGATCATACTTACAAGCAAATATTTGTTTAAGTGTACATCAATGCTTGCATGTTTTTACGTTTGCATGTTTGTATATATGTTCATGTATGCTGAAACACCCCTGTTCAAACCTACGAGATTAATGTCGTCATGCAAAGTGATGCATTTCAAATATTGTCGACATTAATGTGATACAATTAATACTGTATCAACAAAGTAGTTTGTTTTTCAAGTTTTCAATTTAATTGATTACACCGTTTTTTGTTAACGGGAATCTGTTCAAAATACTTAAACAATATAATCTTGTTCTGATATTGTGAAAAAAGTCTTCATTTTCTCGTTTTATCTTTTATTTTCTTTCATTGTCGTTGTTGTGTTTATTAATGTCAAGTTCATGTGTTCATATATTCAAAACTATTCACGGGAATTTGTTCAAAATACTTAATATAATTTTGTTCAGATATTGTGACAAAATTCTTCATTCTTTTATTTGTTTCTTTTCATTTTCTTTCATTGTCGTTGTTGTGTTTATTAATGTCAAGTTCATGTACTCAAACAATATAATCTTGTTCAGATATTGTGACAAAAGTCTTTATTTTCTTGTTCTTTTTTAAATTTTCTTTAACATTGTCGTTGTTGTGTTTATTAATGTCAAGATCATGTGTTCATATATTCAAAAAGACACGAATACTAATCTTACTCAGTGATTTCATTAATGTTCAGTTTTTCACTTGATATCGACTTTTTCCTTTAATCTTCACTCTTTCCCTTGACGTTCATTTCTTTTTCCTCAAACGTCCTCTTCCTTTCACTCAAAGTTTTATCTCGTCTCTCCGCCGGTCCGGCAATTTTATGCAGCTGAAGGGAAAGCGTTTCGACACAAGAAGAGTATCTCTCTCCGTTAACTCTTTAATGATTTTGAGAATCTGCTTGCCGCCACGCGATTTTATTCAGCTGAGGAAAGCATGCAATAGTAAAAGGGTTATAGAATATGTTTTATATCTTCTTCAATACTTTGATCATTTTAGACACACACATTATATATATATATATATATATATATATATATATATATATATATATATATATATATATATATATATGTACTGTATATGTGCAGACAAGTAAACATGAAAATATGTAAGCATTGATGTACACGTGAACAAATATTTACTTGCAAGTATGTTTGCGCTTGTGTGTGTGCCTGTGTGTGTGTGTGTGTGTGTGTGTGTGTGTGTGTGTGTGTGTGTGTGTGTGTGTGTGTGTGTGTGTGTGTGTGTGTGTGTGTGTGTGTGTGTGTGTGATTCACATGGTCTTGGATCACGTGTTGGACTCGTAATCGACAGCTGTGTTGTGTGTGTTTGTGTACGTGTTTTCGTGCACGCACGCAGGGTCTTTTTCATTCATTTGGCTAAACTTTCGAGAACAAAAAAATCTAAAAGTTCTCAGGACTCCAAAATTGGTCCCCGAGAATGGACCCCTGATTTGGGTCTCGGCAACGTGGGTCTCAACTTTGGGGCCACTGATTTGGGTCCCTCAACTGATGCTCCTTGATCTAGGACCTTGATCTAGGACCCTGGTGTGGGCCTTGATCTAAGACCCTGGTCTGGACCTTGATCTAAGACCCTGGTCTGGACCTTGATCTAGGACCCTGGTCTGGACCTTGATCTAGGACCTTGATCTAAGACCCTGATCTGGACTTTGATCTAAGACCCTTGATCTAAGACCCTAGTCTGGACCTTAATCTAAGACCCTGGTCTGGACTTTGATCTAAGACCTTGATCTAAGACCCTGGTCTGGACCTTGATCTAAGACCCTGGTCCGGACCCTAGTCTGGACCTTAATCTAAGACCCTGGTCTGGACTCTGGTCTGGACCTCGGTCTGTCGCCCCGAAGTGTCTCGCTTGTCCGAGAGGACGGATGAGGATCTCGATGAATCAGTTATGGCGGAAGCTTGTGCCCGGGGAATCGAGGCTGGTGCTTGGCATTCGTGATCAAGGCAGAGCTTCCAGAGTGACACTTCAGAAAGTCACTTGTATATTTGGAATTGTTTGTATTGGCTAGGCGAAGTCCGGGGAGGTGATGCTTTTGTTCGAGTTTCTCTTTCCTGGTTTATTTATTTATCTATTTATTTATTTATTTATTTCTTATTTATTTTATTTTATTTTATTTTATACATTTATTTATTTATTTATTTATTTATTTATTTATTTATTCTTTTTTGCAATAGGTCAGGGTAAGGTCAAAATATTTGAAAAAGTCATTCTTCTTAAAAAAGAAAAGAAAAAAAAAAGAATCCGAATTACTTTATATATACTTTATCTCTAATTTCTCAGTTAAAATCCCATACATCGTAATATAAAAAAGAAGATTGATGTAACCTTCCAAAGTCAAATTCATTGTTCTACATTCTAGTTAATCCTAGAAAACAGTCACATTTAGGAAAATATTTACTAGTATCGACATAATGAAAGTTACATTTGACCTTTCTCTTGGTACGAAAACTTATGACCTTGGATGACCCTGAAAGGTCAGACTCAAGGTCAAACAGACAGGAGGGCGAAAGTCGAAAACAGTTGCTGTCAAATGTTTATCATTCGCTCGCCGATCAGTTTAGAGCGCCGCTACCTGTGACGGAGGTCGAATTGACGGAAGTTCGAACCCTGTCACCGGCGAGTTGGACCAATGGCATGGTTTATTAGATTCCACACCAAGAAGTAAGGGGCACCGTTCTAGCCTACTGATAGGGGGATTTTGCGACGTTGAACCGAATTATTAATCATCATTCGCATACATTTCATTATTAATTTGCACGAAATTAGTCCTATCATAATACTATTCAGACGTAAACAGGAGTACTCTGATAGACAATCTACACCAATAGTAATAATGGTAATTCTAATTACGGTGGCAGCAGAAACGTAGTAGTAGTAGTAGTAGTAGTAGTAGTAGTAGTAGGAGTAGTAGCAGTAGCAGTAGTAGTCTACGATAAAACCTTGGTTGTATTACTAGTATTTGTGTTACATTAGTATTAACACCAATAATAAAATTACCCTTTGTATGATTATTGGTACAAGTAAAATATCGGTACTGATAACGGTGGTCGTAGTATCAGTAGTTGTAATAGTAGAAATGTAGAAGCGGTACAAGCAACAAGTTGTAGTAGACGCAATAGAATTAGTAAAAAAAAATATATCTAGTAACAATTTGTGTAATAGCATATATACTAGATGGATTGATATTACGTAGCCAATATATTTTCATCTAATTGTCATAATCTAAATCAAACCATTTGCATATAAAGCTTTCAATAATTTTAATTCGTCGTTATTAAAGTTCTGATAGCTGAATACGTATTTTGTGCCCTTTTCAGTAATTTATTTGACATCCATTTGAAACGGCAATGGGCGCATTTATCATTTGCTTTCGTAGTCTAATGCTGTTATTATAATTGTACTTTCTGACAGTGTTTTGTTGTGTCTGGTGCAAAGAGTAGGTTCGAGTCCTGCACTGGGTATTCAAGGTAGCATGAAAAAACTTGTGTTAATTTCAAATAGGGGAGGGGAATGCAAATATGTGTAATGGTTGCAAAATTGAAAAAAGAAATCAGTAAATTGCATCGTTTCCATTATGTAATTGTGAAAACCTGTCAGGGCAAATTATATTCACACACACACACACACGTGTCATTAATGTCATGTGGAATAGAGAGACGTTTATGAGGATATGAATTTTGAAAATTCAGCGCATCAAATCACGAGATTAATATGACGGCATAGATGTGAATAAAATTGCATGGCGTCAATAAAAAAATAGAAAAAATCTTCACACGACAAGGAAGGAATTGTCCCGTTTGTTTACTAACATTCTTGTCCACACGTAGGTAGGCGGTGCTTAATGAATGACGTCATATCGTCTCGATCGAGAGATGCGTGACGTCATGTCGACATAGGATATTTTCAACAAATATGAAACACTTTATATGCTTCAGCGGGCCCTAGAATAACGAGAAAATGTTATACAATAACCAGAATTGCATATTATCGTAAGGATAGTGATAACATTGTAGAATAGCAGTGAGTCGATATAATGTGTCAATTTAATGACTGCGTCAGTGCCGCTTTAGGCTAACTCTGTTTGACCTTTTAGCGGGAAAGCGAGGAGACGCCACTGACGTCATCCAGAAGGCGTTGCCGAACACTATCTAATTGCTCGTTAGAGAAGTCAAACAAGGGAGCCTAATCAGAGCTTAAAGGCGGGATTTAGAACATTAAGGGGAAGAGAGAGAGAGAGAGAGAGAGAGAGAGAGAGAGAGAGAGAGAGAGAGAGAGAGAGAGAGAGAGAGAGAGAGAGAGAGAGAGAGAGAAAGAGGGTGAGAAAGAGAAACAGAAAGAGGGAAAGAGAGACAGAAAGAGAGAGACAAAAAGAGAAAGAGAAAGAGAGAGAAAGAGGGAGAGAGAAAGAGAGAGAGAGATGCAGAGGAGGAGGATTAGGTTTATTATCTTGTTATCAATCTCCTTATCGGCATATCACTCACTTTCCTCTCCTTACCGTTAGATCTGAACAGAAAATGAAGAACGAAATAGGCTAATGGTAGTTATAGTAAAAAAAAAAAATACCATCTGTTACGAAATGAATTATGTTAATCTTATCAGTGAATTGATTCGTTTGCAATAAATACAATTTTCGCAAGACAATACTAGATCCGAAATATCGTGGAAGTAACACAGGTGGAGGGGGCGGGTGAGGGGGAGGAGGTGGGTATTTGGCGGGGAGAGGTTGATGCAGAGAGTGAGGGAGGGAGGGAGGGAGGAGGGAGGGAGGGAAGAAGGAGAGTGTCTTAGAGGTACGTAAGGCTGGAGGAGGTTGGATGGGAGTTAACAGGATTGATAAAAATAGAGGATGGAATAATATGTGAGAAAGACAAGAAAAATAAAACGAGGAGAGAAGAAAAATAAAAAGATAAACGAGGAGAGAAGAAACTAAGAGACAAATAAAACAAAAATAAATAGATAAATGAATTAATAGATATATTGATAAGATAATAAACAAAGAAACAAAAAACTAACTACATGAGAGACACACGTGTGTGTGTGTGTGTGTGTGTGTGTGTGTGTGTGTGTGTGTGTGTGTGTGTGTGTGTGTGTGTGTGTGTGTGTGTGTGTGTGGCTCGACCTACGACTGACTCAACTATGACGTCATATCGTTTTCGGTCCAAAAAGAACTGACCTGTTCTTGCGTAGACCTTGATCTAGCTACCTTCTGGTGCACCAACAACTCTACTAGGAAGCAATTGTGATCCTCTAGGAACAAATATCCTCTGTCCGTTTCTATTTCCTACCGCTGCCTCTGGTCTCCTAAAGGTACCTCATGGTCTCCTACCGGCACCTCTGGTCTCCTAAAGGTACCTCTGGTCTCCTAAAGGTACCTCATGGTCTTTTACCGGTACCTCTGGTCTCCTAAAGGTACCTCATGGTCTCCTACCGGCACCTCTGGTCTCCTAAAGGTACCTCTGGTCTCCTAAAGGTACCTCATGGTCTCTTACCGGTACCTCTGGTCTCCTAAAGGTACCTCATGGTCTCCTACCGGTACCTCTGGTCTCCTGCTGGTGGTAAGGATGGTGGGAGGTTTCCTCCTGTTCCACCTCAAACCAATTTGCCGCCATCGATTTTATTGGCATCTGTGCCACATTTGGGTGCCTCTCTGTTTTATGGGCAGCGCACACAAAAAGCTTAGCTGCTCATACACAATGAGATCGCCTCAGTCTCAACTCCCCTCAACCACCTCCTTCAGACTCTCATTTCGCTTTTTCCCCTTCCATTTTCTTTTCCTCTTGTCCTTCCCCGTCTTCCATTTTCTTTTCCTCTTGTCCTTCCCCGCCTTTATCCTTCTAGTTACTCCTCTCCTGTTGGTCCTTCCTTTATGTCTTCATGTCCTTTTGGGTATGTTTCCTTTTGGCCCTTCTACTTAATCCTCTTCGATTCCCAACAGCTAGTCTTCTTGTTTCTCCTCATCTCTTCCTTATTTTATTTCTTTTTCTCTGTTTTTCCTTTTTCGATTCAATTGTTGGTCTCCAATTGGTTCTCTTCGCCATTTCCTGATCCTTCGCCAATCTCGCTCGTTCATTCTTCTTCTTCTTCTTCTTCTTCTTCTTCTTCTTCTGCTCCTTTCATTTTCTCTTCTTCCTTTCTTTCGATCTTTTTCCTGTCCTTTCTTTCTCATTGTCTATCTTCCTTACATTTTTCTTATTCCGGTTCTTACATTTTCTCACTCTTTTTTCTGTCTCTTCATTTTCCTCCTCCTCCTCCTTCCCCTCTTACGCCTCCTTTTTCTCTTCTTCCTCTTCCTTTTCCACTTGTTATGGGATATTGACCGTAAAATGGTTATGCAGCTATCACCCTCCTTTCTCCTCTTCCTCCTCCTCCTCCTCCACCTCTTCTTCCTCTTACTCTAGCGCCTTCTTTCTCTCCTCCTCCTCCTCCTTTTTCTCTTCCTTATGGGGTATTGACGCCATTACATCAGGGAATTTAGTAACACTTCTACAAACCAGATAAACGCAATTTTCTTGTATATTTGGGAAAATCTCCACTCAAAGAAAAATATTGTTTGCTTTGTCTTTTCTCTCTCTTCTTTCTGTCACACTGCTTAGATTTCTTCTTTGCCATCTCTGTGACTTCATCTCTTCAATGTGACAGAAACACTGTAGATGGAAGCGTTAGTTATTGGTGATTAGATATTCCATACAAATCCTCTTCCTCCTCTTCATCTTTCCTCTTCTTCTCTTCCTTTTCCTCCTCTTCTTTCCCCTTTTCCTCTTCTTCCTCTTCGTTCCATTTTTCCTACTCCTCCTATCCCTCGTTTTCCTTCTGGTACACCTCCTCCTCTTCCTCCCCCTCCTCCTCCTCCTCCTCCTCATTTATGTTTTCTTCCTACTCTTCTTCTGGCCCTAATTCTATTTTCATCCTTTCCATTCTCCCCGTCCTACTCCTGTTTTTTACCCTACCCGTGTTTTCCTCCTCCACCCCCTCCTTCTCCACCCCTCCTCCTCCCTCCTCCCCCTCCTCCATATCCACCTCCTCTTCCTCCTCCTCCACCCCTCCTCCTCCCCCTCCACCCCTCCTCCTCCTCCTTCTCATTCTCCCCCTACTCAGACTCCTCTTTTCCTCCTCTTTTTCCTCCTGCTTGATCGCCTCCCATCGCGCCCGGCTTTTGCAGTCCCTCCATTGTCTTCTTCGTCTTTGATGTCTCCAGACACCTCCCTCCATCTCCTCCTCCTCCTCCTACTTTCACCTCCATGCATCTCCTCTCCCTCCTCGCCTCTCCTCTTCATTTTCTCCCTCCTCTATATTTTCTCTCGCTTCTCTTTGTCCCATCTTCGTCGCCCCCAACACTTCTGTTGAATACTTTCTCATTGCGTCCACCTAAAAACCCCCCTTGGGGTTGCATTACCGGCCAGCTCTTCTTTTCTCTTCTTTTCTCTTTTCTTCTCTTCTCTTTTCTCCTTTTCTTAGTTTTTCTTGTCTTTTAACATTTCTTTTTTTTCATCCCTTCCTTTGTTTATTCCTTTTCCTCTTTCATTCCTCTTCTGGTTTTTTTTTTATTCTTTTCGCTGTCTTTCTTCTTTTCCTTAACTTTTCTTTTTTCTCCCTAAATACTTCTCTTTGCTCTCCTTTTCTACTTCTCTAGCTTCTCCTTGTTTTTCTCTTCCTTCTCCTTCGTCACCCTCTTCTTTGTCTCCATATTCTTCTCTCTCTCTTCATCTCCCTCCTCATTTCCTTCCCTTTCTAATTCTCCATCTTCTTACATTTCTCACTTCTCGTTTTCACCTTCTTCCATTTTCTTTTTCTTTCACGTCTATCCTTTCCTACGTCTTCCTCCTCCTCGTATTCCTCTTCCTCCTCCTCATGCTTTTTCCTCTTCTCCATGGTTCTTCCTCCTCCTCCTTATGCCCAATCCTCCTCCTCCCCATGCTTCTTCCTCCTCCTCCTCCTCATGCTTCTTCCTCCTCCTCCTCATGCTTCCTCCTCCTCTTCATGCTTCCTGCTCCTCCTCCTCCTCCTCCTCATGCTTCTTCCTCCTCCTCCTCCTCTTTATGCTTCCTCCTCCTCCTCCTCATTCTTCCTCCTCCTCCTCAGCTTCTTCCTTCTCCTCCTCAGCTTCTTCCTTCTCCTCCTCAGCTTCTTCCTTCTCCTCCTCAGCTTCTTCCTTCTCCTCCTCAGCTTCTTCCTTCTCCTCCTCAGCTTCTTCCTTCTCCTCCTCATGATTCCTCCTCCTCCTCATGCTTCTTCTTCCTCCTCCTCATGCCTCTTCCTCCTTCACCTCATGCCTCTTCCTCCTCCTCCTAGTCTTCCTCCTCCTCATGCTGTTTCTTCCTCCTCCACCTCGTGCCTCTTCCTCCTCCTCCTCCTGGTCTTCCTCCTCCTCGTTTTCATTTTCTTTGCCTTCCTCTTCCTCGTCTTTTTCCGCGTGTGAGGGCCCATTCCAAGTAATATTCCAATGCATTTCTGTGCCTCTGACCTCAATTCCCACTTCATCACCTCCTCCCCGTCTTCCTCTCCTTTCTTCATCTTCCAATTCCTCTCTTCTTCATTGAGAGAGAGAGAGAGAGAGAGAGAGAGAGAGAGAGAGAGAGAGAGCGAGAGAGAGAGAGAGAGAGAGAGAGAGAGAGAGAGAGAGAGAGAGAGAGAGAGAGAGAGAGAGAGAGAGAGAGAGAGAGAGAGAGAGAGAGAGAGAGGGGGGGGGCTTACGCCTAGAAGCGCTTAGCTAAATCCAAGGTCACCATCTTGGCCTGGTGTGCTCAGACTTGTCAGTATTTGTTAAGCGTCCGAAACTAACCCAATAATCGACACAAAAAGGCATCACAGAATAGGGACAAACACGGTGTAAAATAAGGACAGACTCTTTCAAAACGAGTACAAAAATATATTAAAATAATGACAAAGACCAGACAAAACACTTTAGTTTACCCATGAAACAAACATATCTTGTGAAAAAAGAACAAACTTTATGTGCCTTTGCAAGAATTAGAGAAAAAAAAAGGTCAACACGGGCCGCCCAAACGAGGGCGAATCGTTTAAAGAAGCAAAAGAAAGAAAAGAAAAAAAAAAAATCGTAACGAACCATTACTCCTTTGCAAATATGCTCAGCGCAATATGCGCGCTGCCAAAAAGTGGCGCTGGATTTTTTTTTTTTTTTTTTTTTTTTTTTTTTCCACTAATAAAAACACGACTCTGACCATTCCCGGCCGTTTAGGGAACCTTACTCCCTCCGTAGCCAAGACCCTATTTGTGACACAGGTTATCCTCCGAGTTCGATTGAAAAAAAGGTAACCTTTGGTAAATGCTGAGGTCTCGATGTTTCACGAGCTGTTAGAGCGCACCTTATTCTGACAGAAGTGTTCCTCCGAGTTAGAGACGAAGAAGAAGACCTTTGGCACAGGTGTTATTCTGAGTTCGAGAGTAAAAGAAAGTCGAAGTCCCTTTGGTCCCTCAATGTTCAAAGAGATCTTCTGGTACTAACGTTCCTTTGAGTTTGAGAAGAAGAGAAGAAGCGGAAGATTCTTTGGTAAAGGTTGTAGTCTCTGTGTTCTAAGAAACTTTCTGGTACAGGTATTCTCCTGAGTTCGAAACGAAACTACGAAGCGAAAGGCCCTTTGGTAAAGGTTATGGTCTCGATGTTCTAAGAGACCTTCTGGTACTAGTGTTCCTCTGAGTTTGAAACGAAGAGAAGAACCGGAAGACCCTTTGGTAAAGGTTATGGTCTTTGTGTTCTTAGAGACCTCCTGGTACAGGTATTCTTCTGAGATCGAAGTGTTCCTCCGAGTTCGAAACGAAGAGAAGAACCGGAAGACCCTTTGGTAAAGGCTGTGGTCTCTGTGTTCTAAGAGACCTTCTGGTACAGGTAGTCTTCTGAGTTCGAAACGAAGAGAAGAACCAGAAAACCCTTTGCTGAAGGTTTATGGTTTTGATCTTTTTTGTTTCTCTAATTCTTCTGGTACGGGTGTTCCTTTGAGTTCGAAACGAAGCTGAGGACCTTTGACAAACGTTCTTCCAGCAGAAGCTGACTTCGGAACAATTCGCATTAGCATAAATCCATAAAGGACAAACCGTACGGTCAGCCTTTTCCCAGCTGTTCCCGGAATCCGCCCCGGACATTTTCTCCTTCTCGTTCGGTTGTGTCCCAAAATTTCTGTTTTCGAATTATTCGTTTATTCGTCTTTCGGTTCTCCGGCTTCCCTTGACATCGTGATCTCCGTTGTATATTCAAATTAATTCCCTAAGCCGTCTTATTCCTTTGTAACATAATAAAAAAATTATTACAGAAAAACAAAAGATTAAACCACAATACCCATTAGCCGAATGAATTCGCATAAGAAGATCCTTGCCGACCCTGAGGGAACCATCTGATGATTGTATTACAACAACAAAATTCTATGTAATGCAATACTGAATGTATTACTCAACTCCCATCCATTTCTCTCTACTTCAAATCTCCTTTGAGTACAACTGCGAGCAAATGAATCTGCTACAACATAGGAGAGAACCGTGCTGGTTTCTGGTGACATGTGGCAATTCTAATGTGAGCATACACAGGGTAACCCAAAAATGATTTTTTTTTTATATGTCCTTCACTAATGTCTGTCAAAAAAGACCGTTCATTTTTTACAGCAGGATAAATTGACATGATTTTTTTTTTGTGAATAAATTTACATTTTGAGCTGAAAAATAACTAAGTTTATTTTGCACTGATTTTTGATACTCACTGTACAAAACTTTCTTTCACATGTTCAGGATATTTTCTCTCTCTCTCTCTCCTTTTCTTTCTCTTTGAATTTGGAAAAAAATCAACTAAATGTGGTCAAAGACACGTGTAAAGATTATGCCAGTTTTCAGACCCATTTCATCAAAACCTATTTACGTAAATATCAGGATCATTACCGATCAAAGAAATGCAAATATGAACACATGTTTCGTTAAGAACCACGCAATTAAGACTTCAGACACTTTTTCTAATGGCCGGCGCAACTAGCCGTTACCTGCCCACCTAAGAACATCAGTTGGTGGTCACTGGCAATCGTAGGATAAGGGACGTGGATTAGGGACGTCTCCCATTATTAAAGTCATTACGGTTTCGGGGTCCATTCTTGCACCAACGGTCTCAGAAGCCAAGGCATTCTCTGCCAAGTGGCACTGGATACCAGAGACTCTGGAGGCTGAAACGCCCAAGCCTGGAATAGTATTACCCTTTAAGGAGAAGCGGAAACTGTATGCATTTCCAGCGGAAGGGAGGGAAAGACTAAGCAGAGTTTCCGAGGAGGCTAAAGTGAGAATCTAAGGACCTGGACCATGGGTGGGCAACCCTTGGCACACGTGCCAAACCTGGCACACTAACGGCCTTTTTTCCGGCACGCGAGACCCAGAGCTCAGCTTAAGATAGATAAGTGATAAATCCCAAAACTTCTATCGTATGACCATTGGTTACCTCATGCTGTGCTGGGCGGCAGTTTGGGACCCTAAGAAGATAAATGAAGGGCACATACTCGTACGTAGGCCTATAATTTTATTTCGTCGGAACGCGAGAAAATTTGTATTAAATATTTGGCTGATTCTAGAATCCACACTTTAAAAGCCTTCCCATCCTTTGTCTAGTTCAACCATAACCATCC
>NC_134778.1:71187824-71192824 GCF_046742065.1 Oratosquilla oratoria
ATTGGACTTAGAGAAGGAGGAGGAGGAGGAGGAGAAGGAGGAGGAGGAGGAGGAGGATGGAGGTTGGAGAGAAGGAGAAGGAAAGTGGAGGAACGGGACGAGGAAGATAAGGCTGGGAGGCGAGAAGCAATGGGAGAGGAGAAGAAGGAAGGATAAGAGGGAGAAAAGGGAGAAAATGAAAAAGAGTGAGAAGAGGAAGAGAGAAGATGGGGAGAAGAGGAGAAATAGGTGTATAGGGAGGAAAAGAATGATGAGGAAGAGGAGGAGTAGGAAGAAGAAAAGCAGGAAGAGGAGGCAAAAGAGGAGATAGAGGAAGAGGCGGAGGAGGAATTGGAGGAAGAAAAGGTGGAAGAGGAGTATGAGGAAGAAAAAGAGGATGAGCATGAGGAAAAATAGAAGAAAGCGAAGGAGGAGGAAAAGGAGGAGGAAGAGGAGAAGGAGGAAGAGGATAAGAAGGAGAAAGAAAATAATCAAGCTCAAGCTGCAGCTAAAACAAAGGAAGAGAACATTTAGAGAGAAAGGCAGAGTACCATGAAGGAGTAACATAATTTCGTACTTTTGATGTCAGTTCACTGTTCCTTAGTGTGCCTGTGCGAGACGGTGACCGCGTGGGATGCCTCGGCTTCTCCTCAATACACGAGAAACCGGGAGTCTTTTCAGGACCCTTAGCTGCCTGGGGACTCCTGAGCTCACTCGGGTCTGTATAGGACGAAATCTCACTATTATGAGGGAGCTCCATTGCCAAATCCTTCACAGGATACCTACAATCCTACTGGGCCCGGGAGAAACAAGAGGAGAGAAAAATGGACAAGAGCTTTGAGAAAAAGGAAAAAGAAAACTAAAACGGCTTCCTCTCTTTGAGGCTCCCCAGTCCCTTCGCAACCGAAAGAGTGACACGGTGATGAAGAAAATAGTCTGACGACAAATTTAATAAAAAAAAGAAAAAGAAAATGGACATCTGGTGGGGAAAGAGTTAAGTAAAGGAAATGAACGAAAGTGAAGGGAGGGAGGGAGAGGGAGAGAGAGGGAGGGAGGGAAGGAGGAGGAGGAGGGAGGAGGAGGAGGAGGAGGAGGAGGGAGGAGGAGAAGGATACAGAAGAGGTGTGGTTCGGGAAACAAGCTGACGTGTAGAACAAGTGCCTGAAAGCAATTTCCCTGACAGTCAGGCAGTTCACCCATCTCACGACTAATGACCCTATCCCCGTTCCCCTCTCCCCTCTTCCTCCCTTCCCCTCTCTCCCCTTCCTCTCCACTCCCTCACTCCCACTATTCCTCTCTTTATTTAACCCCCTTACCCCCCACCTTTCCTATGAGGGAAGGTAAGCAAGTAGACCAAATGTAATTACATTATGATTAAATTCCTAAACAGCTGAGGATTCAAAATGCGAGAGGAACATTTCACTTTTTAAATCTGTCTCTACCCATCTGTATCTGATATAATATGTTAATATAAACTTTTAGCTACATTTCCCTCTCGTTACCAAAAGAAAATACTGAGGCAGTGTATTTATTTTTTGCGAAATTCCTGTTTTGCTGCTCTGGTCAACATTCCGTTCTACTTTTTGCCTGACGTATGATAAGAATAACGACTTTTGAATTTTATTATAAGTACTGCCACTTCAATTGAAGTGAGTTATGATCTTTAGATATTTACTTTAGTTCATATTAAGTTAGGTTTACTGAAAATAAGCTAAGTTGGATGTACATATCCTTTTATTTCCTCGCTATAGGAAAAAGGTTGTACAGGATACTATAAAATTACTGTTTCATTAAGACTCGTTGAATATTAATTACATGGGGAAGTTATCAAAAGAAAAGTCCTCCAACTTCATTAATAGGTTCTATCTAAGTTTGTTAAAAACACCACAAACACGTTATGAACTGCAACTTAGCCACATGATTTTTTTTATGCACACATTTTCTTTTCTTTGAATAAAATCGTTTCTTGGCAGTCAGATGAAATTGTAACTTGCGAAGTGTAGAGATTGGCGTGATGACGTCATATCGTTAGTTTCTGAGACTTAGTACTAAATGCGCTTAAAACGCAGAACAATGAGTAAAGGCAGGAGACATTTTGGTCCATAACACGATCGAATGAAAAAAATAAAGTAAATAAGCAAGTGAATTGAGAGACTTCCTTCCACTAGAATGACGAGATGACAAAAATGCCAAGTGACACAGACCTCAACAAAGATCAAAACCTCTTTCCTGGATTCCGTTTGCTCAAGGTAGATATCAAAATCATAAAAGGCTTAATATTAAGAAATTGTAGTCTACGTGCATACCGTCGTCAACAGCGATTCCCATTCCCCGCCTTTGGCGCCCTTCGCATAGAGTAATGACGTCATATCGACGTAAGATCCGCTTCCGCCTTTGACAAAAGGGATATTCCATTCTCCATTACACCGTGCGCCAATATTGCATATAATTTGCAACGAAATTCATTAACCCCTAAGCTACCGAGGTTTGGGAGTTCCACGGAGATGAATGAAACAGCTGGCCAGATATCAGAATAAAAAGATAATTGCTACGCAAATACACAAGGGATTAATCAAGATAGGTTATTGTCTCTTTGCTTTTGAGAGGATGCCAAGGAGATGAATGTAATTGCTTTGTGTATATGCATGTGTTTGGGTTTCTCTGTGTGACTATGTACATGTGTGCGTGCATGTGCCTGTGTATTCCTGCATGCGTTTGTCTGCGTGTGTGTGTGTGTGTGTGTGTGTGTGTGCGCGCGTGTGTGTGCGTGTGTGTGTGTGTATGTGTGTGTGTGTGTGTGTGTGTGTGTGTGTGTGTGTGTGTGTGTGCGTGTGCGTGTGTGTGTCCATGTGTGTATGTGTACATGTATGTGCATGTGTGTGTGTACATGTGTGTGCATGTGTGTGTGTGTGCGTGTGTGCGTGCGTGTGTGCTAGCGTGTGTATGTGTGTGTGTATGCATGTGTGTGATTCACCATGGTCTTGGATCACATGTTGGACTCATGATCGACAGCTATTTCCCTCTCGGAAGAGAGCTCAGAGCTCATATATGACCGATCTATGGGTAATGCTGTGACCTTACATGCACACACACACACACACACACCTCCCCGTGTGTGTGTGTTTATGTCTGCATGTGTATACTTGGGTTCGTGTGCATGTACGTGTGTATGTGCAAGTATGATGCCCAAATAATTCCACATGACAATATAATATTACACACACTCGTATGTTTATATTGCAAAAATGTAAGAATAATTTTGCCTCTCAAAATTTCACGTGGTTTAGAATGTAAATTTTCTAACACATTTCTATTTAAATTTACATAAATCATGAAACTAATTATATAAAGAATACAATATTGAAATGCCACACTTTTATAAAAAGAAAACTGTGAATGGTATTATTTAAGGAAATATACCGGAAATGATTTGTCAGCAATGGTAAAAAAAAAATACATACATACATATACCAAAGGCTTTTTCCCCCTAACAAGAGAGGTAGCCATAAAACAAAAGCATAGAAACCACTCCCACCCACTCCCATCTACCCTCTTCCCTCCCTCTTATCTTGGCACCTGGATGACGGGTCATCCATGCATCTTGTCTACTGCCTTAGGCCAGAAGCAGTGTCACAAGACACAGCACATCCACAGCAAGGCCGCTTCATTAAATCGGCGACCCCCGTCTCTGTCCCCTCATGCAGAAAAGGAGAAGACGGGGAGAAATCCCTTCGTGCTGCGTCAATAAATAAACAAATGAATAAATAAATGAATAAAAAATAAATAAATAGGTAATAATAATAATAATAATAATAATAATAATAATAATGATAATAATAATAACAACAACAACAACAAACACGTAGACCTGATATCGATGTAGGTATAATGTACTCTCACGAAAATAGTTTGACATTAGGCAGAACAAAGTACAACGAATAACGAGCAGAACGTAAAGTGTTTGGGTTGACCCGGCAAAGCTAACGTTAATGGCTCCGCCACCATTGGGAAATTGATATAATTACCTCCGAGAAGTTTTAATTTCCCAGTGATCAGAGGGCTTTCCTGGAATTTCGAAATATTAAGAGTAGGAGGAGGAGGAGTAGGAGGAGAAGGAGGAAATGGAGGAGCAGGAAGAGGAGGAGGAGAAATTTGGAAGAGGAAAAGAGCATTTGTTCCTTGGTTGCCATATACAGAATGATTTGTCAAATGTATACAATGTGTTTTGGGAAATTATTGTTGACTGAACGAGTATTTATCTAAGATACCATGTGACATACTTGAGAATAGTCATTCTCTATGTCTTCTAGATTTAAAGATTTTTGGCATATTACTAGAGGTGGCATACATATTGCACGCGGACGCGGACACACACACACACATACAGACACACACACACACACACACACACACACACACACACACACACACACACACACACACATCACACATGTACACACATTACACACTCGTGGCGAAGTGGTAGAGTTCCCGGCTGCCACTACGGCGGTCCAGGTTCAAATCCCGCCCAGGGCTGAAATAATTTCAGTATCGCTGCGCTGTGAGCCGTTACTTCAACTCTCGTGGGCGAGGAGTTGGGTGTGTGTGTGCCTGTAAGGTCACAGCATTACCCATAGATCGGTCATATATGAGCTCTGAGCTCTTTCCCGGGAGGGAAATAGCTGTCGATCACGAGTTCAACACGTGATCAAAGACCATGGTGAATCACACACACACACACACACACACACACACACACACACACACACACACACACACGCACGCACATACACACACATACACACACACATGTACATACACACACATACAAGCACATGCAAGAGTACACACGCACTAACAGAAATACACAGGCACATGCACGCACACATATACATAGGCACACAGAGAAACCCAAATGCAAGTATATACACACAAAGCAATTATATTCATCTCGTTGGCATCCTCTCAAAAGCGAAGAGACAACAGCGTATGTCCTTGAGTTTGACATACAGTAATAAGTA
>NC_134778.1:71197824-71205324 GCF_046742065.1 Oratosquilla oratoria
TTTTGTCTGTATTCTCCCCTGAGGATGTGAATTACACGAAAGCGCTTGGGATTTCTGTGTTTCTTTTTCTTAAGTGGTTACCAGCATATTTCTGATCACGTGTTCAAGTGATTTATTTGCATATATATGTGTGTGTGTGTGTGTGTGCGTTCACATGAAGAACCCTCACTTCTCTTTGGTGTTAATATATATAATGAAAGAGTGTAGAAAAACAAAGGTGGAGACGATAAGATCTTTCGTGTATTACATCTTCAAATAATCTGAAGATAAAATACAAGAAAGATCTTATCGTCTCTGCGTTTGCTTTCCTCCTGCGTGCGTGTGTTTGTGCGTTTGTGTATTTACCTACTTAGTTGTATCTTCCGGGAAGGGGAGCTATGCTCGTAGTGTCCCCCTCTTTGTATCTCGCGGTGTCTAGTTTGCTCTTAAATTCGTGTATGGTTTTTGCACACCCTATTGTTTTATCCAGTTTGTTCCAGATGTCCACCACTCTGTATGGAAAACTGCTTTTTTCATGTCTCTTCTATAACTATCCTTTTTCATTTTTTTTCATGTCCTTTTGTGTTTCTCTTGTCCCAATTTAGTAAGTCTTCTCTATCAAGGATTTCCGTGCCTTTCATGATTCTGTAGATAGTCAGTAGGTCGCCTCTTTCTCTTCTTTGTTCCAAAGTTGGTAATTTCAGTTTAGCCAGTCTCTCCTAATATAACAGGTTTGCAAGTGCTGGAACCATTTTCGTGGTTGCTCTCTGGATTCTTTTAATTTTCTTTATATTCTTCTTGGTACTGGGCAACCATAGTGTCGCAGTCTAGGCCTCATTAGTGTGACTATTTTTTTAACCATTTCTTCGTCTAATTAGGTAAAAGCCACCTTTATTGATCTTGGCAAGTTGTAAGAGTCTCCGACAATTTTGTGTGTATGTGCGTGTATATGTGTGCATGTGCGTGTGTGTGTGTGTGCGTGTGTGTGCGTGTGTGCATGTGTGTGTGTGGGGGGGGTGTGTTTCGTGGTTATCATATATTATATATATATATATATATATATATATATATATATATATAACAGACATAAATCTATTTATGCAAGAAAAAGAAAGCACTAAACCATAGGAGAATAGGGACACAAATACTCGTTAGTTTACTTGACCTAATCTGACCTAATGCCCTCGTTTTAACTCTTCATTTTCTTGATGCGTTGCAGGTACGTCCTAGACCCTGCTGCCGAAGTCTCCTGCTGGTGTGACCTGCTTCCTCCTGTCTCAGTGTGTTTACTTCGGCGAGAGTAAGTGACCTATTTTAACCTCATCAGGTGGTTCTTGAGTCTTAACCACATCGTTACCGAAGCGGGAGATTGTGTGGGTAGGGTTGTAGGACCTGAATAAAATCACCTGACGGCAGACAAATGAAATGGACACTTATTACCCACCAGGGAGGGCGGTGTGATAAGGTACTAGTTACTCAATTACTCGTAAGACGGGTTAGTTGTCTGTGGGTAGTCAGGTAATCTGGTAATTTCATGTTCAAAACGATGACCATAATTTCGACCAATTATGTAATATTCTGGTGTCGTCAGGTGATTTTATTCAACTAAATGAGAGTTCAGTTAGTAAGTCATGTTCATTCCAGTTTTCCTTTTTCTTCTCAAATTAGCAAAGAGATAACGAAAAAGAAATCGACCTCTAGGAATGAACCATTAAAGTCTTATATTTCGAGAAGAGATTTTCCAATTTCTGGAAATGCATTAGTCCAGGAAGAAACATCTTTCCTTAATTCAATCTCAAAGAGCTGAAGATCGCAAGAGCTGCGCAGCTTTTTGCTCAAAATTTCCCGAAGAACCCCTTGGCCAAATGAAAATATTTTGACATAACCAAACCAGACACTATTTCCATATCTATTCATATATTTCAAAGAACAACGAGTTAGGCTAAAATTTACAAAAAAAAAAAAAAAATAAATAAAAAATAGAATATCTGCAGAAAGCTGCTGCAGGAGAAGAGAATGTCAAGTAAAAATTTTAAAGTGTTTTTGGGGGTTATTCTGAAAGCCTTTTGATTTTTCTAAATCCTGACTAAAGCCGTCAATTCTCTTGGGTTTCTTGTAAGTGTTTCTGTCAAAAATTCTCGCATAAGAGGTCGCGTCTGTTCTTTTCCTTTTTCTTATTTTTTTTCTATTTCTTATTTTTTATTTTTAGTCTGACATTTTTCTTTACGTTTGGACGCGGGAAAAGTCTTCCCACAAATAAAAATTGTCTGGTATAGGCCAGACCATAAATTTCAATCTTAAAGAGAGAGAGAGAGAGAGAGAGAGAGAGAGAGAGAGAGAGAGAGAGAGAGAGAGAGAGAGAGAGAGAGAGGTTTTGAATTTGTTTGGCTCCACTGAATAAGAGAGTCTGACGGTGGATAGAATAGATATGTGGATCTGTTTCAGCATTAAAAAAATACATAGATCTTAGTATGCACTAAATAGTAACTCTCTAAGTAAAGAAATTATCACTAAAGCTACCACTGAGATTCCATGACCTATTTGCTATAATATCGTATGGCGAATTTGAACGAAATTTAAAATTAGACACTGGAATTACTGGTATATATCAGTATACTGCTTTCTTACTCTAATGCAAGTGGTCACTCGTCCCGTTCGAGATGTCTGATAACGCCAGATAACTTAATTTGATATATACGTTTGCGGTCTCCATGGGATATGCTAAGTATTACTTAAGCCGCATATAGTCAGAGTTTTTTTTTTTTTTTTTTTTATTAATGGGAGGCAGTGGGCAAAGTCATTTCAGAAATTGTCTGAGCAGCTTTAACTCCTTTGGAAACTAGTAAAACCACTACGGAGCAGTCACAATTTTTTCTTTTTTGTTATAAAAAAATAAACATTACTTTCACATATATACCGACACAGGGGGATTGCACAGAAAAATATTCAGGCAAAAAACTAGTGCTAAGTCGAAAAAATACTCTTGTGGCGTGACAAACGCGCTGAAGAGAATTTTGAAAAAGAGACACCCAACTCTTCAAGACAAACCGGAAGCCCCGTCCACGCGAGAATCCCACAGTGTCTGCAGACATAAACGAGAATATTAAGAATATAAGAACATGAGAATGGAGGAGACTGTAAGAGAACAAAGGACCTATCATAGGCAATTTCATGTCCCTTTCCCACCTGTCATCCCTATTCATAAAGTTATCTAATCTTCTCTTAAAAACAACCCATTGTCTCAGCACTCACGGCATGGTTACTAAGTTTATTCCATTCGTTAACTACACTGTTGGTAAAACGGTTCTTGCCTATTTCCTTCTTAAACCTAAGTGACAGCCTTTCCGCTTTCGTCTACAGAAAAGCGTCCGTGACTGCATAATAAAGACATCGAGCCTGTCAGCGAGAACAATAATCTCGCTCATGTTTGCAGACACTGCACAACGCTTGCGTGGGTGAAGCTGTACAGATAGGCGCTGGTGTCCTTCGGGCCGCCTATCTCTTATCTGAGTCCACAGCACGAAGAGACGAACATTGGCCGACGTGTTTATCTCTCCCCGAGTTTTCGCTAAGTAAGAACACTGTGGCAGCTTTTGTCGGACCTTCCTTCCGATGTTCCTTATCTGCACAGCGAACAGCGGTCCAAGTTTCTGGCCAATATTCACTTCCTCTCCGAGTTCCTCAAGACTCTCCGGTTTTCTTCCCTCGACGCGCTCATGAAGTTTCTCTCTTGTTTCTACTTTCTTGAAGAAAAAGAAAGAAAAAGTCTTGCTTCCTAATGTAACCTCTTGATATCACGGGAAAAATATTGCTCAGTTACATACATTTCTCGTTGATGGGAACGCGTGTTGTATGTGATGTTTGCCTTTTATTTTTCGTAACTTTGATACGAGTTTGGGTCTTTTTCCCTCTTGGAGAAAGTTCTGTTCTGGGTACGGATCCTCAGGCTTTCTCCGAATCTAGGACAAGGTACGAATTCTCTATGTGACTCTCTTTATATGTCTGTTCCACTCGCTGTTTGTACCTTTGTATCTTTCTGTTCCTCTGTCTGTCCTCTGTCTCTATCTGTCTGCCTAGGCACCTCTATACCTATCTACCTGTCACTCTGTCTGTCCATGTGTCTGTCCGTGTCTGTCCGTATGTCCGTCTGTATCTGTCTGTGTCTGTCCATGTCCGTCTGTGTCTGCCTGTGTCTCTCTCCATCCATTCATTTTCTTCCTCTTTCCACTCCTCTCTACTCCTTTACTCTTTCCATTCCTGTCTCTGTCTCTCTGTCTCCCTCTCTGTCTGTCTCCCTCTCTGTCTGTCTCCCTCTCTGTCTGTCTCTCTCTCTCTCTGTCTCTCTCTCTGTCTGTCTCTATCTCTCTGTTTCTGTCTGCCTGTATGTCTCTGTCTGTCTCTGTCCGTCCCTGTCCGTCTGTCTCTCTCTCTCTCCACCTCTTCTCTCTTTCCACATAATCTCTCTTTCCACCTCTTCTCTCTCTCCCTCTCTCTCCTAGACTGGAGTTACCACGCTACAAAGCTTAACCTTTGGTCTTTGAACTTATTTACGTATAATGTCACCTCTATTCCAGCACGGTGCGCACTGCGTCAGTCAACTCTTGACATTTTTGTTCATCCTCTTCTTCTGGTTTGTGATAAACTCCTTTGATACCACAACGGCTGTGGAGTGTGTGTGGTGGTCGGGGGGGGGGAGGGTTTGCCAATGAGATGAATCAAATCACCAGGCGGCAATTAAGAATGGGAAGGTTTTATAGAGATGGGCCATGAAAACTTCGCTGTTACTGGCGTGCCACTGGGGTGCTACTGACGTGCTACTGACGTGCTCCTGACGTGCCACTGACGCGCCACTGACGTGCTACTGACGTGCCACTGACGTGCTACTGACGTGCCACTGACGTGCCACTGACGTGCTACTGACGTGCTACTGACGTGTCATTGACGTGCCACTGACGTGAATGAAATGGACTAACGGTAGTTATGGAATGGGAAACAGGGTCATCCGATACGGAAAAAGCGATGATCCAAGTCTCAATTTCATCATATCGTCTTATTCATTTATCTATTAATTTATCTATTTATCTATTTATTTGGAGATTAAATTCATTTATGGACCAGGAAGCTGGGGATTAGCCAGAACAAAATGAACTAAGGGCTTGGGTCACGTGACTCACCAAAAATAGGTTTATTTTTCAATTAAACTTGTAATTAAACTGTATAGCTGTGTACCATTGCTAACAATCGACCGTAATACACGACACCAGATTCACCTGTCGCCGTAGTTTGTTTCATAAAATTAAAATAAAATCTTGAAGAAAAGTACTATATCTGACAATAACGAAAATTCTGGGTCAGATATGTAT
This sequence comes from Oratosquilla oratoria, assembly GCF_046742065.1. Lineage (NCBI taxonomy): Eukaryota > Metazoa > Arthropoda > Malacostraca > Stomatopoda > Squillidae > Oratosquilla > Oratosquilla oratoria. The sequence goes on from NC_134778.1 coordinate 71,203,167, forward strand.
GTCCACTTTAGTACCATGCCTTATATTAATATATCTATTTTTATATTCATATCTGTTTGCGTATTAAGGGAAATAAAATTATTATCAACAAATACACATAGTCTTATCTTCTATCATAGACTTATACACGATTGTAACACTTCATCCATTTTCTCAGTCGTTGGGTTTCGTTCAAACGAATACGAAGACAAAAACAGGGCTGCCATCTTTTTATTCAGCCAGGAGTACCAATCGCCGGTCACACAGTAATAAGTCTGTAGAAATTACTGGATTACATTAATTAGGCATTTAATCTAATGGAAAACGTATGGTCCGACAGAATAAGGATTCCTTTAATTTAATTGCAATTAGTAAAGATTTTTTGTTTGTTTAATAATTTGTTTCACTAATTGTCACACTAATTATGTAGTGGTGGAGATTGTTGGGAAGTGGAAGGTCAATAGTAGGAGGAACGTAACCCTAGGGGTCAGTGTTCTGCTAGGTGTATTTGTTTGTCTATCTGTTTGTCTGTCTGTGTCTGTCTGTGTCTGCCTGTCTGTATGTGTCCGTCTGTCTGTGTCTGTTTATGTCTATCTGTTTATGTCTTTGTCTGTTATGTCTGTCTATGTCTATTATGCCTGTCTGTTTACGTTTGTCTATATCTGTTTGTTTGTCTATTTATGTCTATCTGTCGATTTATGTCTGACCGTTCATATATCTATCTCTTTATTTTCTAATTATTTATCAATTCATTTTTATCTATTTTCATCAATGAACTTACTCATGTATCTATTTCTGTATCTAGTATCCGTCTGTCTGTTCATATATTTCTCTCCTATCTTTTTTATCTATTTATTTATTATATATATATATATATATATATATATATATATATATACATATCTATCAATTATTTATCAATCAATCATTTTATTTATGTATCTATCTATAAATCTATTTCTGCCTGTCTCTTCACATATCTATGTTACTTTTTTATTTACCTATTCTTATCTATTCATTCATTCGTGAATTTATTTTTGCATTTAACTATTTATAAAGATATTTATCTATTCATTTATTTATCTAATAAATCATCTATTTATCTATTTATTCTTCTTAATCCAGGATTTCTGTCCTGGCTTGGTTGTCTGACTTATGTTGTCGTCGACGTCGTACAGGCAGACACGAAACATTACGAAAACGTTCATTCGCCCCTTGTCCTTCGTGTTGTACGTCAATACATACATACATACAAAAATCTATACATACACCAAAGGATTTCATACCTCTTACACGGGAGGTAGCAAAAAAAAAAAAAAAAAAAAAAAAAAAAAAAAGGCATACAAACCACTCCCACCCATTCCATCCCTATCATACTCCACTCCCCTCCACCCTCTTCCTTCCCTCTTATCTTGGCTCCAGGAGGTACCAACGTTATTACACACAAAACAAATCACCAAGTCTTTTATATATGAGCAATTCTTTTCACGATCTCTTGACATCTTCAGCGTGAGGATTCACCCAGCTTTGAATAAAATAGTCTTGCCTCACTCCAAACAAATTGATTGGGAGGGGAACCACTTAGGCCCAGAGTTCCTTGGCATCTGAATCAAACATTCTGGCTTTTTCCGGAATAGAAACGATGTAGTGGATGTTGGTCACTCAAAAATTCAAATTCCATCATTCTTAATCCTTGAGGATTTGTGTAGTAGTCCACAGAATCACTTCCCGCCGAAAAGAGACAAGATAGAATGAAGTAATATGATACAATATTATATAATATAATTACATAATGTAATATGAAATAATATCTAATAAAAGCAAAATAGAATAGAATAAAGTAATATACTGTAATACAATATGATATAATGTACTAACATAATGTAATACAAAATTATATTGAATAAAAAAGCAAAATAAAATGAAATAAAGTAATATAATACAATATGATGTAATATAATGATATGTAATATAATACAATATTGAATAAAATAAAGCAAAACATAATGAAATAAAGTAATATAATACAATATGATGTAATGTAATAACATTAATGTAATGTAATATAAAATAGTATTGAATAAAATAAAGCAAAATAAGAATAAATTAAATGATATAATACAATATGATGTAATGTAATAACATGTAATTTAATATAAAATAACATTAAATAACATAA
>NC_134778.1:71220324-71242824 GCF_046742065.1 Oratosquilla oratoria
CATCACCTTACTTTTGCCCACATTTATCTTCAGCTTACTTTTTTCACACACCTTCTCAAACTGTCACTAACTTCCTCATTCCCTCCTCTGATCCTGCTACAAGCGCAGTGTCGCCAGCAAACAACAACTGGCTTATTTCCCACTTTTTTCCTTTTTCTTTAACCATCTCCAACCCCTGACCCACTACCCTTGCATTCACCTCTCGTACCACCCCATCAATGTATAGATTGAACAGCCAGGGCGACATAACACATCCCTGACGAAGTCCCATCTTTACTTCAAACCATTCTCTCTCTCCATTTCTAATCCTAACACAAGCTCTACTACTCTCGTGAAAACTCTTGAGTGCTCTTAACAGCTTTCCTCCTATCCCATATATCTGCAGTACCTCCCACAGTGCCTTCCTGTCTACCCTGTCGTAAGCCTTTTCCAGATCCATAAAAGCCCAAAAAACATCCTTACTTTTTCCTATAGCTTTCTTACCACAAAAATCTGATCTACACAACCCCTACCTGTCCTAAAACCATACTGTTCCTCACCAATTACTCCCTCTGTTCCTCTCCTAATCCTCTCAATCAAGACCCTCCCATAAGCCTTCCCAACTACACTCAACAAGCTGATCCCTCTGAAACTACTACACACATACTTGTCCCCCTGTCCCTTGTAAAGCGGAACTATACAGGCACTCCTCCAGTCCTCCAGTACTCTACCCTCTCTTAAACAAACATTAAATAACCTCACCAGCCAGTCCACCATAACTGTACCTCCTTTCTTCAGACATTCTGCATGGCATCCATCCAACCCAGGTGCCTTACCTGCTTTCATCATCTTAACAGCTGCTTCCACTTCATCTTTCCCTATTTCTCCTCCATTTTCCTCACTCATCACTTTCATTTTCTTAGCGCTTCCCACTGCAACTACCTTTCCCTCCCTATCCTCCTTCACATTTAGCAGTTCCCTAAAATACCCTGCCCACCTTCCTCTCACTGCCTTCTCTTCCATTATCATCTCTCCATCTGTACCTTTTACCCCCTCCTCTCTACTTGATTCACCTCCTCTTCCACTCTTAATTTCTTTCCAAAACATCTTCTTATTACTTTCAAAATTTTCTGTCATACTCTTACCCCATTTCACATATGCTCTTCTCTTTGCTTTCTTTATCTTATGCTTAACTTCCCTTCTCTTTACTTTGTACCTCTCATACGATTCCCTCGTCCTAATTTGTAGCCAATCTATGAATGCATGCTTCTTCTCTTCTACACCCTTCTTTGTTTCCTCATCCCACCACTCACTACCCTTATTTCTATTTCCTCCCGCCCTCCTTGTTCCACACACCATCTTTGCACACCTTATGACTCCCTCCTTGAACCATCCCCATTCCTCCTCCACTCCTAGTTCTACTCTATCCATCACTCCCTCCCACTCCTCTCTCAGCTTCTTCTTATACTCGTTCTCCTTTTCCTTTTCATTTAAGTAGTTCACTATAAGTACCTCCCTACCTTCTGCCCTTTTCCTCTTTCTCCACCTATTCTCCACTCTCAATTTACCTTCCACCAGAAAATGATCTGATATTCCCCCACTCTCTCCCCTTAGAACATATACATCCTTAACTCTTCCTACCACACTCCTGGTCACCACTATATAGTCCATTAACGCTCTATCTGCCACCCTTCCATCCGCCACCCTCTCTCATGTGTACTTATGCTTGACTTTCTTTCTAAACACTTTATTGCTATCAACTCTCTTTCAAGAAACATCTCCGCCATCAATTCTCCACTACGATTTTTACCTGGAACTCCATACTTCCCAATCACTCCGTCTATTGGTTCATTTCCTACCCTAGCATTAAGGTCTCCCAATACAACTGCACTGACATTTCTCCCTAATCCCTCTATGCACTCATTTATATCTACCCCCCAAAAAGCCTCCCTTTCCTCTACGCTCTTCTCACTACCAGACCCATACGCACTTACAAAAACCCATATCTCCCCTCCCTGCCTCACCTTCATCCACATCAACCTTGATGAAACCTCCTTCCACTCCACTACACGCTTACTTATCTCTTCACTTACTCTTATAGCCACCCCTTCTCTCCCTCGTCCTCTCTTCACTCCTGAGTACCTCCCAGCTACACTCCCAAACACACACTCGTCCTTCCCTTTCATTTTAGTTTCACTCAAAGCCAGCACATCCATTTTTCTTCTCGCAAACATACTGCCTATCACTTCCCTTTTACTCTCATCTGTACCACATCCACGCACATTAAACGACCCAAACCTTAGGGTACTGGTTGGAAAAATCCCAGACCCTCTTATGCCTTGACTTTTTTTTTTAGGAATGTCACCTTTGGGGTTACCTGTATTATATATACATACATACATACATACATACATATATATATATATATATATATATATATTATATATACATAAATACATACATACATACATATATATATATATATATATATATATATATATATATATATATATATCTTATACATATATAGCAGATTACACTTAACATACAATTAACATATTTGCAGAACTTGCATAAAAATGAAACAAGAAAAAACCAAACGTTTTCGTTTGTTTAGATAATTGCGGGATCCATAGTACAGCAAAGAAATACATATATTTATCTTATTTTGTGTTGTTGTTGCTGTTGTACTGTGTAACCTGAGTATGTCCTGATAGTTGCAAACGTTCGGTTAATTTCATTTCCGCGTGTTTTCTGCAAATACTATATGCCATTGTACCATCAACCTTTTCCTGGAATATATTTCTACTTAGTTGTAGTGCTTAATAATTCTTGCCTGCCAAACTGCAGTACATAAGTATATTGGGGTAATCTTCTTATCTTGTCATGAGCGTAATATCCTATCAGCCCTTGTCACGTTATAAACGAAGCGTTATATTTACATCGAGGATACTATCTGGCCGTGCGGGTTATAGCTTCGCCACTAGCGAGTTGGACCAAGGGTATGGTTCACGTCACGAGTCTTGGGGTCTCTGTTCCAGTAACAGGACAAATATTTTGATAATTGATGCGAGTGGACGATCGACTATTTTGTGTATCATTTTATACTTTTTCCTGACATATCATTGAAAATTATATTAACAAGTTTTATCAGTAATGGAGAAAAGTACAACGCATATCCTTCTCCCTGATATAATTCATTCCATATTCTCTTCAACGAAATCTGTGTAGTGTTCTCTAAATACCCATTTACTTATTTGAATTTAATTCTATTTCTAAACTGCAAACCAAGAAACAGATATAGAGTTAGTTTCTTGTCTTCTCGACGTTGTCTCTAGCAAGCACGCGAATAATATAAAAGTAAAAAATAATCTCACAGAGAGATAGGAAAACAGGTAGAGCATTTGGGAGGAAAAGGGGGAACGAGATGGGCTTCCTGTGAAACACCGCTCCCGCTGCAAACTCTTCCCGAAATTTTGAGTTGCATTCGTCGGGTCAAAATGTAAATAAACTGTGTATTTCTGACAAAGTGACCTTTTCCGACTGTAGCTCTTTTTGGGGAGGGTTCCTCTGAGAGCCAAGTTATAGAGAGAGTGAGGATGAAACAATTCTGCACTGAACAAGTTCTGATCCCTTCAACATGAGATCTGACCCTAAGCTGATCAAAATCGTCTGACATCAACCAGAAAGCCTATTAAGGTTTCGTGCCAGTTTACCATTCTCCATGATTTCACCTCGGGGACTTCGTGAATCTTAGGTAATAACGGCTGTTAGCAGTCAACCTAGATTTTTTGGGGAATTAGGTTAACTCCAAGATTTTTTTTTTTTTTATTATTCATTTTATTGGGCTCAAGAGCGGCAAGTCTAGTACATAGGTAATTAACTATTTACATGAGAGTCGTGACTCACAGGACACGCTGTCTAGAGGTTTGGACACAGTCGTGGAGGACATGGTGATACAATCAGGGGCAACAACAGCATGTATAAAACAGCAGTGTTAATAATATCACACAATCCAAGATCGAGTCCTTTTGTAGCTCCAATGACGAAATTGGTAAGGTGATGGCTTGGCATCAAGCTAGGTTTCGGTTAGATTTCCGGGGCGACTATCGGAAAGATTATTTGTATGACCTCGCTGTTACTAGCGATTCACTTCAGGTGTACATATATATATATATATATATATATATATATATATATGTATATATTATATATATAGATATACATATATATACATATATATATATACATATATACACGCACACACACACACACATATATATGTATACATATGTATATATATACAGTATATATATATATATATATATATATATATATATGTATATATATATATACTGTATACAGGTACATGTATTTACATAAAACCACTGAAAAATACAACAATGGAAGACCAAACGTTTTCGTCTATTAAAACATCTTAAGAGTACATTTCATAAAAAAAAAAAAAAAAGTTATAATAAATATAAAGGGAAAGTTAATGGAAAAAATAATTGGGGAATGATGCATAAAGGGGTGAGTTTAATCCAAGAGGGTTTAATTTCATATTCCTCCTGGGTCTTCCAAACTCTTTTAAAGACTTTTCTTGAAAACAAACAATTTGTACAATCCTACACTTAGGCTCATTATTTTCTAAAATGTGTTTTAATGGAACTTGGTTCAGTGATGTTCCTGTCCATTATGGAATTAGTCATGGGATATTTCTTCATATTATTCAGGTCCATTTCATGGATGTCGTTTGAATACACCCGGACATTTGGCCTATTCTAATACTGTATTCATGTTGACTGAACTTCACTTTATATTCCTTTTCACGGAAGTCTATATACTTACCCTTCTTTATTCCCCAGGGAATTTTTAGTGTAGAGAGTCTTAACTGTGCTATTATTCTTGAATACAAAATTAGTATCAAACGTCAACTTATCTATTTGATTGTTATGCGTATGACCTTGTTATGGGTCCAAGTTTCTAGTGTCGGTATATTCTGTCCCTTGCCTTTCGTCACAATGTAAACACATAAATGTATATGCTATAGACAGTCATGTTCTTGAACTCCCTAGATCTGCTCCTCCTCCTCCTCCTCCTCTTTTTTGTCCATCTTCCTTTGCTTCCCTTCAATTTCTCTATATAGTCTTCGGAACCCATTTTTCTTTATTCTCTCACTTCCGTCTTTTTTGTGCGTTGTCTGAATATTCCGCATCTCAAAACAATAACAATAATCTTGATAACAAAATCCAAACACCAGCACTGATGACGTAATCGTGCGCTGGAAGCGTGCTGGTCTCACCTTCGCTTAGTTGTGGGTTCGAATCCCGCACTCCTCACTTGTTCCCAACAACGAGTGCTACCTGTCCCATCAATCCCCATAGAGCATAATAGGGCGAAGGCGACGGCTTCGGCCGCAACTACGCACCTCCTGAAGTAGGCTCCTCACTACCATGTTGCGGAAGTCTCCGTACGATAATAACTTTTGAGCCGCGGTGTTGTTGTCATGGCCTCCGCGGCCCGCCACCTCCACCCCTCGTTCCTCCTCTCCTATCCTCTTTAACTCTTCCACCTTGAACCAGACCCTCCTCCGGATTCTACATGTATCCCTATCCATGCCAGCTCTGGTTCGTTTCCCTGACCAATCCCTATCCACTTCCAGTCTTGTATAACCACAGTTTACCAAAACCAAAACCCGACTTCCACGTTGCAAAATCACGTTCTTCATTAAATGTTCCCTTCTCTGTGTTATTTCCTAACCTTTAATAGTCATACCATTCTCAAATATTCTATGCTGTCTGTGCCCCCCCTCTTCCCGACTCCTCAGTCAATATTCACGTGCTTTCCTTTCGTTGCTCGTTGTAGTCGATGCCACTCCATCAATAATGCAAAGACACGCACATACGCACTCACGCACACACAGACATAAGCAGTCATCTGGACACATGCAACTCTGTGGACAAATGGACCTGGCATAGCTTAGTGTGGAATGGCTCGTATATAATCTCTTACCACTAATACATTCGTAACTGTGGTAGGACATTAAATTGCACATTCGGAGGGCTCGTGCAAATAAGTTGGAGCAACATCATGGAGAATCAAGTCTGACCACGCCATAGTTGCTGCAATCTATCGGTAACCACCACTACACGAATAGCTGCTGTCTCAGGTTCATTTGCTTACGACTGTACACGTACACAAGCACTTATACACACAAACGAAAAGGTAACTTCTCTAATTGAAAAAATATATATCAAACAAATCATCATAATGCAAATTACACAAAAATGATTAATGAATATCTCGGTCCCTAAGGTCTCTGTGTAAACTCTCGACCATTGTCATTCATCCAGAAACATAGATTTAATCCGAATCACACTTGAATATAAGCAAACAGTAAATAGACATGCAAAAAATACTCACGCACATATATAAATAGATACAAACACATTAAAATAAACACGTGTGTGTGTGTGTGTGTGTGTGTGTGTGTGTGTGTGTGTGTGTGTGTGTGTGTGTGTGTGTGTGTGTGTGTGTGTGTGTGTGTGTGTGTGTGTGTGTTTCCATGCCTACGGGTTTCTTCCTGCCGAATGTTAGTGTCGTTGCATAGTTCAGGTTTTTGTTTTGTTTTTCACTTACTTCCCAATTCCATCAATTCTTTTCCATTTCTCTTTCCTGCACAAGTCTCAGAATTGATTCTTTTCCCTTCCCTTCCCTTCCCTTTCTACCCAACTTCATTCCCTTTCCTTGACCTTTCCTTCCCTCCTTTCCTCTTCCCTTCCTTTTCCCACACTCTCCTTTACTCCTCTTTCTTTTTCCGTTGTATCTGATATCCTCACTGTGTATTTTCTCCTTTTCCCCATGTTCTTTCATCCAAACACCATCGCCCTCCTTTCCTCTATTTAACTAATCATTTGTTATTTGCACGCAGGGTATCCTTTGCTTCTGCTCCGTGCTCCCTTCACCTTTCCTTTGTGGTTCTGTCGATACATTACATCCGTTTTATCACGGGCAGTATCATTTGTCTGGCGCATTACCTTATTTGTATGCAGCAGTCGTCTTTTCCCGGTGCGATTGCGTAGGTTTGCATTTCCAAATCCTTTTTCTCCTAACTCCGCCCCCTCGTAGGCAACACCCTTTTCTCAGACTTCTGTCTGTTTCCGAGATGGACTTCCCAGATGCATGGGAGATTTCTCCAAGGTTTTTTTGTTTTCTTTATTTGTTTTTCCTCCGGTATGCCTCCTTTATCTACCCTAAGCCTCATACCATTGCACACAAAAAAAGGCAGTAACGCTGTACTTGTGTGTGTGTGTATACCTCTATCTCTTTTTCTTTCGTTTTGTCCTTTCCGTTCTCCTCCCCTCTTTCATTCTGGGCCTCTCTCTTTTTTCCTTATCAGCATATTTTCCTACCTTCCCCAGGGGTCTGGTCAGACTCCCAGATCTTAACACTCTCCCCTTTTTCCTTCAAAACTGGGAAGTCATTTAAACGAATCCTCTCAGGAGCTTCCACAGTGTAACCTTAACTCGACGCCGCCGGGGAGTCTGGGTCTTTCGACCGCTTGGGAGAAGGGATGAAGCATTTCGCGTCTACAGTCAAATGCTGCAGTCCTGGCCGACTTTGCCTTAACACTGGGGGATCACGCTTCAGTGCGTTCCAATCCTAAAGGGATCAAAGAAATGGAGGGAAGAGCGGAACTTTTTCTGTTGCATGCTATGGGAATATTAAAACACTCCCCTTGTGTGATGGAAGCCCATACAACAGTTACAGTGATGTTGGGAGCAATTTGCCTTCCGGTTCCAGTCCACAAGAAATTGGTAAATCCAAGTTTGGTTATCATATGAAGTCTATGGGGAGGTGACTTCAATCTATAACTATTACGTTGGCCGTGAATCGACAGGAAATAGACCCATTGAAGCACATAATGTATTTGAAGCCTAGTTTGATCGATGGAAACAGAGACAGGATGACACGAATGTAGCTCTCTTTCTGTATATTGGATAATGTAATTAGGTAAACACACACGGACACGCACTCACACACACGAAATGATAAAAAGAATTAACTACTCTAATAAGACCAAAACTCGAGTACGCAGCAACACTATGGACACCCAGTACCAAAAAGAATATAAGAAAATTAGAAAGAATACAAAGAGCAACAACAAAACTGGCACCAACTCTTTCCAAAATGACATATGAACAAAGACTGTTCAAATTAGAATTACCAACTCTGGAACAAAGAAGGGAAAGAGGAGACCTACTATCTATAGAATTATGAAAGGAATGGAAATCTTAGATAAGAATGATTTATTGAAATGGGGTAATGGGAAAACAAGAGGACACGAAAAGAAACTAAAAAAAGATAATTACAGAAGAGATCTGAAAAAAAGAAAAGAAAATAGCTTCCCACACTTGATACTGAGAGATACAAAGACGGGTCACCACGAGCATAGCTCTCTTCCCGTATAATACAACTAGGTAAATATAAACACACACACATACACGGACACACACACACACACACACACACACACACACACACACACACACACACACACACACACACACACACACACAAATACTCGTGCACGTTGGAAAGGGAATAGTAGAGGAATGTAAATCTTTCATAGTAACAGAACTTCATAACATTAATGTGTTGCACACAGTACGCTAGCTCTGGGAAAGTTCGTGGGCCCAAGAGTTGACAAAGCGTCATAGTCTGGAATATGATTATTATGGATGTCATAGGACAGATGGTTAACTTTTCGGAATGGTGTTACATTTTATTGATTTTCGTCTGCTTCACGTCGAACAAATTTATTTTGAATGTAAAGTATGGGGGGGGGAGGGGGTGTGATGTGGTGAAGTTTTGATTTGTCTGGAAAACCAGGAAAACTTGAGCCCACGAATGCTCGACAAGGTTCGCATTGGAAGCTTTTCTACGAGAATAGCCCATTTCACATACCATAACAGGCAGTTCGTGCCAACACGTGCGCGGCATATTGTTCACATTTGTCAAATCATTCGACATTGGAAAAAATATTATGACATTTACTCGACACCGATGGAAACCGTAATGGCCAATGGGAAACGATTTATGTATTTATTCATTTTTATTTTGCACTAATTAACAAGTAAATAATGTTGTCATAATGGAACCAAGTTGAAAAAATTCTTGGGCGCATGCGCACCGTCACAGTATTGGCTATCGTCAATTTTTTTTTTTTTTTTTAACTGTAGAAAGACAAACTATTTTTTCTCATCAATACAGAAGTGTCACTTTGTTAAGGCATCTAGTTACATCATAATGTACAAGATTGTATGGCGTTAACTAGAACCATACATTTAAAGTAGACCAAAATGTTTAAGACTTTGATACGTAGGGGGCCTCCATTGAATAAAATCGACCAACGGCCCTTGAAGTATATATGTAATTTGTTATTCCCAGCGTTAATGGAATATTAATCATGTCACTGTCAAGGATCAGAAAGAAGGAATGTTTCCTTGTCACTACTTTTGAAAATTCGGAAATACCCTGACTTCCACGTCCCCCTAACAAAATGCATTTCATAACCAAGTCCCCAGTTGTTAGTAAATAAAAATTTACATAAATGTTTGATTTATTTCTTTTTGGTACACGGACCATACCAGCTCTGAAAGAGTTTTGTAAACTCTCAGAAACATGACACTGCGTTTGTTCATCAGAGGGGCGAGACTGACAGAAACACGGTCTGGATCAAGTCACGCGTGTTGCCTAAGTCCATAAAAAGGCTCCCTACAGCATAGACAATACAACGTGATACAAACGCGGTGATTAGAGATAGGAGTCGTCATGTTGGTGCGGGTCTATTCTGGTGCAGAGGAATACACTATAGAAAAAATATCTGTGACATGGATGAGAATAAACAGATAGTGTCAAGACTATATATAAAAAACAAGGAACTGGGTCTTGTACGTTGCGAAGTGCATTGTGGTAAAAAGTGATGGAATAGACCATTTGATGAATAAGTACGTTGGGCCAGTGTTTGGAAAAGAAAAATAGACAAGCAAGACGAGAGAGCTTTTGCCTCATAACAGAATCAACACTCGGAGTGATATGAAATAAAGTAAAATAGAATAAAACAAAACAAATAGAGATGAAATGAAATAAAATGAAACGGAAGGAAATTAAATGGAGAAAAGATAGAATAAGAGATAGTGGAGCAAACGAGACAAAAACTACACCATTTAAAGTCAAACAAAAAATTAAATAAAATGCAAAATGAAACAATGGCAAAGTAAAACAGAAACAAATTAAAACAAACTGAGAAAAAGTAAAACAAAACGAAAAAAACAAAAGAAAAACGAAATGAAATAAAAAACGAGATATGAAAAGAAAATTTAAAGTAGATAAAAACCGAAAAAAACAGAATAAATTAAAACAATATCAATAAAGAAATAGTATAGAGTGCCTATTTTACACGTTCCACATATATGGGAAAAATAGTTCTTGAATTTAGCCTTAGCTTTTAAAACATTGAAACTTTAACATTTCAAAGCATCGTGCAGCAACCGAGTGGGTATCACAGAAACTAATAAAATAGCCTGACGACAGACACAGTAATGGAGAAAGTGCCATCTGGCACGGAAGGTGCCATCAAAGTTCACTGAATCCATGGTAGAATCCTGGATAAAAAAAGAAGACTAACGAGATCAATGTATCAAGGAGATAGACGACTTTGAACGAAGTGCGGAGACGGAATTTCTCGTAATGGAGCTTCGGAGTTGATAGAGTCAACTGGCCAACGGAATTGGCCGGATAGTTTTTGAACATTGTTGGGCAGTGCGCAGAGAGAGAAGAGAGAGGAGAGAGAGAGAGAGAGAGAGAGAGAGAGAGAGAGAGAGAGAGAGAGAGAGAGAGAGAGAGAGAGAGAGAGAGAGAGAGAGAGTTGGTGTGGGCTGGATGGGGACGACAGAGAAGGACACGGGAGATGAGGAGATGGGTGACGGGAGGAAAGGAGTGAGGCAGATTCCTCTCCCAGTGCTTCTGCGGATCGCGGCTGATTGAATCAGGACATAGATGATGAAGAAGTAGATGGAGAAGAAGAAGAAGTAGAAGATGGAGAAGGTGATGATGATGGAGAAGACGAAGTAGGAGAAGATGGAGAAGTAGAAGATGGAGAAGATAATGACGATGGAGAAGAGGAAGAATATGGAGAAGAAGAATTGGGAGAAGATGGAGAAGAAGAAGAAGATGGAGGTGGAAGAAGAGGAAGAAAATGGAGAAGAAGAAAAAGAAAAATAAGAAGAAGAAGAAGAAGAAGAAGAAGAAGAAGAAGAAGAAGAAGGAGAAGAGGAAGTAGAAGAAGAGGAAGATGGAGAAGAAGAGGAAGATGGAGAAGATGAAAAAGAAGAGGAAGAAGAAGATGGAGAAGAGGAAGAAGAAGAAGATGGACAAGGAAAAGAGGAAGAGGAAGAGGAAGAACACAAAGAAAATGATGAAGAAGAAAAACGAAGGTAAAAGAAAAAGAAAAGAGATAAACGAGGAAACGAACACGAAGGAAATACATGGCAAAGTCAAGACAATACCTAGATAGTTTTCCAGCATATTAGAACGAGCACTCTGTCTTGAGGCGGAGTCAGACCTCCATCAAGAAGGATTTCCATTTCTACAAGCAAAGTTGGAGTACCATTTCAGTGGCTGGCTTCTCGGAAGAGACTCCAAAGAACTCCAAAGAACTCCAAGAACGTTCCTGTTACGAAGTAAGGTAGTTATGGGAGAAAGGTTCTGCTGCGGTGTTTGCTTAGTACAAAGTGTTTCTTTCTCTGTTGTCTCACCGTTAGAGGTTTATGATGTACAAACAACAATTTCTTAGCTGGCAATGACATGGACAAGGTCTTGTGGAGGAAGAAAACTTTTGTAAGAAAGGTAACGTGTTGGTAATCTCAGAAATAGGAAAGAGAGGGGGAATGGTATCTAACTTGATAGATAATCTAATACAGTCTAGTTTTGTAATACATCATGTCCTGACTTCAGATTACGTGTTGATAACATACGTTAAGCGATGAATAAACATCACGTCTTTTCGTTGTATAGAAAATGGGGACAAGTGTAAATGTTTTGCGATGAACGTGTCTTGATGGTCCTTTGCAGAACACCCGGACTATCCCCTAGGGAAAGATACAACCTATGTGCCTCGCCACGGAGAATAAATGTGTGTGTATGTGTGTGTGTGTGTGTGTGTGTGTGTGTGTGTGTGTGTGTGTGTGTGTGTGTGTGAGAGAGAGAGAGAGAGAGAGAGGGAGAGAGAGAGGGAGAGGAGAGAGAGGGGAGTGAGGGAGAGAGTGTGTGAGGGAGGAGAGAGTGAGTGATGAGAGAGAGGGAGAGTGAATGAGAGGGAGAGTGAATGAGAGGGAGAGAGAGAGAGAGAGAGAGAGAGAGAGAGAGAGAGAGGAAGGTTTTCTCTCTCTCAGTGCATGAATCAGGAAGAAAGCATCTAAGGTGTTGCTTAGGAAGAAACGATTCGTCTTAACTTTCGAGTTTAACACTTCCTTGAAAGAAGTTCCTGACTCCTCTTGTTAAATGGCCCCTGACCACGACCATTTTCCTGTAGTCTATTGCTCTCTTTCTCACTTCCCTCCTCCTCCTCTCTCTGTCTCCCTTCTCTCTCTGTCCCTTCTTTTTCTTTCCCCCAACTCTCCCATCTCTTTTTCCCGTCCCTCTCTCTCTCTTGCCCCTTCTCTCTTTATCACTCTCTTTCTCTCTTCCACCCTCTCTCTTTCGCTCACCCCCTCTCTCTCCCCTCTCTTTTTCTCGCCCTCTCTTTCCCCCACCTCTCTCTCTTTTGCTCACTCACTCTCTCTCCCATCTCTCTTTCTCACCCTCTCTTTCTCTCTTTCCCCTTTTTCTCTCCCCACCTCTCTATCTCACTCTCTCCACTATCTTTCTCTTTCCCCACACTGTTTCTCTCTTTCCCCCACTCTTTCTCTCTCCCCCTCTTCCTCCCTCAGCCCCTTTCTCTCCCCCTTCCCCTCTTTTCTCCTCCCCCCTCTCTCTCCCTCTCTTTCTCTCTTTGTCCCTCTCTGTTTCTATGTAAATTGTTAAACGTACCCAGAGTTAATCGAGATAAGATCGACAAATAAAGAATCCTGGCGTCGGCACCAGCCAGTAACTGGGGATCGGTGGGCAATGGGCGCCCCAGTGACGACCAGCGTGAGAAAAAGTCGACACCCGTTTACTTCTCAAAAGTGGCGGGAAGTTTCATGGAAAAAAATAAAATAAGATGAAATAATAATAATAATAATAATAATAATAATAAATAAATAAAAAGAAATATATAAAATAAGATGAAAATAAAAATAAAAATAAAATCGATAAATAAATTAAATAAATAAATAAACAAATAAATAAGATAAAATAAAATAAAATAAATAAAATAAATAAGATAAATAAAATAAGTGAAATAAATAAAATAAATGAAATGAATAAAACGAAGAAAACAAAATAAAACAAAATTAGATTAAAATAAAAAATACACCCGGAACGAAAGAACACAAGAACCTCCACAGGGAAGTTACGTGTATAGCTTATTTACAAAGTGCAAATCCCAATTTCCATTTTTTTTTCAGTTCCTTAATTATATAATAACATGTATATAAATTCCTTCTTTTTAATTCTATAGTGACCCCACTCCCTGGTGTGCTCGGGTAGTCGGCGATTTTGGTCTATTTTTTTTTACTAAACTGATTAAAATCTGACCCAATTTTGAAGAAGTCGAAAGCCATTCAGGGCCGCATCCTCCATTAGGACTTCGCTTCGCATTGCATGGGTGAGGACGTGGGGGGAGGGGGAGGTGGTTGCGTGAATGCAGATTTTTGGGTGAGGTTTTCGTCCTTTTCGTCTATGCGTTCTATTCTGTTCGTTTTTTTTTTTTTTTTCTTTTTTGAATGTAGCTTTTCTCTGAGGCCTATTGCTTTCGTGTTTTTGGGTGTGGGTGGTGGGGGTGGGGGAGATAGTATTGTATTTCATTGGTGATAAACGTTTTACCATTTTTTTTTTTTTTTTTTTGAGGGGGTATTTCGATAGTTCGGAATGAGTTTTGGTAAACTCCACTTCCATATCTCTCTATGTCTGCAGCATGTTGAATTCACTGATTTCACGAAATATGCTTACTTTTCTCTCTCTCACTCTCGCCCCCTCTCTGTCCCTCTCGTCCCCTCTCTGTACCTCTCGCCCCCTCTCTGTACCTCTCGCCCCTTCTCTGTCCCTCTCGCCCCCTCTGAACCTCTCGCCCCCTCTCCCTTCCTCTCGTCCACTCTCTACCTCTCGTCCCCTCTCTGTCCATCTCTCTACTTCTCGTCCCCTATCTCTCTCTCTCGTCCCCTCTCTCTCTCTCTCTCTCTCGTCTCCTCTCTCCCTCTCGCCCCCCCTCTCTCCTCTGTTGCCCCCTCTCTCTCTCCCCTTTCCATCTAGGTCTTTCTGTCTTTCCATCAAATGATAAATAGTTCCTCCGCTACGCCACAAATCGCCTTTCGATTGTGACAACCTAGTTCGGCCGTCTCTTCCGCGAGCTTGTCTGGCTGCTAGCAGTTATTCTGGGTTGTTACTTCGTAATATTAATTGTAATAATACTAATTCTATTCTATATAAGCCACGATATCATCTGTGATATATTGGTCTCAGTTGGCATATGCTCTTCTTACTTTCTTTATTTTACTGCGCGATTTTATTCCTATTTAACCATTGCCCGTGTTCGTTCGAGTAGAAATGACTTCGGTTACAATCTTATGTTTTTCGAAGCTCCAACTGTCAAATTACCTTTGCATCACATTTTGAGGAGTTGATTGACGAATTGAGGGAACTGAATTCTACATGAATGTTAGACACATTGTTGGAATACTCTTAGGAAAGTCTAGCATACTATAAGTGAAGTCATTTTCTGGCTATTCAAATTCACAACAGTTGATGAGAATCAGAGCAGAGTGAAATGGCTTATAACTTGGTACAGACTTCCCCTGTTGTCACTGTAAGCGTCAAAACGAAACGACCCAATATATATATATATATATATCTATATATATATATATATATATATATATATATATGTGTGTGTGTGTGTGTGTGTGTGTGTGTGTGTGTGTGTGTGTGTGTGTGTGTGTGTGTGTGTTTACTGATCTCTGTACTTGTAGTATCTCATTCTCATCACATCATCACAACCCTGTCCGCTCTTATGATACATCGAATCGTATATGATGTCTCAGGGTAATATTGAGACACTCATCACTTCTGTTGTGCAAGTAAACTAGCCCCAGTCACACCAAGCTTACGATCTGTTTCCGACCACCTTGGACGGTGGCACTTTTGTTTCTCTCACTCATGGCTAACGCCAGGTGGCTGTTTCATATTCATATTCATAATGGGAAGGAGGGTGAGATTCATCCCAATTGTATCATTGTCTTGAATTCTTTTTATGAACAGAGGAACAGCACAAATCAGCCTGCTCGCCGGTGGTCGGAAACAGGTCGTAAGCTTAGTGTAACTGGGCGTTTTAAGAACCAAAAATTGATCTACATTTATTCCTGGAGCGCTTGGCCTCGGCAGAGTTGAGGTGACAGCACACTAGGATAACATGCTACTTGCTTTTGGTACCTCGTTCGAGTAGAAACGACTCCATTACGATATTCTAAACTTCCGTAAGAACATCTCAACAATGCATCTAATATTCGCATTCTAAGTTCAACTTCTTAGTTTGTCATTTGGAAATTTGGAAAACAAAAGATCGCAAACGAAGTCGTTTCTACTCAAACGAAATAGCAAAAGCAAATAGCATGCTAGCGAGAAATGCCTAGTGTGATGCCACTTTCAGTAATGTCGGACAAGCTGAAAGTGCTCAAGTCTACTCGAAGGCTTAACCGAATCTCATGTACTAAGCAGATTTCACACAATATTTACACAATCATTTATGAACGGGGATTTTACATGTATACGTCTGTAGGCTAACAAATGCAGTTGAACGTCACACAGTCAGTACGCGAATACTGATCATGCAAAATTCGCTTTTGGTGTAATCTCGTGTACCCAAGAAGCCTAACACCACAACTATTCGATCATTGCGTTGCACAGAATGAATATCGAAAGCAGGAAACCAAACACAAACGGTACTTAGACGAAAACTTATGACAAACCCGAGCGTACATTGATCTTAAACTTACGAGTATAATAAATTACTTTACAAATACATTCTATCTAAAACATCTAAGGGCCTAGTCACACGAAGCTTACGACCTGTTTCCGTCCACCGGCGAGTAGGCTGATTTGTGCTGTTCCTCTGTTTATCATAAAAATAATTCAAGACAATGCCATAATTCGAATGAATATCCTTCCCAGTCATGAAGATGACTTATGAAACAGCCAGCTGGCGCTAACCATGAGAGAAACAAAAGTGCCACCGTCCAAGGTGGTCGGAAACAGGTCGTAAACTTAATAATTGGGGCTGCGTCGAAATCGACTCTGTAGCCTAGCGCAGCGTTTCTCAACCAGGGTTCCCCGGAACCCTAAGGTTCCGCAAAAGGTCCCTAAGGGTTCCGCGAGAACAAGTGAGATAAGCTAATGCATTTTCTATTTTTTTTATTTAATTTCATATACACAGTATAATTAAACACGCATGACATATCCTTGGTTATGGTGATAATGTAACATAGACATCATCCTATCTGATCTATTATTACAATGGAAATAAAAGTAGAAAAATATATAATATGTTTGTTTTTTTCGCGCAGGGGTTCCTTGAGACATGCAATTTATTTTAAAGGTTACGAAAGGATAAAAAGGTTGAGAAACGCTGGTCTAGCGTGTATAGATTGTTTCGTACTTACCGTAGGTAGCTTTATCTTGTTTTCTTGTCTGAGGATCAAGAACCAATTCATTGATCCTTCTTGCGTCTACAGACTTACTTTTCAGAACTAAATCTTTTCGATCAAACTTCACCAACATTTTTTCACCGTTCCACAAACACTTTAACGGAAATTTAAAACGGCTTGATACGCCAATACAACGAAGTTTGTGAATCTGGAGAAACACACACACACACACACACTCACAAAGGTCACTGCACATCAAATGACCGCCAACTTGAGCTTGTCAAAGCGGTAAACGCGAGAATGATGATGAACAAATACGTTGTTTAAGAGGTGTGTCAACCTTGTTTGCTGACCAATCATTGCGCTTGTTCGCCTCAGGCTAAACTATCTAGTTTGCCCCGATCTCCATTTCAAATGCTTGGACAAGAAACTGGTTGTCATTTGTGCTATGTCTACATATGAACACCCGCTCTCTCAACATACATGTACATATGTACACACTCATATACGAGCGCGCGTAAACACATACACATAGATACGCGTACACACACACACACACACACACACACACACACACACACACACACACACACACACACACACACACACACACACACACACACACACACACACACACACACACAAGTTAGGTTAGGTGGGGTTATGTTGACTCGATGGCGAAGTGATAGAGTTCCCGGGCGCCACTACGGTAGTCCGGGTTTGAACCCCGCTCAGGGCTGAAATTATTTCAGTATTGCTGCGCTGCGAGTCGTTACTCCAATTCTCGTGGGTGGGAAGTTGGGATGTGTGTGCGTTTAAAGTCACAGCATTACTCTTAGATCGGTCATATATGAGCTCTCTTCCGGGAGGGAAATAACTGTCGACCACGAGTCCAACACGTGATCCAAAGACCATGGTGAATCACACACACACACACACACACACACAGGTTAGGTTAGTTGGGGTTATGCTGACTCGATGGCGCAGTGGTAAATTTTCCCGGCCGCCACTACGGCTGTCCGGGTTCGAATCCTGCCGAAGGCTGAAATACTTTTAGTATCGCTGCGCTGCGAGTCGTTACTCCAACTCTGGTGGGCGGGGAGTTGTGTGTGTGTGTGTGCGTGTAAGGTCACAGCATTACCCATAGATCCATAGATACGGAAATAATTGTCGATCACGAGTCCAACACGTGATTCAAGACCATGGTGAACCACACGCGCTCGCGGGACCTAGTACATTGGTTAGCGTTTCGGAGTCCCACGCTTGAGGTTCTAAGTTCGAGCTACGCACAGGAGTCATAGACTGTTACTACCCCCCTTGAGCTCTTTTTGTGTGTTTTATGTGTAGGCTACATATAACAGAAATGACAAGCAACTTCCGATCCCTCGTTTGCTATATATATATATATATATATATATATATATATATATATATATATATATACAGTATATATCTACATATATGTATATATATATATATATTATGTATATATATATATATATATATATACGTATACAGTATATATCTACATAATATATATATATATATATATATATATATACGTATATGTTTATATATACATATATAATACACACACACACACACACACACACACACACACACACACACACACACACACACACACACACACACACACACACACACACACACAAATATATATCTATATATATATATATATATATATATATATATATATATATATATATATATATATATATATATATATGTGTGTGTGTGTGTGTGTGTGTGTGTTGTGTGTGTGTGTGTGTGTGTGTGTGTGTGTGTGTGTGTGTGTGTGTGTGTGTGTACATATATATATATATATATATATAGGTATATATATACGTATATATATATATATACGTATATATATATATAATATATATGTATATATATATATATGTATATATATATATAGGTGTGTATATATATATATATATATATATATATATATATAAGGACTGAAGCAAGATAGTAAGTCTGAAGCGAACAAGCACAATGACTCGTCGCCCGCAGTAGGCCAAGCTTCTCTTTATCAATAAACTTTGAATCGCCTTTCTTGCCTTTACATTACGTGTTTCCCAAGCACAGATTAACGGTCGTTGGATGCAAAGTTACCTTTGAAAGTGCGCGCGTGCGTTCTTGAAGTTAACAAACTTTGTGTTGCTGTATCGAGCCAATTAAATTCCCGGTAAATAGTTTGTGGGATAATAAAAACCTGGAGGAAGTTTGATGTTGAAACGAAGGCACTGTGAGAGTAATAAAACCTGGAGGAAGTTTGGTGCTGAAAACGAAAGTGTCATGATAATGAAACCTGGAGGAAATCTGGTGTTGAAAACGAAGGCATCATTATAATAAGACCTGGAGGAAGGTTGGTGCTGAAAACAAAGGCGTTATGATAACAAAACCTGGAGGAAGTTTGGTGCTGAAAACGAAGGCGTCATGAGAGTGATAAAGACCTGGAGGAAGGTTGGTATTGAAACGAAGGCACCATTAATTGGTTCACTGTCCTCACACGATAACCAAAGGCAAAACTACGTCGACTACGGAACAAGAAAATATAAACACGAATATACACTTGATGTGGGTAAGTGGCTACAAGTGTCGGTTTTGATGCTTACATACTTTAGGTAGAACAAATATTGTACTGTACATTTTTAATGATCGTAAGCTTAGGCTCAATACATCCCTTGGCTTGTCATAACTTTTCGACATAGTACCATTTATGTTCGGTTTCTATTTCTTGATATTCTTTATGTGGAACGATATGATCGAATAGTTGTGGTGTTAGGCTTCTTGGGGGCATCAAACCACATCTTCAGCAATCTTTACATGATCAGTATTCACGTACAGACTGTACAATTATCCGCTGCATTTATCATGACCTACATATTATAATACACGTGTTACTCCCCTTCACACTTTATTTGACCCATTAAACTCCGATGACAGGATTCTTTGTCATTTGGTCAAATAAAACAAAAAATCATAAAACACCAAAATGTTTGATCAAACACCAGAAAAATATGACGTCAGTCCTCGCTTCGCTCGCGAGCGAGGACTGACGTCATATTTTTCTGGTGTTTGATCAAACATTTTGGTGTTTTATGATTTTTTGTTTTATTTGACCAAATGACAAAGAATCTTGTCATCGGAGTTCAATGGGTTAATACATGGTAGGGACATTGTGAAGATAATCAACCCCAATATACCGATGTAAATATAAGCAGTCCCACATATTAGCTTGTAGAGTCAGAAATGAGAAATGAGTTTGTAAATGTAAATTACCTCAGCAATGACAATCTTTTAATTAAGGTTAGGTTAGGTTAAGTTAAGTTAGGTGGGGTTAGGTTAGGTGGGGTTAGGTTAGGTGGGGTTAGGTTAGGTGGGGTTAGGTTAGGTGGGGTTAGGTTAGGTGCGGTTAGGTTAGGTGGGGTTAGGTTAGGTGCGGTTTGGTTAAGTGTGGTTAGGTTAGGTGCGGTTAGGTTAGGTGGGTTAGGTTAGGTGGGGTTAGGTTATGCTAGGTTAGGTTAGGTGGGGTTATGTTATGTTTTTAGGTGGGGCTAGGTTAGGTTAGGTTAGAACAGGTTATGTTATCTCAGAATGAGCTTGTTACTATCAACCACCCCAAATATTAACTTTTAAAAATAAATAGCCCTCAACTACTCTGGCTTGCGGCTCTTTTACAACGTCTAATGATTGTGTTAATAGCATGTGAAGACCACTTTGTACATTAAACACTAAAAATACAGCTGCGTTTTCCAGCAGATTAAGAACTTCCAGGAAACATCGCTGAGTGCCGTAGGTTGATCCTCTTTTTTTTTCTTAAAGTTAAGATGATTTAAGGAACAGACTTGATGCATTTTTTAATCTTATTCTCAAGTATCATTTACGTTTAAAGTGGTCGGGATTGTTAAAAGAATGGAATACTACATCTGCAGGGACACACAATTCGTCAAATAAAAGAGAAAATATGATTTGGTCGTTAGTCGATACTTGTGACGCTTGCAGTGAGTAGAGCGCCAAGTCTTTGTCTGAATTAGTGGACAAATTAGACAAAATTATACAAAGATGAACAAATAAATGAGAACAGCATATGCCATCGGGTATAAATTTATCAGTATTGTTGTCACGGATCATATGAATAAGAATTAGTCTCATATAAGTTAATGTTTGTTGATGAACGACTCGAAAATCTAACTGCAATGGCAGACCAACTTTTCGTGCTGTCGAAGCACTTTGTGGTAAAACAGCAAATATTTATCACACAACGAAAAGTAAGAGAATGTGATAGGGAGTGAGGGAGAGAGAGGTGAAGAGGGAATGTGGAGGAGGAAAGGAGGAAAGTGACGAAAGGAGGTGGTAGAAAGGGTTAAGGTGGAAAGAGGGAATGAGTGATTCCAAATACAAACGACAACGACGACAACGATCATGAAAATATTTTTCCTCGCTTTATACAAACATCAAGATGATATAATCACGACCCTTGTCAATTGTTGGGTTTCTGCAGGTATATTTCCTTAAATTAATCAAACTAAAAGGCTAAAATGATAGAGGTATGGAAGAAAATTACTAATCACTAATTTGCAGCAGTTTGGAATACACTCATGTTGGTACCTACATGTGTGTATAATGTGGACTTTACTGTGTTACAGTGGTCGGCGTATGAATATACAAATGTATATATATGTGTGCATTATATATATATACGTATATATATATATATATATATATATATATATATATATATTTGTATATATATATATATATATATATATATATATAGATATATATTTGTATGTGTGTGTGTGCGTGTGTGTGTGAGTGTGTGTGTGCGCGCGCGCGCGTGTGTGTGTGTGTGTGTGTGTGTGTGTGTGTGTGTGTGTGTGTGTGTGTGATTCATCTTGGTCTTTGGATCACGTGTTGGACTCGTGATCGACAGCTATTTTCCTCCCGGAAGAGAGCTCAGAGCTCGTATGACCGATCTATGGGTAATGCTTTGACCTTACACGCACACACACACCCAATTCCCCGCCCACAAGAGTTGGAGTAACGACTCGAAGCGCATCGATACTGAAATAATTTCAGCCCTGGGCAGGATTCGAACCAGGTACCGCCAATACCTCCGTACTGACAGTCTGAGACTCTACCAACCGCGCCACCGAGTCGTGTGTGTGTAATTCATGTGCTTTCTGGGATTATTTAATTCATACCCCGACTCCGCTTCTTCATCGATTTCGATATTATTGTTTTATCAAATTATTAATGCTAGTCAGCGAACTGTTCCTAGATCCAAGATGTTCTGACTCACAACACAGAGGTCAGAATCGTGTCCTTTGTAATTGGAATTTGATTCTTCTTCAGAAAAAAAGAGATCATGATAACAGATAAGAGGAAGAAGAAGAAGAAGAAGAAGAAGAAGAAGAAGAAGAAGAAGAAGAAGAAGAAGAAGAAGAAGAAGAAGAAGAAGAAGAAGAAGAAGAAGAACAACAACAACAACAACAAGAACAACAACAACGTCATCAATTTATTCCATAAATATATTAGGATAGTTTGCCGTAGATTAAAAAAAACCGCATTAATAACATGTATGGCCCTTAAAGAGTGCACGTGTGTACATTTTTAATCATATCCTGGACTCGTGACTGGCAGGTAT
>NC_134778.1:71252824-71257824 GCF_046742065.1 Oratosquilla oratoria
TGAAAAGGCATATTGAGGTGCGGCAGGAAGAGCCTTGTCATTGATCTACCCAAGAAAAAAAAACACAAGAAAGAAAGAGCGGCCAGTCACGTAGGAGAGTCCTGCAAAGAAGAGGAGGAAGAAGAGGAAGACGGAAGAGAGGAAGGAAGGAAAATTTTGGCCAGAGGATACTCATCTCGAGAGCGCCAAGGACCACGAGTAAAGGGAAAAAGTTGGTCTTACGGAAGTGGTCGTGGTGCTATCATCTGAAAGGACCCCAAAAGGCGAGAAAGCTCTTCCTTCATCCGAGAGGGACACGGGCAGAATCCCAAGCGGGCTGAGGGAGTGTCTCTCAACCGAAAGGGAATGAGGTGGAATGGGCGTCGAGCTTAAATGGTAGACAAAGGAAGACTCTCACTTGGACCAAATGGAACATGGAAAATGAAGGTCGTCGTTCTCAGAGGAGAAAGTGGTTCACGAAGTCGTCGTTTTATGAAGAAAAACTAGGTCACTCTAAGTTCAAGGACGCTAGAAAGGCTTGCTATTCTTATTACAAGCATGGTGGATAACAGTGAGTAATAAGGGCAGCACCTTTTAAGTCTAAGGCAAGATCAAATACAGATTGATAATTTATTAATCGTTTATGAAATGTAAATAGGTGGGTGAGCAAGAAAACAGGTTGGCTGATGGATATGACAGTATGTTTCTTAAGGATTG
Organism: Oratosquilla oratoria; assembly: GCF_046742065.1. Lineage (NCBI taxonomy): Eukaryota > Metazoa > Arthropoda > Malacostraca > Stomatopoda > Squillidae > Oratosquilla > Oratosquilla oratoria. The sequence continues at coordinate 71,253,521 of NC_134778.1, forward strand.
CTTTGTATATCAATATTTCGAAGTATATTACATGCGACTGTTTCTGCGGGAAGCTGGATTCATTGTTTACATGGTCAGCTTCCTCTTCTTGATGTGCTTACGTCATTTGGGGTCATGAGAGGTCACTCCATGTATATAGTCCACCGAACATGTTTGTACTTTTTCGGGACATTTCTGCCTCTCTTACTATCAATGGAGATCCGATTGCTGAGGCAATGCTGCGGATAAGTAAACGTGACACAGCATCACGCTGTGACATCCTGTTCGTATGAGGCAACCCTAACAAGTTTTCGCGTGTTTCTCTTTCGTATTACTGCAAAGTAAACGCACGAACCATCCGGCTTTGCATCTGAATCTGCCATCAGAGTTAGAAATGTGTTCATGTAAGAGATGATATACACATACCGTTCCACGTTAATCTGTACCAAGCCAAGTTCATATGTCTACCACTGTATAAGGTCCTTATGGTTTCGCGAAAAAGATTTTAATATTTATTATCATTTTCATTTATTTACTTTTTTTTTCTTTTTAGTTTGGACAGTGACTCCGACTTTAGTCAACTCCTCTTAATCTTGTTTTGATTTTTTCTTTGATTTTTTTCTTTACACGATATTTCTCTTTATCACATATAATCTTCACCTTCCTTTACTACTCTTCCATGTGTCCTTATTTCTTTTAGAATTGTCCTTTTTTTCTATTTTCTTACGCGTTTCCTCTCACCCAACTCCTCCTTTCCATCATACGTCTTCTCTTTATCCTGCTTCCTCAGCCATCCTCTTCATATCGTGCCCCTTGACTTCCTACCATCTTTATCATCTTCTCTCTTTTCTCACTCTTGGGCTATGATCTCTCGTTTCTAGGTTACATCAACTTCGCTTCCCTCAAAAGCAGGACCTCAGTCTCCTCCTTCTCCTCCCCTTCCTCCTCCTCCCCTTCCTCCTCCTCCCCTTCCTCCTCATCCTCCTTCTACTCCTCCTCCTCCCCTTCCTCCTCATCCTCCTTCTACTCCTCCTCCTCCCCTTCCTCCTCCTCCTCCTCCTCCTCCTCCTTCTACTCCTCCTCTTCCTCCTTCTCCTCCTCCTCCTTTTCCTCCTCCCTCTCATTCTCCTCCTCTTCCTCGTCGTCATGCTCCTCCGCATCCTCCTCTCCCTACTGTTCGTCTGCCTCCTTCTCCTTCTTTTCCTTCTCTTTCTCCTTTTCCTCCTCCTCCTCCTTCTTTTTCTTCTCATTCTCCTTTTCTTTTTCCTCCTTCTCTCCCTCCTTCATCTACTTTTTCTCTTTTCTCTCTTCCTCCTCTTCTTCTTCTCTTTCTTTTCCCATAGTTCCTCTTTCTCCTCCTCCTCCTCCTCCTCCCTCTTCTTCTCCTTCTCCCCTTTGTCTTTATCCTCCACCACCTTTATCTATTCCTATTTCTTTTACTCTTCCTCCTACTAATTATATATTTTTCTTCTTCTTCTATTTTTTCCACGCCTTCCTCTACTATTCGTTCCCCTCCTTTTCCTTCTCTTCCTCCTTCTCTTCCTCCTCCTCCTCTTCCTCCTCCTCTTCCTCCTCCTCCTCTTCCTCTTTCTCTTCAATCCTTCTCTACCTCCTCCTCCACCACCTGCATTTTCTTAAGGGGCTTCTTGGACTTAGTTAAAAAAAAAAGAAGGAAAAAATAAAGAATAAATGCAGCGCACGTCTTCGGGCATAAGCGGACAAGAGTTCCTCTTCTCTCCTGCCTTAGTTTTTATACTCCGTTGGAGCCATGCGGAGAATTTCTTCTTTTTGTCTCCCTGTGTTCTTAGTCGTTTTTCTGTCTTCGTTTAATTCGTCGTCGTCTTCTTTTTTTATATTCTTCGACCTCGTTGTCTTCGTCGTCTTCTTCATCGTTTTCTTTGTCCTTTTTTTTTTGAGTTCGTCGTCTTTGTATATCATCTTTGTCTTTGTTGTCTTCGTATGTTTCTTCGTCTATGTTGTCTTCTTCTATGCCAACTTCGTTGTTTTCGTCTTCGTCCTCGTCTTCGTTTTCACCATCGTTGTCTTCATTTTCGCCTTCGTCTTCTGAGAATTTCTTAGACTATAAACTAACATCACATAGACGAAATTCTTCGCCTCGTTTAGGAGACCTTCACTCGTATTTTGACCCCTTCTCCTGGTTGGCACACTTCATAATCTTTTTTCAGACCAATGCAAGATGATTCTAATCGACTAGAACACGGCTGGGCAAGCTTAGGCACTCGCCCAATCCTTGGCACGCTACTGAAACCCAGAGCTCAGCTTAAAACAAAAATCACCAAATCTCCGACTTCTATTGTATGACCATTGGTAACCGTATACTGCACTGGGGCGTGGATTGGGGCCCCACGAGGTTGAGGAAAGGGGCCCAGACTCGTATGTAGGCCTACAATTTTACTTCGTTAACTTAAGAACATGAGAATGAAGGAGACTGCAAGAGACCATAAGGCCTACACTCGGCAGCTTCGTAAAATTTACCGAGACCAGTTAATGTCTCGATAAATATTACACTATTTTGCCTACAATCTAGCTACCGTTGGCACGCGAGAACACTTTGTAGGAAAGATTTGGCTGTTTTTTGGCACACACACTGAAACAGGTTGCCCACCCTGGCGCTAGAAGATGTCTTCGGGGGCAAGAAGGATCTTAAAGAGGTCTTGAGGTCATGCGTTGGCTGAATAAAATCTTGTGTTGCTAAAACCAAAAATTATGAAGCACCTCATCTCCCTTTAACCAGAAGAAAGTCTTTAAATATAAACGTAAGATTGTGATCGAAATGGTTTCTGTTTCTCAGTCCAGGGAGTTTCTTAAACTGAATGAAATCGTCTGGTATTTGTTCAGCACGAGAAGTCTTGAAATGGGATGCGGAAAGGGTTTAAGATTGTTTTCTTTAAACTACGTCACGAGTGTCGAGTTGGTTTGTGTTCAGTCTCTTGTCCAGTTTCTCAAATAAATAAATAAATAATTATATAAATAAATAAATAAATAAATAAATAAATAAATAAATAAATAAATAAATAAATAAATAAATAAATAAATAAATAAATAAATAAGAATAAATAAATAAAATAAAATAGAAAATAAAAATAACTAAAAATAAATAAATAGTTCGAGGATTTAAGACCGTATACATTTACTGACGTCACACGATAACCCATTGTGGATTCGAACCACCTAGCTTTAATTCTTAGACACCAGACACTGGCGCCCCCAGAATCTTCTTCTAGTGTTATCAGTTCTATCTAACCTAGAATATATTCTAGACGTGAGCTAGAATAAAATCAATAATGGTCATAGGTTTCATACAAATCCGTGTTCTTGTTTGAATGTATTGGGGTCACTAAAACTTGACACATGGTATATTGCAGCAATGTCAATATATATTCAGTTTTAGAATATCTAAAGTATTTCTACATAAATATATATTACCTATTCGTTTACTTATACACTCATTTGTTTATTTATTATTTTACTTATTTATTTGTTTATCAATTAGTATATCTATTTATAAGTTTATTTATCTATTCATTTATTTATGTATCTATTCGTTTATCTATTTATCTAAAAAATAAAAAACAAAAAGTCCCAAAGACTATAAACTATCCGAACAAGTGGGTCTGCCCCACATCTATCATAACTCTTACTTCCTTCGATTTCATTTTTTCCTTCCACTAAACCCCCAATCCCCTCTCCCTCCCTCACCCCCATCTTATCTATCCTGCCCTCTATCTATCTATATCTATTTATTCACTCATTTATTAACTTGTTTATTAATCAATTAACTTGCTTATCAATTTGTCCCTCTATTTATTTATTTATCTATTCATTCACTTATTTATTTATCTATTTATTTATCGATTTATTCATTTATTTATTTATTCATTTATTTATTATTTATCTAATCATTTATTTGTTTATCCATTTATTTATTTATTTATTCACTTGTTCATCTGTCTGTCTGTCTGTCTGTCTATCTATCTCTATCTCTCTATCTATCTATCTGTCTGTCTATTTATCTATCTATATCTACCTGTCTATCTCTTTATCTTTCTATCTGTTTATCTATCTATTTCTTTTTTTCACTCTTATGATATTCCGTGAGTTTTTGACTTTCGTTTTCTTTATCAAATGTTTTTAAATGTATTCTATAATTTATTGTCTTGTGCTCTCTAGACCGTTTTAACTCCTCTCATCCTATTTACTCTCGGTGATTTTTTTCTTCCGTCTCCTCGTTCTCATCACTCTTTTTCTCTCTCTCTTTTTCTCTCTATCGCCCCTCGTGCACTGTACACTTCTTCCCAGTTCAG